>NC_069699.1:4242424-4545454 GCF_023699985.2 Odocoileus virginianus
ATGGATACAAAAAGACAACGTGAGTGTTGTCAACAGTCATTATCATTCTTAGAATTATAGATAATACACTTCACTTTCCTAAAATGTCATACTCTCATCAGAAGCAGAGTATTTGATTTTATATTTTTCATCAACGAGCAACTATTCTCTTCAGCCAACAGTAATCCATTTGGCCATCAGATGCATGCAGTTTGAGCCAAATGGCATGGCTGGATGTGGAAATCTTAGCAAATTGATCACAAGCAAAACTGCATGAGTATTAATAATTTTTCTGTTGAACAGGTGTGATCATAGCAAGTAAAAATATTCTTTGACATGACTCTCACAGTTAGAATGCCAGTTTCTTCTGGGGGTTGTTTTAACCATATATAGTGTCTTCTTCATTAGCCACATGAAGAAACAGAATGCCAGTCTTCACTGCAGCACTATTCAGAATAGCCAAGGTTTGGAAGCAACTAAAAGTCCATCAACAGATGAATGGATAAAGAAGATGTAGTACATGAATACAAAGGAATACCACTCAGCCATTTAAAAAGGAGGAAAATTTTGCCAATTTCAACAACATGGTTGGCCTTGAAGGGCATTATGCTAAGAGAAACAAGTCAGGCAATGAAGGGTTAATATTGTATATCATTTATATGTGGAAGCCCCCAAAATACAACAAAGTAGTGAATATAACAAAAAAGCAGACTTACAGATATAAGGAACAAACTGGTGGTTTACCAAGGGGTAAAATATATGGGTGGGGGAGTGGGAGGTACAAGATAGACTCAAGGATGTATTGTACAACATGGAGAATATAGCCAATGTTTTGTCATAACTGTAAATGGAAAGTAACCTCTAAGAATTCTATAAAAAATAAAAATTATTTTTAAAAATTATTTAATTTTTATTTTATATTGGAGTATAGTTGAAATATAATGTCGTGTTAGTTTCAGGTGTATGGCAACTTGATTCAGTTATATGCAAACATAGATGTGTTGTTTTTTGGATCCTTTCCCCATGTGGGTTATTACAGAGTTGAGTTGTGTAGAGTTCCCTGTGCTGTAGACATACAGTACATATATAGTACCTGTATATGGTAGGTTTTTGTTGATCGTCTATTTCACACATAGTAGTGTGTCTATGTTAATCCTGACCTCCTAATTTATTCCTCCCTTCCCTACCTTTCCCCTTTGGAAAATTATTTTTTTTTAATTTTTAAAGAGAATGGAATAGACCAAGAGGGCCATGAGAAATCTAATCTCATGCCCAAGTATATGGCCTTGGTATTGGAACAAGGACTTCTGGCTACCTTTTTCTTTTTCCTCATGATATGTACCGCTGGCCTCATTCCTCTACCCAAACAAATTAAACCAGGTCCTCTTTGCTGACCTTGAAGCCATACTGTTGATCAGAGGCACCTTAGCTGAGACACCTTTCTTATTCGGCCAAGAGCAGAGAGACTGCAGAGTCTTAACTGGAAAGTACTCTGTCAACATCCGGGATACTTTTGTTGGGAAAGGGGGCCAGCTGTGAGCCTTCTCCTTGTGGCTCTGCACTGTGTTGTAACAGAAAAACTTCAGAAAAAAATGTGTCTTTTCTTTCTTTGAAATCAGTGTAACTATGACTGGGTGTCTTGGGATACACAAGTCTAGAAATGAACTCTTGGGTGATCACACACATTGTGATACATCTGTTGGGTGGGAATAAAAGTCTATGAATTACATCTCATTCTTCTCAGGATTAAATCTCATGAGAAAATTCTAGCAAAGCAATAGGATTTTTAGCTTTTTTCTGTTTAAAAATAAAAACTGATTATTCAGATAGGACCAATATATATTCAATTTTTGTCATAAGAAAGCTGCATTTTGCCTTCTTTGTAATGTGACTTGAGCAATTATTGTTTCTACCATCTATGTGATACAGGAATGGTTACAATATTTCCACTGGGGCTAATGTTGATCACACTAGTCAATATACTTTATTTCTTCTAATTATTCATAAAGCATTTTAAACTTGATTTCTTAATTATGAATCATTTTGATAAAGTAAAACACAATGGATTTTCAACATGTTAAGTCAGGTTCAGTGATTCTTCTGAAAGAATATACCAGCACACCCACTGCATGACTTACTGCTCTCCTTTCTTGATCTCTCTGCCCCCAACACCAAGAAAAAAAAAAAATCCTGCAAAGTCAGATGTAAAATATAAATATTAGCTGATAGATTGTCAACTTTCCAAATGTCAGTAGGAGAAATAAAAGGCCTCAGATTGATTATTGATAGGAGCAGGGACATACAAAATGACTCCAGTCTATCTACAGGATCATCTTTTGTCTACCTTGTCATAGACCCGATTGAAGTGATTCAAGCTCAGATTCCACTTGGAATATTTAAAGTTCTTTTCTGTTCATGTAATTCTCTTCTTCAAATTGACTGATGGTCTCTTCTTTTTCTCTCTTCCACTCTCTCTCCCCATTCTCTAGGGGATTTGGCTTCTAGGAGGGACAGGACTGAACTATTCAGAATCTTTTTAATGATTCTAAAGAGAAAATCTTTTATATTTTCAGAAGGTGTTTTCCATTATGATCCATTATATTCACAATTATTCACTTTTCCTATATTGGTGTGATTCTCTTTTCTATGAAGATTCACAAAAGAATAAATATCCACAAATATCTCAAATTTACTGTTTCATTAATTGTTTTCAGTGTGAACACTGTCACACTTGGTACCATGCAGAATCAAAAATTTCCTTATGAAAACATCCAAGAACTAGCATTCTTCCTACTCTTTGACTTTCTTAAACAAAAATCTCTCAATTTAAAATATCCCAAATAAGAGACCTATTTCCTTCCTTTTTCTGATTTCTCCATCTAAACACAGGGAAATTTTCTCCAGGAAAGGGAAATAGGGACTGGGAAGGGTCCCAAAGGTAGGAGAGAAACTTACTTTTTACTTATAGTTTTCCTAGTGATTATAAAAACTTTCACAGCTTAAGATAATAAAACTTGTTATCTCATTGTCAAAAGTCTGGGTTGAATTGACTGGTTTCTCTCTTCTGAGTTCCATGAGGCTGTAACCAAGGTACCAGCATTTGTTCCTCATTGGAAGTTCCCTGGGGGAAAATCTGCTTCAGAGCTTGTTTAGGGTGTGGGCTGAAGTCGCCTGCTGTGGTTGTAGGATTGAGGTCCCAGTATGGTTACTGGCTGTCAGTCAGGGCTGGTCTTGGAGCCTGATGGTGACCTGCATCTGACCTGGCACCTGGGCACCAGCTAGTACATCTCCCTCACCCTCAGACTCTGCCTTCCTCATCTGCCACACCTCTCTGCTGCTAGCTAAGAAATTTCTCTGTTTTTAAGGACTCACTTGTTTAGATTGGGCCTACCTAGATAATCCAGGATTACCTCCCTATCGTAAAGTTCATAAACTGAATTACTTCTGAAAGTCCCTTTTGCCATGTAACATATTCATTGGCTCCAAGGGTAAGGGTGTGGATATCTTTGGGAAGAGGCATTACTTGAGCTGCCACAGCACTGTGTGTTTTTCACTACATTTTGAAGCTATCATCTGTACAACGAGTGTGTGCCATCTATGCAGAAAATAATTAAAATAGTAAGAAAACACGTGGAGTAACAATATGGCAGTATTTGTGGAAGTTGTGTCTTTGCTGAGTACTTGACAAACATCTGGCTCTGTTCAAAGTACTGTCTGTATATTACCTAATTTAATCATTACAACACTGTCGTCTAAATTTTACAAATAGAAAACTAAGGCCCAGAGGGGTTAAGTGCTGGCCTGAGGTCACACAGCTAGCGTGTGGCAGAGTCTCGCACACACAGAGGTGCTGGCACTCCAGAGCCTGCTTCTAGCCACTAGACGGCACTGCCTGAGTCCCCAGCTGCGAGAGCTCCGTTCTAATTCCTCCTTCACCTCGCCCTCTAGCACGGACTTCTCTAGGGGAGTAAATGGCTGAGCAAAGTGACTTTAAGTGCAGTTATGTTTTATGCGAGCCAGAGAAAGCATTCTGGTTCTAACAGATCAGCACTCCTGACAGTCACTTTCCTCCTGCCCATCCCAAGTAGGAGAGAGCCGAGAGCCACCCCGAGCCTGTGGGCTGGGCCGGATGTACCTGCATACTCAGTCGCTCAGTCCTGTCTGACTCTTTGCAACCCCAATGGACGGTAGCCCACCTGGCTCCTCTGTCCGGTTGCAGTTTTTACAGGTGGCAGGCTACAAATCCTCCCCAACCCCTGTTCAGCTCAGTTCAGTTCAGTAGCTCCGTTGTGTCTGACTCTTTGCGACCCCATGGACTGCAACACACCAGGCCTCCCTGTCCATTACCAATTTCTGGAGCTTACCAAGACTCCTGTCCATTGAGTCGGTGATGCCATCCAACCGTCTCATCCTGTTATCCCCTTCTCCTCCCACCTTTAATCTTTCCCAGCATCATGCTCCAATGAATCAGTTCTTTGCATCAGGTGGCCAAAAGACTAGAGTTTCAGCTTCAACATCAGTCCTTTCAGTGAATATTCAGGACTGATCTCCTTTAGGATGGACTGATTGGATCTCCTTGCAGTCCAAGGGACTCTCGAGAGTCTTCTCGAACAACACAGTTCAAATGCATCAATTCTTCTGTGCTCGCTTTCTTTATAATCCAACTCTCACATCCATACATGACTACTGGAAAAACCATTGCTTTGACTAGACGGACCTTTGTTGGCAAAGTAATGTCTCTGCTTTTTAATATGCTGTTGAGGTTGGTCATAACTTTTCTTCCAAGGAGCAAGAGTCTTTTAATTTCATGGCTGCAGTCACCATCTGCAGTGATTTTGGAGCCCCCCAAAATAAAGTCTCTCACTATTTCCATTGTTTCCCCATCTATTTGCCTTGAAGTGAGGGGATCAGATGCCATGATCTTAGTTTACTGAATGTTGAGTTTGAAGCCAACTTTTTCGCTCTCCTCTTTCACTTTTATTAAGAGGCTCTTTAGCTCTCCTTCACTTTCTGCCCAACCCCTGTGCCTGCTTCTAAACCCCTATCTTACCCCAAAGGCCTCTGAGATGCTGCCTAATGGTCGTCTGGCACTTCCTGCCCCAGACCACTTCTGAGCAAACAGGAGGCTCCATTTTACCTATGACAGAAGGGAATCTCAAACCTCCATCAGCACTCAGGAAGCAGAAGCGGGTGGAGGGCCGAGAATGGGACCCTTGACAACTCCCTGCATATGTACACCTCAGGCATCCTGTCTATTGCTTGTGAAATTAAGATCTGTTTGGTTTTTTTTTTTCCAACTGTACAAGTATCACATGTTTGTTGAAAAAAAAAGAGTAAAAGTTATACAGATGAGCAAAGAGAAGAAATTGTTCTTTTTCTCCCACCAAAAGAGAACCACTGCAATCCAATGGTGTGTGTGCTAACAGATGTGCATGTAAACATTTGTCTGTGTTGTGCAAGCCAGGAGGAAAGGGGCAAAGACAGAGAACAAATAGATTTCTCTCTTAAAAAAAAAAGAGAAAGAAAAGAAAATTTATTGATGTTGTTTTTGGCCACTCTGGGTCTTTGTTGCGGTGAAAAGCCTTTCTCTGGTTGTGGAGAGCTGTGGCTATTCTCTAGTTGCAGTGTGCGGGCTTCTCATTGCTGTTTCTCCAGTTGTGGAGCACAGGTTTTAGTTGCTGCCTGTCATGTGAGATCTGCCTGGACCAGGGATTAAACCTATTCTCCTGCATTGGCAGGCGGATCCCTAACCACTTGACCACCAGACCAGGGAAGCCCTGGGTTCCCTTTTTTAAAAAGTAGAATCATTCCACCTGTAGGTTAACACCTTTTATTTACAATTGTTAGCTTTAGGAACATTGCTATCATGTCAGTAAACAAGCTTCTACAAAGAAACTCTTTATAGTTCTAAAAATTTTTAGTATTTTTAAATGAGTAACGTATTCACTGAAGCCAAAGATGGAGAAGCTCTATACAGTCAGCAAAAACAAGACCAGGAGCTGACTGTGGCTCAGATCATGAACTCCATATTGCCAAATTCAGACTTAAATTGAAGAAAGTAGGGAAAACCACTAGACCATTCAGGTATGACCTAAATCAAATCCCTTATGATTATACAGTGGAAGTGACAAACGGATTCAAGGGATTAGATCTGCTAGACAGAGTGCCTGAAGAACTATGGCTGGAGGTTCATGACACCGTACAAGAGGCAATGATCAAGACCATCCTCAAGAAAAGAAATGCAAAAAGGCAAAATGGTTGTCTGAGGAGGGCTTACAAATAGCTGAGAAAAGAAGAGAAGCTAAAGGCAAAGGAGAAAAAGAAAGATAATACACATTTGAATGCAGAGTTCCAAAGAATAGCAAGGAGAGATAAGAAAGCCTTCCTCGGTAATCATTGCAAAGAAATAGAGGAAAACAACAGAATGGGAAAGACTAGCGATCTCTTCAAGAAAATTAGCAATACCAAGGGAACATTTCATGCAAAGATGGGCACAATAGAGGACAGAAATGGTAAGGACCTAACAGAAGTAGAAGATATTAAGAAGAGGTGTCAAGAATACACAGAAGAACTATACAAAAAAGATCTTCATGACCCAGAAAACCATGATGGTATGATCAATCACCTAGAGCCAGACATCCTGGAATGCAAAGTCAAGTGGGCCTTAGGAAGCATTGCTATGAACAAAGCTAGTGGAGGTGATGGAATTCCAGTTGAGTTATTTCAAATCCTCAAAGATGATGCTGTGAAAGTGCTGCACTCAATATGCCAGCAAATTTGGAAAACTCAGCAGTGGCCACAGGACTGGAAAAGGTCCGTTTTCATTTCAATTCCAAAGAAAGGTAAAGCCAAAAATTGTTCAAACTACCACACAATTGTACTCATCTCACACGCTAGTAAAGTAATGCTCAAAATTCTCCAAGCCAGGCTTCAGCAATATGTGAACTGTGAACTTCCAGATGTTCAAACTGGATTTAGAAAGACAGAGGAACCATAGATCAAATTGCCTACATCCGTTGGATCGTCAAAAAAGCAAGAGAGTTCCAGAAAAACATTTACTTCTGTTTTATTGACTATGCCAAAGCCTTTGACTGTGTGGATCACAACAAAATGTGGAAAATTTTTAAAGAGATGAGAATTATCCCTGGGCTTTCTGTTCTGTTCCATTGATCTATATTTCTGTCTTTGTGCCAGTACCATACTGTCTTGATGACTGTGGCTTTGTAGTAGAGTCTGAAGTCAGGCAGGTTGATTCCTCCAGTTCCATTCTTTCTCAAGATTGCTTTGGCTATTCGAGGTTTTTTGTATTTCCATACAAATTGAGAAATTATTTGTTCTAGTTCTGTGAAAAATACCATTGGTAGTTTGATAGGGATTGCATTGAATCTATAGATTACTTTGGGTAGTATAGCCATTTTGACAATATTGATTCTTCCAATCCATGAACACGGTATATTTCTCCATCTGTTTGTGTCCTCTTTGATTTCTTTCATCAGTGTTTTATAGTTTTCTATGTATAGGTCTTTTGTTTCTTTAGGTAGATATACTCCTAAGTATTTTATTCTTTTTGTTGCAATGGTGAATGGTATTGTTTCCTTAATTTCTCTTTCTGTTTTCTCATTGTTAGTGTATAGGAATGCAAGAGATTTCTGTGTGTTAATTTTATATCCTGCAACTTTACTGTATTTGTTGATTAGCTCTAGTAATTTTCTGGTAGAGTCTTTAGGGTTTTCTATGCAGAGGATCATGTCATCTGCAAACAGTGAGAGTTTCACTTCTTTTCCTGTCTGGTTTCCTTTTATTTCTTTTTCTGCTCTGATTGCTGTGGCCAAGACTTCCAAAACTATGTTGAATAGTAGCGGTGAGAGTGGGCACCCTTGTCTTGTTCCTGATTTCAGGGGAAATGCTTTCAATTTTTCACCATTGAGGGTAATGCTTGCTGTGGGTTTGTCATATATAGCTTTTATTATGTTGAGGTATGTTCCTTCTATTCCTGATTTCTGGAGAGTTTTAATCATAAATGGATGTTGAATTTTGTCAAAGGCTTTTTCTGCATCTATTGAGATAATCATATGGTTTTTTTTTTAATCATATGGTTTTTATCTTTCAACTTGTTAATGTGGTGTATTACATTGATTGATTTGCAGATATTAAAGAATCCTTGCATTCCTGGGATAAAGCCCACTTGGTCATGGTGTATGATTTTTTTAATATGTTGTTGGATTCTGTTTGCTAGAATTTTGTTTACGATTTTTGCATCTATGTTCATCAGTGATATTGGCCTGTAGTTTTCTTTTTTTGTGGCATCTTTGTCTGGTTTTGGAATTAGGGTGATGGTGACCTCATAGAATGAGTTTGGAAGTTTACCTTCTTCTGCCATTTTCTGGAAGAGTTTGAGTAAGAGAGGTGTTAGCTCTTCTCTAAATTTTTGGTAGAATTCAGCTGTGAAGCCATCTGGTCCTGGGCTTTTGTTTGCTGGAAGATTTCTGATTACAGTTTCGATTTGTGATGGGTCTGTTAAGATCTTCTATTTCTTCCTGGTTCAGTTTTGGAAATTTATACTTTTCTAAGAATTTGTCCATTTCTTCCAAGTTGTCCATTTTATTGGCATAGAGCTGCTGGTAGTAGTCTCTTATGATCCTTTGTATTTCAGTGTTGTCTGTTGTGATCTCTCCATTTTCGTTTCTAATTTTGTTAATTTGGTTCTTCTCCCTTTGTTTCTTAATGAGTCTTGCTAATGATTTGTCAATTTTGTTTATTTTTTCAAAAAACCAGCTTTTAGCTTTGTCGATTTTTGCTATGGTCTCTTTAGTTTCTTTTGCATTTATTTCTGCCCTAATTTTTAAGATTTCTTTCCTTCTACTAACCCTGGGGTTCTTCATTTCTTCCTTCTCTAGTTGCTTTACGTGTAGAGTTAGGTTATTTATTTGGCTTTTTTCTTGTTTCTTGAGGTAAGCCTGTAATGCTATGAACCTTCCCCTTAGCACTGCTTTTACAGTGTCCCATAGGTTTTGGGTTGTTGTTTTCATTTTCATTCGTTTCTATGCATATTTTAATCCACATACCTATGGACACCTTATCTTCGACAAAGGAGGCAAGGATATACAATGGAAAAAAGACAATCTCTTTAACAAGTGGTGCTGGGAAAACTGGTCAACCGCTTGTAAAAGAATGGAACTAGAACACTTTCTAACACCATACACAAAAATAAACTCAAAATGGATTAAAGATCTAAATGTAAGACCAGAAGCTATAAAACTCCTAGAGGAGAACATAGGCAAAACACTCTCTGACATAAATCACAGCAGAATCCTCTATGACCCACCTCCCAGAATGTTGGAAATAAAAGCAAAAATAAACAAATGGGACCTAATGAAACTTAAAAGCTTTTGCACAAC
The DNA here is from genome assembly GCF_023699985.2 of Odocoileus virginianus. Taxonomy (NCBI): domain Eukaryota; kingdom Metazoa; phylum Chordata; class Mammalia; order Artiodactyla; family Cervidae; genus Odocoileus; species Odocoileus virginianus. Next base: position 4,251,802 of record NC_069699.1, read on the forward strand.
AAAGGAAACTATAAGCAAGGTGAAAAGACAGCCTTCAGAATGGGAGAAAATAATAGCATATGAAGCAACAGACAAAGGATTAATCTCAAAAATATACAAGCAACTCCTGCAGCTCAATTCCAGAAAAATAAATGACCCAATCAAAAAATGGGCCAGAACTAAACAGACATTTCTCCAAAGAAGACATACAGATGGCTAACAAACACATAAAGAGATGGGAATACCAAATCACCTGACCTGCCTCCTGGAACATCTGTATGCAGGTCAAGAAGCAACAGTTAGAACTGTAAATGGAACAACAGACTGGTTCCAAGTCGAGAAAGCAATACATCAATTCTGTATATTGTCATTCTGCTTACTTAACTTATATGCAGAATACATTATGTGAAATGCTGGGTTGGATGAAGCACAAGCTGGAATCAAGATCGCTGGGAGAAATATCAGCAACCTCAGATACACACACCACCCTTATGGCAGATAGTGAAGAAGGAGTAAAGAGCCTGTTGATGAAAGTGAAAGGGGAGAGTAAAAAAATTGGCTTCAAACTCAACATTCAGAAAACTAAGATCATGGCATCTGGTCCCATCACTTCATGGCAAATAGATAGGGAAACAATGGAAACAGTGAGAGACTTTATTTTGGGGGGCTCCAAAATCACTGCAAAATCACTCCAAAATCACTGAAATTAAAAGACTCTTGCTCCTTGGAAGAAAAGTTATGACCAACCTCAACAGCATATTAAAAAGCAGAGACATTACTTTGCCAACAAAGGTCTGTCTAGTCAAAGCAATGGTTTTTCCAGTAGTCATGTATGGATGTGAGAGTTGGACTATAAAGAAAGCTGAACTCTGAAGAATTGATGCATTTGAACTGTGTTGTTGGAGAAGACTCTCGAGAGTCCCTTGGACTGCAAGGAGATCCAACCAGTCCATCCTAAAGGAAATCAGTCCTGAATATTCATTGGAAGGACTGATGTTGAAGCTGAAAGTCCTTTGGCTACCTGATGCAAAAAACTGATTCATTGGAAAAGACCATGATGCTGGGAAAGATTGAAGGCGGGAGGAGAAGGGGATGACAGAGGATGAGATGGTTGGATGACATCACCGACTCAATGGACACGAGTTTGAGTAAGTCCTGAGAGTTGGTGTTGGACAGGGACGCCTGGCGTGCTGCTGTCCATGGAGTCACAAAGAGACAGACGCGACGGAGCCACTGAACTGAACTGATTCATTGAAGAAAAATTAGAAAATACAGACACACAAAATAGAATTGTAATTCTACGCTGGGGAGGCAACCACTATTAACATTTCCATCTTTGTTTTTACAGAATGCATTCTCTTCTAATCCTTCAAAGTTAAACACTACTTCCAAGGGTTTGCTAGACAAGATTTTGCTAGACTGGCAGCTGCAAACGTTAAGAGAAGCCAAACTTTTCTCATGTCCCTGATTATTTTCTAACGACTAAGTTCTAGAAGAAATGCTGGGTCAGAGGACATGCACATTTTTAAGACCATTGGGTAATGTCATCAGACTGCTTTCTGGGAAAGGCAGCAGGGTATGGGGTACTGTTTTCCAGGCCCCCTCACCAGTCTTGGGTGGTATAATTTTTAAGTCTTTCAGGCACATTATTTAAAACATTTTCACTTTGGTGCAGCACAAAGATGTATGGGGTCTCAGTTTGGGGACACAAGCTCACACCATTTTAGTCACATCCTGACTGACTGGGATGACCAGACGTGGTCTTGTGCAAGAAAAAAATCACGAAAGAGACATGTTTACAAGGAGAAAACTATTCAATTACAAAAGAAAAGATTCAGGTGAAGAAAGAAATAGGATGCCCTTTGAAATTGTTTCTAGAGGGAAATAGAGTCATCTCCACTTTGATTTTGTTTCTAAAGACAGTGACCCCAAGTTCAAGAAGTCCATTTATAACTTAAAGCCTATGGTGTCAAATGCCAATTTAAAAACCCTCAACAGGCTCTGACACTCCTTTGGTGAACCCTGGAGAGCAAAGAAATACAGGAGTAACCCATCCTGTCATCCCTTGCTCTGCTCATCGCAAGGCCAAGCGCATGTGTTTTGTTGGTTGGTGGGTGGGTGTATCCTCCTTGTGCTGTGTCTTCGTTGCTATGCTTGGGCTTTCTCTAGTTTCGGCAGAGGAAGCACTCCCTCGCTGCAGTGCCCAGGAGTCTCACTGCGGGGGCTTCTCTTGTTGCAGAGCACAGGCTCTAGGGCAGAGGCTCAGGATTTGTGGCACAGGGGCTTAGTTGCTCTGAGTCACGTGAGATTTTCCCAGAACAGGGATCAAACCCATGTCTCTTGCATTGGCAAACAGATTTGTAACCCCTGGACCACCAGGGAAGTCCTGAAAAGTGCATCTTTAAGAAGCATCCCTGTCTTATGTGGATCTGGTTTCAGGCAGAGAGCATATAATCTCCCACATGGAACTCCATCCAGTGAAGGAATTGGCCCATTTCCAGCAATTATCTAAGAAATTCTACTCCAGCCACTAAATCTCCAGTTTTAATCAAGTTGCAAATCCCCATTGCTCCCAGCAGTGAGCAATCACTGTGGTCTAATGGAAGCGGTGATTGTGTCTGTCACCCCAGAAGCCTTCTCCCGCCCACCAGCTGGCACTCGGAAGCCCAGGGGTTAGGTCTCATTGTCTCTCATTAAAACTTCACTGTTTCCCGATAAGATATCTGAGCCAAGGAAGAAACAGTGCCCAGGTGCTGGAAGAGCTGCAGCTTGGGACGGACTGACGCTGGCGGCGTCCCTCACCTGGAGCTTACAGAAGAGAAAACAATTACCCAGGAAATAGATGTGCATTTTGTTCTTAGCATCATCAGATGCCTGGCTTACCAGAGCTTTCTCTCCCAGCAGTTCCAGTGAGGACGGCTCTAGTCATCTGACAGTGCCAGCATCAGTGGGTCATTGATTCCTCGGCTTATTTGGCTTTGATACCAGCAGCCGTTTTGAGGCAACATTAACCCAGAGTGCTTAGTTTAACCCCAGCACTTAAGTTTTCTTGGCACTGCTAAAAGCTGCCACCCCACCCAGCAAAAACCCTAACGGTAGCGCCAGTGCCCAGCAGAGGGTCCAGGTTGTATATTACAAGTGGAATAGATCAGTTCTTAACTCTGGCTTGTGAAAGTCATTCATTCATTCTGAGCAACTGCATGTTAAAAAAAAGAGTCAAGTGAAAAATTGTTTTCTGTTATAAATCTAGGCTTCCCTGGTGGCTCAGATGGTAAAGAATCTACCTGCAATGCAGGAGACCCGAGTTCAATCCCTAGGTCTGAAAGATCCCCTGGAGGAGGGCATGGCAACCCCCTCCAGTATTCTTGCCTGGAGAATCCCATGGACAGAGGAGCCTGGCGGGCTACAGTCCATGGGGTCACAGAGAGTCGGACATGACTGAGCGACTAAGCACAAAATAAGATAAATCTAGGAAAGGATATCACAAAACTTACTGCTTTACATTGTAGATTTTTTTAAAAGGCTATTTATGCTTTTTTTAAGTGTTGAGGTAGAAGGGAGAGGACAGAGGTGGCCAAAATTTGCCTTTAGAAAATGAGATTTTCTTCCCCAAATGACCAGGACAAGGTTTTCTAGAACAAATTGTTGAAAATTAGTTCTCTCTATTAAAAAAAATAGTCATCAAATTCTAACCAATTTTCACTTTAAAAAAAAAAATCACATTTGTGTTCTAATTAAACCCAACAAAAAAAGCCTATAAGACGTTTCTTCATTGGGGTCAGGAATGAGGAAGCTAGTTGTGCCAACACTACTGTCTAACACACCTGCCAACAATCCAGCATCTCCCACCTCACGCTTCTATGAACAGCAGGAAACATTCAGCACTGTCACAAAACTGCTTCCCTGTGCTTTGCTACGCAAGCATCTTTCACCTGCATCATTTCTCAGGGCTTATTTTTCCTACCTTGCAAAAAAGAAAGTGCACCTACTTGTTCTTCTTACAAAGATTCCTCCCACAGTGTGGTGTTAAAGTGCTGGATGGAACAAACAAGCTACAGTCTGGGATTCTTGCATGGCTTTCTTGCTTGAGTGGTGGAGTCTGTTAAATATTGACAGATAATAAGAGGTGAGTTAGTACTACATGAGGGTGCTACTCACTCAGTTACTACTAAGTGATCTGATGGTGCCAACCACAGGCCAGCTACACTCCGAAGGGTGATTCACACACCCACAGTCTGAAGAAAGCCAGAAGAGCTGGGGAGTTTACGCCGTCATCTCTGCCCCACAGGAGGTCCTTATCCAATGAGCAGGAGCGTGAAAACCTGAGGTTAAGATAACTCTGACATATAGTGCCCTCGACAGGATCAAGCTGGAGGTTCCTGCTATGGAATTTGGCTTGAAATCTTAATCCTACCGGGTCTCTTTCTGTTTCCATGATCTATTGCTGCATCAGAGTCTACCCCAAATTCAGATATCTATTGTATAAAAAACTATCCCATACTTCAATTATCTGTGACTATACAACATCCCACAGACAGGTGTCCTGTGAAAAGGGAAAAAGAGAAAAAAATTTAACCAAATCACCTCTTGCCTTGGGGACAAAATCTTATCACTGCCATCAAATAACATGGGTTGCAAATTTGGTTTCCAAATTTGATTGCTCTAATTTGAAATCTAGGAGTGCAGTGGCTTCTCTTCAGTGGGTGAATAAGAGTCACAAATATATACTCTCTCGGATATTTAGAAAAGCAAATTGCAGTTACCATGTACTGTTTGCCTTATGGCATATAACATTGAGAATGTGATTCCTAAGTCCCACTAGTCTTTTATAGACATGGTAATACCTAGCTTTCTCTTTGTGAGGAACAAAAAAAAATCTTATCAGTGCCTGAGTTGGGTGGGGGGGGCACGGAAACCTGTCTTCCACTGCCATTTATTAAGCTTCGGGGCAAAATCTGCCTATAAAAGATCCATTGTCCAGAAGGATATTTCAGAGAAGACCCTTTTCTTGGCTAATCCTGCAATAAATAGGGTTTCTCCTTTTCTTTTTGCTGAGCCTGTTCATCTTTAAGTGATACAAAGGAGACAGTGTTATAGCTTTCTGTTATTATATTTTCTTATTAAACTTTAATCCTAATTCTCAATTTAGTTCCTCTAATTATTGGGTTTTAGTCTCTAAAATGTAGTTTTTAAATTAGCATGATAGAGATCAATGTCATACAAAATATGTGCTAACACAAAGCTAGATTTTGCTCTCCCATGCATGGATGCCAAGTGTGGAGAAGATAATCTGCCCCGGTTCAAGGGAAACTAAATCTCATCCCAGAAATAATAGCCTATTTCATAGGAAGCAGGAATCCTGAAATATCGAATTTTAACAGTGTACTTTCTCACACACACACACACAAATTTTAATACACATGTAATGAAAGTATGTCTTGTGATTATCATTGTTTGATTGGCTTTTTTCTTTCATAGCAGTACATACAGTAATGGTGTGTCTTAAAACTGGTAATATCTGAGTCTAAATGAAATATGGCAATCCATATCAACTCAGCAGAGAGAATTGAATCGACTTTATATTAAATGCAGGTGTGTGAAAGCAAAGAGGAAAACGGAATTTCCTCTCTGATGGAGTCCCTTTTGGACAATTCCAGAAGCCAACCGCTACACCCAAAACTCGAGTGCTATTTGCAGTTCATTATCTGTATATAACCCCTCTCACCTATTGCATTTTGGGCCAAATTGACCACGTTTAGAATGAGCCCTATAAGAGATTCATTCTAAACATGAATGTGTAGCTTTGTAGTAATAAATACTGCAGTTACCCAGCTGGCATTTAGTTGGGTTTCTATGACATGCTTCTCTGTTTCGCAGAAACTGCCCTTGGGTTTCTGATGCTAACAAGGGCTCCAAGACAGAAGAGAAATAATTCTCAAACTTTTATGAAAATCATCTTTAGCATTTGTTACACATATTCATCCCGGGGCCTCACCCCAAACTTTCCAATTCAGGAACTCTAGGGGCATGAGTGCTTGGGTTCAGGAGGCCAGCTGTGTGATTGACAAGCTCTGTGGGTGGTTTGAATGCACATCACGGTTGACCACTGCCCTAGTGGTGTGAAAATGCCAGTGCTCCACATATGTGCACTGGCCCTTTAGTGGTGAGATTTCTCTCGCCCCCCATCTGCCTGGAGTTACCTGGCTGGGGGCTCACACTGATCCCTGGGCACAACTCAAGTCCACATCTCTTCACATGTATGTGTGCATGCTAAGTCATTTCAGTCATGTCCAACTTTCCACAACCCTATGGATTGTAGCCCACCAGGCTCCTCTGTCCTTGGGATTCTCTAGGCAAGAATACTGGAGTGGGTGACCATGGCCTCCTCCAGGGGATGTTCTTGACCCAGGGATCCAACCCGACTCTTCTGCGGCTCCTGCACTGCAGGCAGATTCTTTACCACCGAACCACCTGGGAAACTTGTATTTCTTCACATCAGCTGTTTTCCCCATGAACTATTGTCTGTCCTCCATGTCACTATCCAGATCCAGGGAATATGTGGCAACAGTAATTTTTAAAATTTTTATTGGAGTATAGTTGATTTACAATGTTGTGTTCGTTTCAGATGTACAACAAAGTGAATCAGTTATTGTTGTTCGGTCGCTAAGCCATGTCTGACTCTTTGCAACACCAGGCTTCCTTGTCCTTCACTATCTCCTGGAGTTTGCTCAAATTCATGTCCGTTGAGTTGGTGTTGCCGTCCAACCATCTCATCCTCTGTCTCCCTCTTCTCCTGCCCTCAATCTTTCCCAGCATCAAGGTCATTTCCAATGAGTTGGCTCTTGGCACCAAGTGCCCAAAGTATTAGAGCTTCAGCATTCCAATGAATATTCAGGGCTGATTTCCTTTAGGATGGACTGGTTTGATCTCCCTGCTGTCCAAGGGACTCTCAAGAGTCTTCTCCAGCATCACAGTTCCAAAGCATCAATTCTTCAGCATTCAGCCTTCTTTATCACCCAGCTCTCACATCCATACATGACTACTGGAAAAACCATAGCTTTGACAGTATGGACCTTTGTTGGCAAAGTGATGTCTCTGCTTTTTAATATGCTGTCTAGGTTTATCATAGCTTTTCTTTAATTTCATGTCTTCAATCACCATCTGCAGTGATTTGGAGGCCAAGAAAATAAAATCTGCCACTGTTTCCATTTTTTTCCCATCTATTTGCCATTAAGTGATGGGACCAGATGCCATGATAGCCTTTTGAATGCTGGATTTTAAGTCAGCTTTTCCCCTCTTTCACCCTCATCAAGAGACTTTTCAGTTCCTCTTCACTTTCTACCATCAGGGTGGTATCAATCTACTCTTTTTTAAGACTCTTCCTATATAGGTCATCACAGAGTGTTGAGTAGAGTTTCCTGCACTGTACAGTAGGATCTTCGTGTAGCAGTTGCTCTAAAAATGCTTCTTTGGTGAAAAGGAACTGGCCTAAACTGGTTTACTTCAAATAGTGAAGGGGCAAGGAAATTTGGGTTCATTAACATCAATTTATTTGCTGAATAATTTGCACAGCCACATGGAGGCTGCCTTTTCCAATGCACCCACGTGTATTTCCAATTCATCTCATGATTCCAGCCCAGCTTAGCACTCAGGGCGGGGCCTCTGCCTCCTCTGCATTTAGTGCACGTTCCAGACAGTGGGCCTGGCGGACTGGACAGTGGCCCTCAAAGACATCCATGTCCTAATCTCAGAAGCTGGGAATGTGTTATCCCGCAAGAGGAAAGGGACTTTGCAGGTGTGATCTAACTCATTACTGACTGGGAGATTTCTGCAGAAAGTAACGCCTATGGCTGGCGATTTTTTATTTTGGCCAGCCAAAAATTAATTCTGTTATTTCACTAATGCTTTGTGGCTTATTACATGCAGTAGTTATGCCTGACATGCCTGTAAAGTCTTCTCCAGCACTGTAAGCTCCATGTTGACTTTCCATATCAGAAGCAACCACTAAGGTTTGTTGTCTTTTTGTTGGTCTAATATTGACTTTGTCTGAATTGGAACTATATTCTGAAGAACTATCATATTCTGAGACACTAGTATGTATGTTGCTGGGACAATCAGGGAAAGTATCTGCATAAAACTCACCAAAAAGTTTTTCTTCACTCAAAATTCCCTGATGTGTCATATTCAAAAATTGTACGTTTATAAGGTACACAAGGTTAAAACAAAAACCTAACAGAGCAAAATGTGAATAAGGACAATATAAGTTGTATAAAGAACTCTTATTCAATCCTAAGCTCTAACAACTTTGCACAGTGAGGTTAATTAAATCACTCTCTTAAAAACTCTCTAAAAAAGCAGAGAGTAGCCTAGGTTGCCCAACTGGACCCAGTGTAATCTGATTGGACTTATAAAAAGGGTGTGGGCAGCTCAAAGTCAGAGAGAAAAGATAGAAGCAGAGGTCAGGGGGGAGAAAAGTGCTGGGCTGCTGGCTTGGAAGATGGAGGAAGGAAAACAGGTGGCTCTAAATGCTAAAAAAGGCAAAGAAATAGATTCTTCCCTACAGTCTCTAGAAGGAATGCAAGTATATGGACACCTTGATTTTATTATATATATGTGGCTTCCCTGATGGCTCAGCAGGTGCCTGCAATACGGGAGACATAAGAGATGCAGGTTCAATCCTTGGGTCGGGAAGATCCCCTGGAGGAGGGCATGGCAACCCACTCAAGTTCTCTTGCCTGAAAAGATCCATGAAGAGGAGTCTGATGGGTTATAGTCCATGGAGTCGCAAAGAGTCGAACACTACTGAAGTGATTGGGTATATATATATATATAGATAGATAGATAGATCTATATCTATATCCATATCTATATCTATATAGGCTGCTCTGGGTCTTAGTTGCAACCCTTGGGGTCTTAGCTGAGGCGTGGGAACTCTTCACTACAGTATGCGGGATCTAGTTCCCTGACCAGGGATTGAACTCGGGACCCCTGCATTGGGAGCATGGAGTCTTAGCTCCTGGACCACCAGGGAAGCCCCCTAACACCTTGATTTTAGACCAGCACTACCATCTGGGACCATAGGTAATACCATTGTGCTGTTTAAGCTGATATGGTTGTGATAATTTGTTGCAGCAGCAATAGAAAGTATTAATAGAGTGGGGTTTTACCTTATCCATCTCACTATAGAGCTGAAAATTCTCTGAACACACAGTGGCCCTTCGGGAGGCTCCGGCGAGCAGGCCTTACAGGGAGACTGAGAACTGAAACACTGACTGTCCCTATTTCTCAGAAGCAGATGGGATTAATCTACTGTGACTTTGATTCTTAAGTAACAAATGCCAAGGTCTCTGGGCTCCATCTAAATCAGCTGTAATTCTGCAACCAAATGGAAGCACCCACGGGTCTTCAGGTCTCTCCTCTTCACACTCACTTGTAAGCATGCTTTCTTGCTTCTTCCTGGGAAAGGCTGGAGTTTCTGTTAGAGTCTTTTATTTTAATATTTATTTTTACCTATTTATTTGGCTTCACTGGGCCTTAGCTGAGACATGCTGGATCTTGATTGCAGCATGTAGGATCTTTAGTTACAGCATGTGAGATCTAGTTCCTTGACCAGGGATCGAACCCAGGCCCCCTGTATTGGGAACGTGGAGTCTTAGCCACTGGACCACCAGGGAAGTCCCCTAAAAGTTCAGATGAAAGTTTATCCAGCAGTGTCCCAAAAAAGATGAAAGAAGTGTGTCCCATAATCTGTCCAACATGAGCGAAAGGGGCTAAACCATCCCACACCTAGAGGCCTCCCAAGCCTCTTAAAGGGAGGTGCTGCCTTTTTCTGTCCATTCAGTGTCCTACCCCTGGCCCTCTTCCCCTCTCCCCAGCTCCTCCATCCTGATAAGTTCATCCTACACCAGTTCTGAAACCTTGGGCACCTTGGGATGACTTCCTGCATCAGGAAGAGGATGAGGATTTTGGGGTCAGGTGCCAGATGGTGTCTTCTCTTTCAGCCCTGAAGTGGGTAGCCTTTCCCTTCTCCAGAGGATCTTCCCAACCCAGGGATTGAACCCAGGCCTCCCACATTGCAGGCAGATTCTTTACCAGCTGCCCACAAGGGAAGCCCCTCTTAGCCCTACAACCCCCTATTCTAAGCTGTTTCTCCACTGCCCAGCCCAGAGCCTGCAAACTACACTTTCCAGCCTGGCTGTCCACATGGCTCCCTGGCACTGGCAGGAGTTTGGAAGAAGCCTTTTTTTTCCCCTCCGTGGACCTGGTTGTACTTCTGCAGAGGCGGGGCAGTCATGGCAGGGGGGGAGGGCAGGGGTGGCCAAGGGCAAGGACACGCTCCTGGGTTTCTGCCAACTCAGCCCTGAAAACAGCATACTGAGTGCAAGGAGCAGCATTTTTATTCCCTCTGCTCTCTCTCAGGAGGGTGCAGTCACTTCCTAGCGACTGATCTTTGGGAAATCACATCCTCCCACCTGCCCCCAGCTCTTCGAACACCTCCCGACAAACTCCCTATTTCACAATCTACATCATTTGCTTTCCTGATTCGATGAGGATAACCCAAATCTTTCACTTGCCTTGACAAGGACCAGAGTGAGTGAAATCCTTCAACTGGCTTCCATATCTTGGGTTTTTGGATTCCACTGTACTGGGGTCAAAAGACTCAAAGTACGGACTCACCCAGAAAGAGGAGGTAGCTTGAGTTTGGTGATGTGCATAGAACAAACCAGGTTGGAAGTCAATGTTTTTTTTGAGATACTCTTGGTCTTAGGTTAGTTTATCCAGAAAAACTGCCTGAGGTGAGGGTCCTGTGTTAGTGACTTTTCATGGGTGAAATGGGCAGGAGGCGCTCAGGCTTCAGAGGGTCACTGCAGGCTGGCCCTCAGGAGAGCTTTTGGAAGGATTGCGCCATCAGTCACTTCCATTGACCAGCCTCAGGGGCCATAAACTCCCAGGTGACTTTGACTGACCCTTGAGAGTGCCTTGGACTGCAAAGAGATCAAAGCAGTCCATTCTAAAGGAAATCAACCCTGAATATTCATTGGGAGGACTGGTGCTGAAGCTCCAGTACTTTGGCCACTCGATACAAAGAGTCGACTCACTGGAAAAGACCCTGATGCTGGGAAAGATTGAGGGGAGGAGGAAAGGGTGGGGGGACAGAGGATGAGATGGTTGGATGGCATCACCGGCTCAATGGACACGAGTTTGAGCAAGCTCCGGGAGAGGGTGGAGAGCAGAGCAGCATGGCGTGCTGCAGTCCGTGGGGTTGCAGAGTCGGACACGACTGAGCAACTGAACAGAAAAGCTGCAGCTGTGAGCCCTTGGAGCAAAGATGCACAGCAAAACTTGGGGACCTGGGGGATCTGGCCAGGGCATTGGCAGAGCCCTTCTGATTACAACTCATACTGTATCTGACTGTGAAAAGACTGCCTCCCCAGTTTTATGCAGATTTCTCTTTGGCCAACTCAAACCCAGAATCATAGTGGCAGAGGGATCCTAGGAAAGGTAGTTCCCAGCTGAACCATGTTAATGACAGAACAGGCCGGACATCTAGCCTAGCTGTTTCAATAAAAAGCACCAAACCCAGGTGATGGGTGGGCCTCCTGTCACTAGAATATACACAGGAAACTGTTGGTGGGAGACCCCACTGTACCAGGAAGAACTGTTTGACACAGTTCCGTGTGGCCTCCATGTCGTGCTCCATCACATGGGAGTGCTCCACAGCTGGGAGGCAAGGATAAAGTTCTAGGCAGCAGGGACTTCCCTTGTGGTCCAAGACAAGTTAAGACTTTGCCTCGCAATGCAGGGGACGTGGGTTTGATCCCTGATCAGGGAACTAAGATCCCACCTGCCTCAGGGCAACTAAGCCCGACGTTTGCAACTACTGAGACCGAGTTCCATGACTAGATTGCCCGCATGCCGCAATGAAAGAGCGTTTGTGCCACCACTAAGACCTAATACAGCCAAAATAAATCATTAAAAAAAAATAAATGTTCCAAGCAGCAGCCTGGCCATGGAAGGTGCCAGGCCAACTCCACACCTCTCCACATTGCTCCAGTGCTGGCCTGCTCACCCTGGCAACCCCATCCCCAGCTGTCTTGAGACTTTCATGTTGATTCTCAGTGCTCACTCCCCAGTGAGCACTGTCACTGATGACTTTGATCCTCTTTGCATGTAAATGTAAAGACAGTGTGGTGTTGCAGCTAAAAAACAGTCTCAGAAGCTAGATCTCTGGGTTCAAGGACCAGGTCCACCATTTCCCAGCTGTGCCACCTTGACCAAGTTATTCAATCTCCATGCCCCAATTTTTTTCCTCATATCAAGTAAGATAGTATTACCCTGCTGCTGCTGCTATATCACTTCAGTCGTGTCCGACTCGTGTGACCCCATAGACGGCAGCCCACCAGGCTCCTCCATCCCTAGGATTCTCCAGGCAAGAACACTGGAGTGGGTTGCTATTTCCTTCTCCAATGCATCTATGCATGCTAAGTCGCTTCAGTTGTATCCGACTGTGCAACCCTGTGGACAGCAGCCCACCAGGCTCCTCTCTCCACACGATTCTCTAGGCAAGAATCCTGGAGTGAGTTGCCATTTCCTTCTCCAAGTATTACTCTATAATACTATTATATGGTTTTTGAGAGAATAAAAGGAGTTAATGTGTCAATCACTTTGAATTTATATGAATAACATTCATTAAATTTCAATGACTATAAGTAACTTTATTTAGTGATCATATATTTCTTAGTTTCTTTGTATTCTACCAAAGCATTACCCAATAGGATCTGACAATACTTTGGAACAAATCAACATCATCATGTGTAAAAAAAAAAAAAAAACCAGAATGATAATTTAAGACCATGGTAAGAAAACAATGTTATTTCAAAACTTTCTTATTTCTACATGTTACTATTTCAGAATGACCTTTCCCCAAATTTGTGAGGTTTTATCATCCATGGATAGCTTACCAGGTGACTTAGTAGTAAAGATCTGCCTACCAATGCAGGAGGCACAAGAGAGGTGGGTTCTCTCCCTGGGTTAGGAAGATCCCGTGGAGAAGGAAATGGCAACCCATTCCAGTATTCTTGCCTGGAAAACCCCATGGACAGAGGAGCCTGGCAGGCTACCGTCCATGGTATCACAAAGAGTCAGACAAGACTGAGCGCGTGCGCGCGCACACACACACATACACACACACACACACACACACACACATCATAAATGGAATTTACTCTTACAAGGCAGTCTTTAGGGAACTTTTCTAATAGTGATTATAGAAAAGTTAAAGACCAAGTATGAGGCAAAGTTGTCTTACTTCCATCAATAGCTGGCAAATTTCACCCATGACTATTTGCTGAAGTAGCAGGAACATAAAGCCCTAAGAAAGGTTAGCAACGTTGGGTTTCATTGAAGATCTCAGCAAGAGTAGAAAGGTGTCCTCCCAGAGACATGACCTTGAGCTCCACGTGCTTGGTCTCTAAGAAATAACTGGCATAGCCTAGTGATCCACCATGAATCATCACGGTCAGAATTTTCCCTGTGAAAATATTCTCATAAGCTAGTGGGACTGCGTATTTGGTCCAACCTCTTTGGAGGACAATTTGGAAAGGTATGTCAACACCTTGAATGTTTATACCCAGTGATGCACTCAGTGTTTGTTGCATTGATATGATGGGGAAGTGAATGGTCTTTATCCCTGGTTAATGGGGTGTGTGCCTAGTCACTCAGTCATGTCCTACTCTTTACAACCCTTTGGGCTGTAGCCTGCCAAGCTCCTCTGTCCATGAGATTTTTCAGGCAAGAATACTGGCGTGTGTTGCCATCTCCTCCTTCAAGGGATCTTCCTGTCCCAGGGATTAAACCTACATCTCTTATGTCTCCTGCATTGACAGGAGAGTTCTTTACCACTAGCATCACCTAGGAAGTCAGAACAGGTCATGGGAACCTCCAAGTCTGTAACCAGTTAGCAAGAAGTGTGGGTTACCTGGGAACCCCCAGACTTGTCAGCTGGCATCTGAAATGAGGCCAGCCTTTTGGGGGGCTGTGCCCTTAACCCGTGAAGTCTGCACTGACTCCAGGTAGTGCTAGAATTTAATCCTAGTACTGCAGTGTTTGACAACCAGCTCTCCAGGAGGAATAAGTGAAGCCTTCTCATGTAATCATTGCAGGTTTCCATGATGCAATACTCTCACTGTGGCCAAGTCAAGTTACCAGTGTGATGTCATTGACTGTGGGGCTGGGAAAGGATGCATTTGGCCTGGTCCTCATGAGCGTGTGTAAACTAGTAAACTGACTCTAGCACGCTATCTCTTGTATTCTTGGGCCAAGCAATTCCACTTCTCCAAATACATCTTGCAGGTAGGCTGGCACATATTCCCCATCCCAGATATTTATAGGGATGTTCATTGTGTGTTGTTTGTATTCATAAAAGACTAAAAACAAGCTACAGGCCCACCAATAAGCTTTAAAAAAAATCATCAGACATGAATAAAATGAAATGCTCTGCAGGGTTTAGAAAGAATGAGGCAAATCCATACTGATGTGGAATAATTTGCAAGATGTATCATTAAGTGAAAAAAGGAAGATGAAGAACCCTCTCCTGGTTGCTACTATTTGGTATAATGTGAAAGGGGATATATGTTAACCTGGATACATGTGTAGGCTTTCTTGGGAAGGAGTACACAAAAATCTAGTGAAAAAGGGAGACTCTGGGAAGGAGGATTGGGAGATTTGAGAGACACTATTTTTTACGTACACATTTTTGTACTGTTTGTATTTTAATTGCACCTATTTAAAAATATTAAAGCAATAGGCCATGATAGTAGGGTAATTGGAATGAATAAGTAAATAAATGAATGAATGAACCTTTGAACAAAATGATCTTAGCTCTTTCATCATAGTTAATACACTTGTCACAAATCACTATGCACAGCTCTGTTCTAAAAGTGACAGAGTTCAAAAAAAAAAACCATGAGGCACTAACAATGAGGTCAAACATGGAAATGCCTGTCAGAGCCAGGTAGATACCATGAATTCACGAAGCTGTCCATGTAGTGGTCTCGTGGAACCAAAGGGCTCCTGCCAACCTCAAGGGAAGCCTTGATTCAGCTACAGTTGCTGTTGGCTGGCAGACATGCGGGCCCACAGTCTTCTGAGTTCTTCAAGAGAATTCAGAAATAAAAAGAAACCTCTTGTTTAAAGCAAGCAACTAATGCAAATCTTTTAACAATATAATATGAGCCAGATAAAATCAATTATAAATTGGTAGAAGAGACATTACTTTGCCAACAAAAGCCCGTCTAATCAAAGCTATGATTTTTCCAGTAGTCATGTATGGATGTGAGTTTGAAAAGTTTTAAAAGTGCAAGTTGTCATTATCAGAGAAATGCAAATCAAAACAACAATGAGGTACGATTACACACCAGTCAGGATGGCTGCTATCCAAAAGTCTACAAGCAATAAATGCTGGAGAGGGTGTGGAGAAAAGGGAACCCTCTTACACTGTTGGTGGGAATGCAAACTAGTACAGCCACTATGGAGAACAGTGTGGAGATTTCTTAAAAAACTGGAATTAGAACTGCCATATGACCCAGCAATCCCACTTCTGGGCATACACACTGAGGAAACCAGATCTGAAAGAGACACGTGCACCCCAATGTTCATCGCAGCACTGTTTATAATAGCCAGGGCATGGAAGCAACCTAGATGCCCATCAGCAGATGAATGGATGAGGAAGCTGTGGTACATATACACCATGGAATATTACTCAGCCATTAAAAAGAATTCAACTGAATCAGTTCTAATGAGATGGGTGAAACTGGAGCCCATTATACAGAGTGAAGTAAGCCAGAAAGATAAAGACCATTACAGTATACTAACACATATATATGGAATTTAGAAAGATGGTAACGATAACCCTATATGCAAAACAGAAAAAGAGACTCAGATGTATAGAACAGACTTGTGGACTCTGTGGGAGAAGGCGAGGGTGGGATGTTACAAGAGAACAGCATCAAAACATGTATATTATCTAGGGTGAAACAGACCACCAGCCCAGGTTGGGTGCATGAGACAAGTGCTTGGGCCTGGTGCACTGGGAAGACCCAGAGGGATCGGGTGGAGAGGGAGGTGGGAGGGGGTACTGGGATGGGGAATACATGTAAATCCATGGCTGATTCGTGTCAATGTATGACAAAAACCACTGCAATATTGTAAAGTAATTAGCCTCCAACTAATAGAAATAAATGAAAAAAAAAAAAGGACAAATGATAAAATATACTTTAAAATAAGATAGTGGCACAGTTAGTTAATACAACCTATCTATAGTAATATGCAGCATAATATGTTAAAAATCCCATTAGTACCAATAAATTTGGGACAGACATTAAAAAAAAAAGTGCAAGTTGCTCAGTCATGTCCAACTCTTTGCAACCCCGTGGACTATACAGTCCATGGAATTCTCCAGGCCAGAATACTGGAGTGGGTAGCTTTTCCCTTCTCCAGGGGATCTTCCCAACCCAGGGATCAAACCCAGGTCTCCCACATTGCAGGAGGATTCTTTACCAGCTGAGCCTGGACCATAAAGAAAGCTGAGCACTGAAGAATGGATGCTTTTGAACTGTGGATTGCAGAAGACTCTTGAGAGTCCCTTGGACTGCAAGGAGATCAAACCAGTCAATCCTAAAGAAAATCAGTCCTAAATATTCATTGGAAGGACTGATGCTGAAACTGAAACTCCAATCCTTTGGCCACCTGATGTGAAGAACTGACTCATTGGAAGAGACCCTGATACTGGGAAAGATTGAAGGCTGCAGGAGAAGGGGATGACAGAGGATGAGATGGTTGGATGGCATCACCTACTTGATGGACATGGGTTTGAGCAAGCTCCAGGAGTTGGTGATGGACAGGGAGGCCTGGTGTGCTGCAGTCCATGGGGTTGCAAAGAGTCGGACATGACTGAGTGACTGAACTGAACTGAACTGAATTTTAAAGAGGATGTCTGTTTCCACCAGAAACGTGCTATTCATCTAAGTCCAGGCTAAGCAATATTTGGATTTGACAGTCTAAGATTTTTGTATCATTTTTTCTCCTCAAGCCATCATTATATTTAATAACGGTATGGTATTGGTAAAATTAGTCTCTTAGTCCATTTGCACACGTGTGTGCTCAGTCACTTCAGTCATGTCCAACTCTTTGTGACCCTATGGACTGTAGCCTGCCAGGCTCATTCTGTCCATGGGATTTCTCCAGGCAAGAATACCAAAGTGGGTTGCCATGTCCTTCTCCAGGGGATCTTTCTGACCCAGGGATTGAACCCAAGTCTCCTGTGGTTCCTGCATTGCAGGCAGATTCTTTACCACTGAGCCACCAGGGAAGCCCTAGACTATTTGGGCTACTATAAAAAATAATAATTAAAAAAAAAAAAAACTACTGCAGACTGGGTAACTTAGAAATAACTGAAATGTAGGATTTCCCTGGTGGTCCAGTGGTTTAAGAATCTGTGCTTCCAATGCATGGGTTGGGGGTTTAATCCCTGGTCAGGAAACTAAGATCCCATATGCACATAGTGTGGCCAAAAAATGAATTAAAAAAAAAAAAGACAAGAAATTTCTCACAGTTCTGCCTGCGGGAAGTCTCAGATCAAGCTGCCAGCATGGTCATGTTTTCTGAGGGATTTTTTCCTGGCTCACAGCCAGTGACCTCCCTCTGGATGGGGGTGGTGTGGGCAGACTTGCTAGGACTTTTTTTTTTTTTAACTTTTTATTTTGCGTTGGGGTATAGACAGTTAACAATGTTGTGATAGTTTTAGGTGAATAGTGAAGGGATCCAGTCATACATATATCTGTATCTATTCTCTCCCAAACTCCCCTCCCATCCAGGCTGCCCCATAAAATTGAGCAGAGTTCCCAGTGCTATACAGAGGTCCTTTTTGGTTATCCATTTTGAATATAACAGTGTGTACCTGTCCATCCCAAACTCCGTAACTATCCCTTCCCTTTATCTTCCCCCGCCCCCTGCCCGCCACCCCACCAACCAAGGATTTGTTCTCTAAGCTTTGAGTCTGTTTCAGTTTTGTAATAAATTCATTGGTATCAATTCTTTTTAGATTCCACATATAAGGGATTTCTTTTTTTTTTCATTTACTTGTATTAGTTGGAAGCTAATTACTTTACAATATTGTAGTGGTTTTTGCATACATTGACATGAATCAGCCATGGATTTACATGTGTTCCCCATCCTGATCCCCCCTCCCACCTCCCTCCCCATCCCATCCCTCTGGGTCTTCCCAGTGCACCAGCCCCGAGCACCTGTCTCATGCATCCAATACAGTATTTCTCCTCTCTGTCTGACTTCACTCAGAATGACAATCTCTAGGCCCACCCATGTTGCTGCAAATGGCAGTATTTCATTCTTTAGTGGTTAGGATTTCAACCTGTGAATTTGGGAGGAACATGAGCATTCAAACCATAGCAGTCAGTTAAGTCTGAAACCTATTTCCCTTGGCAGTATGTACCAATTAACAGATTTTAAAAGCTATAAGAAATTGTCAGGCCCGTACAAAAGTGAGGGATGAGAGTGTGCAGAGGAAAACTTAAGTGGGAGAAAGCTCTAAAGGCCGCAGCCGGGTAGACCCAGGAAGGCAGCCAGAGGGGAGCCCAGACAGGAACAGCGAGAGGAGCCGACCACAGTACGCTGTCCCCCTCCCCGCCCCGGAAGGATGCAGAAGAGGTCAGAAACAGGAGGTCCAATCACTATAAGGTAGTCTTTCCCAGTGGGTTTTCTTGTTTATCGAACTGCCTTCCTGAATCCCCTGTGTCTCCACTCTAGTTTCATTAGAATTGCCCGCTTCCATCAATACCCACATTATAACTCGTTTATCCTTACTGACTGAGATCCTCCCGTCACCCTCTTGGCTGAAAGTGTGCAGGCTTCCTGTTGCTCTAGCTTTTTAAAATCTCAACTGTCAGCCTGGCCATGCTTCTATGCAAGCTCAGGCCCACAGGGTTAAGCAAGCCCAGATGGAAGTGAGATTAATGTGGGCATCTGCGTTACTGCAGAGAGAGAGAAAAGAGAGACATTAACAATAATGCCGACAAGGGTAGCAGCTTTTATTATGGGCCAAGGAGCTTTATAGGAGAGGCAATCAGAAGTCTCACCCTATTACTCCATCGAGCTCCAAGCCTAGAATCTCTGGGGAAATGTGCCTTCGTCTGGGTCAGGTCCACATATGATTTCTCAGAGTCCAGGAATGATCACCTTAAATATTTCAACAAACAATGGTAGAAAAAACAAATAAGGTAACCACAGATGACTCCTTTTTGGATAAAAGCAAATAGAGTCACCCAGAACATCCAGTCCTGAGCACGCTCTATCCAGCCAGAGAAGACTGGCAGGCACTCCAGTCCTTGGCAGTGAAGCAGTATCCTTGGTCAGCCAATCTGGCCACGCACGGTTTTGCAAACAGAAAAGACTTTTCGTAGCAAGGTTATATCCTGTTTCCTCTTCTAAGACCCACCTTGGACCAAACTTTGTCCCATTCTCTCCGGACTCAACTGAAAGCTACAAGAATGAGCCAACACACTCCAACATTCAGATTTTTTTCTACATAAGTCAAAGCTAGCATTCATACTACTATTGTTTCCTATCTGCAGAGCCAGAAGCCAAAACTCAGGGAGATTAAGTTACTCACCCCATCAGTAAGACACAGAGCACAAATACAAATGGATTTCTCCTACTTCAAGATTATTGTTCTTTCTATTTCATCATTTATAACTTGTTCATTTCTAACTACAGAAGTAAGTACATAAGATGATGGGAAAATTGTAATATACAGAAATGGATTTTGCATTTCTTTTCAGGCTCGCCCTTTTATCATTACACGCATGCAAAAAACACAGGTCACATTTCATCAGGATTAGTCACTGCATGTGCTTGACAAAGTGCAGAATTTTCACCCTCAGGCAGGAAAAACAGCCCCAAGAACTGGAAGGTTTCCCATGGTTTATAACTTAGGCAAGGACAACCTTGAAATTACTTCAGATGGGCTTGTATTTCACTGGGTTAATTTTCAAATAAGCCATTATAATTAATAACCCAAGCACTAGATAAATTGAGGTTTTTAAAATATTCTGCTTCGTGCCTGCCTTCAGAAATGGTGCTGGGACATGATGCACAGCAAGTTCACTTAGACTCAGAATCATCCTGGCCACTGACAGGGTGAGGAGGGGACATGCAGTAAGGTCAGATATTCATCCAGCCATCTATCATTCAGTAAGTAAATCAGGGATGTCCATGGTGGTCCAGTGGCTAAGACTCTGTGCTCCCAATGCAGGGGACCCAGGCTCAATCTCCAGTCGTGGAACTAGATCCCACATGCCACAGCTAACACCCAGTGAGACCAAATTAATAAATATTTTTAGAAAGTAATTCAGAGCACCTTTCATGGGCCAGGCACTGGTTTCAAAATTGAGATACAACAGGACCCCACACAGTCCCTGACCTCAGAGGGCTTCCACTCCAGGAAGGGAGACAGACAATAAACAAACGAGCTGAGAAGATGTCAGGCTGTGAGAAAAGGACTGTGCAGAACAATAAAGCAGAATATAGGGAACGGAAAGTGCTGAGGTAGGAGGTTGCTGCCTAATGCAGTGTATTATTCTGCTCAGGCTGCATCACAACATACCCCACACTAAGGGGCTTAAACAACAGAAATTATTCTCTCGCAGTTGCAGAAGTTAGGTGTTTGAGATCCAGACTGCCCCCTCTTTGGTTACAGGGAGAGCTCTTCTTCCTGGCTTGCAGTCTGCCACCTTGTCTCTGTCCTCACACGGCCTTTCCTCAGCATGTGCGTGTGGAGGGGAGAAGGGAGGCGAAGAGCTCCAGCTCTGTGGTATCTCTTGCGTGCATGTGCATGCTCAGGCATGTCTGCCTCTCTGCAGCCCCATGGACTGTAGCCCACCAGGCTCCTCTGCCCATGGGATTCTCTAGGCAAGAATACTGCAGTGGGTTGCCAATCCCTACTCCAGGGGATCTTCCCAACGCAGGGATTGAACCCAAGTCTCCTGCATCTCCTGCATTGGCAGGCTGATTCTTTATCACTTGAGCCACCTGGGAAGCCCCCCTGGTGTCTCTTAAAAGGACACTAATCCTATATGACCAGGGCCCCACCTGTGTGACCTCATTTCACCTTTATTACTTCCTTTCTCCAAACAGTCACACTGGAGGGTTAGGGTTTCAATGTATGATTTGGGGAGGATGGTGCAGCAGGGGGCGGGTACACATGCATTCAGTCCATAATATATAGAATAGTCTGAGAAGGCATCTCTGATAAGACAGGGCAGTCAGCTTTCCAGACGGCCCTTGGTGAGCCTCACCTCCCTGGTGTTTACACCCTTGTGTGTCTCCTCCCACAATAAATCACAGATGGCCCCTTGGCCTGTAATAAACGCTGCTACCCTCATCATCGTTACTATTAATGCCACTGTTTTCTCTCCCTCTGCAGTAACACAGATGCCCCATCAATCGCACTTCCATCTGGGCTTGCTTAACCCTTTGGGCCTGAGCTTATTTGGAAGCATGACCATGCTGACAGCTAAGATTTTTTAGAAAGCTAGAGCAACAGGAAACCCACACGGTTTGCTTTTTTGGGTGACTTACTCTGGGGCAAGCCAACCTTCAAGTCAGGAGGGCACTGAAGCAGCCTTGGGAGAGGACTATGTGGAGAGGAATGCAGAACCCCCTCCAGGCTCTGCTCTGTCAGATGTGTGAGTAAACCACCCCGGGAGAGGAACCTCCAGCCCCAGTCCAGCCTTCAGATGGCTGTAGCCCCAGCTCAAAGCTGCACCCCAGTCTCATGGGAAGCCCTTAGCCAGAGCCACACAGCCATTCTGGTCCTGACTTTCTAATCCACAGAAAAGGTGAGATGATAAAGCCACCAAGTTGCGAAGTAATTTTTCATGCAGCAAAAGATAAGTAATACATAAGGTGAGTGTCCTGAAGGAAAGAAGCAAGATGAAGCCTTTCAGGAGGAAGGAAGAGCAACTATCCAAGCCATGAAATGAGAGCATGTGCGGCAAATTCAAGGAACAGCTCTGAGGCCAGTGTGGCAAGAGCAAAATAAACGAGGGCATGAGGAGTCGGGGGTGGGGCAGAGTGGAAAAACATGGGGTCAGATCAAGTAGGGTCTGTGTGTCTCTACCCTGCCAGCATCACGTGCAGAGACATCCCCTTAGTGGAGCTTCTTAGTTGTTCAGATGGAGTATCCTGGTAAGTTTTGAATCTCATGTCATCAGATTATGCCAGATATTGTATTGTTCTCCAAAAGTGTTCCTTTATTTTTTATTTTAAAAATATGTATGTGCTGTACCGAGTCTTAGTTGCAGCTTGCGGGATCTTTAGCTGGCAAGTGAACTCTTAGTTGCAGTATGTGGGATCTAGTTCCATGACCAGGGATTGAACCCAGGCCCTTGGTATAAAGAATGCGAGGTCTTAGCCACTGGACCACCAGGGAAGTCTCCCTCACTCTTGTAGATATTACTTATGTTTGCAACCCCCAAATTTGTCTTTCCAGTCTAGATGTTGCCCCTAAACTTCAGCATCTTATACCCAAGGGCTTAGTCAACTTCTCCCCTGGAATAACTAATAGCTGTCTCAAACTTACTCTGTCTGTCCCAAATCAGATTCCTGGTTTTCCCACTACCACCCCCCTCCCCCAATCTCCCTCATCTCTAAAAATGAAAATCCATCTTTCAGGGACTCAAGTTAAAAACCTTAGAGACATCTTTTGCTCTCCCTCTTGTTTCCCCTACTTCTCATCCAACATATTTGCAAAAGGCTAGAAACACTTCTTTTAAATTGTAAACAGAATCCAACATGTCTCACCATCACCAGTTCAGTCACTGTCCTCCAAGCCACAATTATTTCTGGTCTGGGTTATGATACAAGTTTTCTAACCAGTTTCCCTGTGCCTCCTATGGTCTGCTCTCAGACCTGTAGCCAGAGGGAGGTTTAAACAGAGATGTCAGATCACGTCATTTGTCAGCCCTCAATCCCCCAGTGTCTCCCCCATCTCACTCGGCAAAAAAACGAAAGCCTTCATAGGATAAGCCCTTCAGAAGCTTGCCCAATTATCTTTCCAACCTGTCTCCAGTTACTCTTGCCCTCATTCACTCAGCTTCAGCATCAACAGCCTCCCTGCTGTTCTAGAAACCAGCCAGGCACACTTCTGCCTTGGGGGCTATGCTCTTGCTGTTCCTTTAATCTAGAATACTCTTTTCTCTGGTATTTCCGAGATTGACTCCCTGACCTCCTTCAGGAATGTGCTTCGTGTTACCTTGCCAGCAAAATCTTCTGGGACCACACTATTCAAAATTGCAACCCCCATCCCTAGAATCCCTTATCTCTTCTTTGCTTTATTTTTGCACATAGGTCTTATCGCTACCTGACATGTTATGCATTTTAATTATATTTTGTTTTATTTATTTTTGTAGGGCTCCTGCTATTACAATATAAGCTCCTTAAATGGTAGGAGTTTCTGTTTTGCTCACTGCTGAACCCCCAGGGCCTGAAACAGGTCTTATCACATAGTAAACACCTAATAAACACTTGAATGAATGAGTAAGACCCTTAGTGCAGATATAAGAGCCTCCGTTTGGGAGGTGAACAAATGTTGAAACATGGTAGTTAACCTGGCAGGCTTAAGATAGTGGGGAGAACTTAAGATGCTCTAAAGAGTGAGGAAAAGAAAAACAAAGGCAAGGCATACAGAGGAGGGCCCAGCATAGCTAGGAGGAACCTGGGGAGGGGGGAGCCAGAGAGAAAGTTCTTCCCTTGGAGGTGAGTTCAAAAGACTGGGGAAATCAGAGACTTCCCTGGTGGTCCAGTAGTGAAGACTCCACACTTCCACTGCAGGGGGGCATGGGTTCAATCCCTCTTTGGGGAACCAAGATGCCACAAGACATAGCCAAGGGCAGGGGGGAAGACTGGGAAATACTTAAGGGGACTTTCAAACTAGTTTGTTATGGGATATGCAATGAAAACCTTAGTCCCCCACCTTCCCTGCAAAGTGTTTCCACCAATTCTTCTCTGCTTGATAATGCTTCTGCGGGAGGGGATTCTCGCTAGAGAAGTGGACGGGGACTGACTTTTGCATCCAAGTTGGCTGATGGTCAGCACGTTTAGTGCAGAAGTCAGAGGCCAAGAACACAGCTGATGTCTGAGTCGCACCTGCAGGCCTTCACCCTGCTGTGTATCTCCTCAGCTGGCTTCTGTTGAATAGATGGTAACTTGAACAAAGACCAGGGTTTTTAATTCATCAAACACTGTGCACTGTGACTTGGGTCCAATTCATCTTAAGGACAGCTGCTTTTCTACACATTCTTCGATTCATACTTGTAATTATTATCAATAACCAGCACATACACACACAGTGTACCAGACATGACAGCCTGAAAAGACGTGATCTCTGAGCTCAACAGCTTAGTCTCTCTTTTAATCACACAGTTCTAGGGTCTTACTCTCCTACTTGTTTTCTAATAGAGTTAGCTGATTTAAAGCAAGTAGACTTTTTGAATTCCCCTCTCCATGAATTTTGCTCCAGCCTGTGCTTTGAGAGAGCTGCAGGCAAAGAAATTTCTTTCAAGAACAACTCACCATCACTGGAGAAGGGCCAGAAAATTAAAGCACGGAGACAAGAATCGTGTTATTTTTGTATTGTTAATATAAAATCACATTGAGATAGTACTTATAATAAGATAGAGAAAAAAAATTTTTGTAGGCTAAAAAGCCATATTCACAAAAGTTATATTCTTTTTATCTACATCCTATCTGGCTTTTATCTGCCTTTATTTTATTTCCATTATAGTACTTAAGGTAGCAATAATGTGCCATAGGCCAAAAGAGCCAGAAGGGTCCTTATCCTTTGGTGTCTTCTATCCTGAAACCCCAACTCTGAGTAGCCTCTTCCCCTCTCACCCAGCCTTATTCATCATTTACCTTCTATTTTGAAATAATTGGCCTTTCAGATCCTCTCTCCACAACCTATTTTTCACCCTCCAGGTTTTCTATAGGTAAAAAGAAACTCATAACTTTTCCCAATCTCAGATGTGTAAACTCAATTTCATTTAATTCTAATACCACAAGTGATTTAAAAAAAAAAAAAGTCAACAATGCCGTTGTTACAGATGGGTGAATGAGGACAGAGATTAGCAGTGATATCTAGTAGATAGAGGGCTTCCCAGGTGGCTCAGTGGATAAAGAACCCACCTGCAAATCAGGAGACACAGCAGATGCAGGTTCGATCCCTGGGTTGGGAAGATCCCCTGGCAAAAGGCATAGCAACCCACTCCAGTATTCTTGCCTGGAGAATCCCATGGACAGAGGAGCCTGGCGGGGGTCCATGGGGTCACATAGAGTCGGACCTGACTGAAGCGACTGAGCACAGAAAGTAGGTAGAACTCAGCACAACTTCTTCAAACCAGATCGGCAAAATCCTGTTGAGCTGTCTGAGGAGGCACAGAAAGAGCCCATGGGGCGCAGGCCCAGTTCTCCAGACCAGTCTCCGCTCACAGCCATCGCCAGCATGTGTAAACCCTCAGAAAAGCAGCCAGGACTGCCCCAGCAGCCCAGTGGTTAAGACGCGGCCTTCCAGCGCCAGAGGTGTGGGTTTGATCCCCAATGGAGAAACTAAGGTCCCACATGCTGCAGGGTGTGGCCAAGAATTTTTTTAAATAAAAGAAATAAAGAATAAAAAAACAGAGAGGTGGACAAATAGGCCAAAGGAATAGGACAGAGAGCCTAAAACAGGTGTATGCCTAGAAAGACATTTGGTGTGTAATGGAAGTGGCGTTTCACAGCAACAGAAAAAGACAATCTTTGACTAAATGGTGCTAGGACAGCTGAGTGTCCATGTGGAAAAGTTGAAACTGAACAGCTGCTTTACAATGTATACAGTAAACTCCCAGTGGGTTAGGGAGTCAAACATAGAAGGCAAAGCGCTCCAACTTTTAGAGAATATCTTTGTGACCCAACTATATTCATGTTGCTGTACAACAGATACCAGCACATGGTAAATCAATAAAAAGAATAGTTCATAGACTACATATACCAATAGCAGTGCTTTGTAAACTGTGAAGCACTATACAACTTCATACAGGCTTCCCTAGTGTCTCAGATGGTAAAGAATCTGCTGGCAGTGCAGGAGACCCAGGTTCCATCACTGGGTCAGGAGGATCCTCTGGAGAAGGGAATGGCAACTCACTCCAGGATTCTTGCCTAGAGAATTCCAAGGACAGAGGAGGGGCTACAGTCCATGAAATCTCAAAGAATGGGACACAACTAAGCGACTAACACTTTCGCTTTCATACAATGTATGTTATGATCTTTAGCAGTTTAACTGGGATCTATACATAGGGGTGAACCTGATGAGTTGTGTACATCTTCAACCTCACCAAGGAAGGCCAAATTGTTTTCTACTATGAGTATAGAATGGAGTTCCTATCGATCTACATTGTTTCAAGACTTTTTAGTTATTTTAGGTACTGGACTTTATTTTCTAATCCAATGTGTATCTCATTATAATATACATTTTCCTGATAATTTACAAAGACCATGTTTTTAATATTTGTTGACCATGTTATATTTGTTGGCTATATTTAGAGTTGTACTTGTCCACATTTTTTACTTATTGAACAATTTGTGCGTGTGTCTTTTTTTTTTTTTTTTTTTTTGCTTTCTCAACCATTCACAGAGAGCTCTTTTTATATTCAGAATACTAATACTTTGTTGGTTACCTGTTGCAGATTCTTATTCTCAATTTGTGGCTTGCCCTTTCACTTTTTTTAGGCTGTCATTGGATGAATACAAGCTCATAATTTTAATGGTCCAGTTTACCAAACAGCAAATTCTTTACCATCTGAGCCATGAGGGAAGCCTGTATGAAATTGTGAATATCTGTTGTACAGCAAAATGACTCCATTATATACACATGTATGTTCTTTTTTATGTTCTTTTCTCATGGTTTATCCTAGGATACTTAATATAGCTCCCTTTGCTATACTGTAGGACCTTGTTGCTTATCCATTCTATATGTAATACTTTTCATCTGCTAAACCCAAATTCTCAGTCCATCTCTTCCTCACACACTTCCCCCTTGGCAAGCACAAGTCTTTTTCTCTATGTCTGTGAGTCTCTTTCTCTTTTGTAGATAGGGTCATCTGTGCCATATTTTAGATTCCATATACAAGTGATTGCACATGTTATTTGTCTTTCTCTTTCTGCTTAGTATTATAATACTAATTATAATACTCTTTCACTTAGTATTATAATCACTAATTGCATCCATGTTGCTACAAATGGCATGATTTTATTCTTTTTTATGGCTGAGTAGTATTCCATTGTATACATGTACTACATCTTCTTTATCCTTTTATCTACTGATGGGCATTTAGCTTATTTCTGTATCATGGCTATTGTGAATAGTGCTGCTCTGAACATTGGGGTGCATGTGTCTTTTTGAATTATAGTTTTATCTCGATATCTACCCAGGAGTGGGATTGCTATTTTTGGTAATTCTATTTTCAATTTTATGAGGAACCTCCATACTGTTTTCCATAATGGTTATACCAACTTACATTCTCACCAATAATGTAGGAGGATTCCTTTTTCTCCACACCCTCTCCAGCATTTGTTATTTGATCTACAAACAATTTTTAATCCATTTTTAGTACACATTGTTAACTCTACTTTTCACAGAGGTTTAGTTATCGTTTTAAGGTCATATGATTGGTGAGCAGTATTGATACGCCCGTTCTCCTAGTAACGGCCCCCATTTTTGTTCTGGGTATCTACCTTCCCCACTCTTACAAGGTCTGGTTGAGGCTCTATCCAGACATGATTGACTAAAACAGCACAGTGATTGGTCTGGGCGTAACATGGATCTTGGGCCTGTCCATTCAGAGGACAGAGTAGTCTCCTTAGGACCACTGGAAGAGTTGCCTGCACTTACATGTTGGTCTAGAAGCTAGGAGAAGGTGAGACCAGAGCTGAGATGACCTGCCATGTGGAGTCTGAGAAAGAAGCAGGGGTGGAGTTGAGGAACAGAAGGAAAAGAAGCCTTCATGATATAATTAATAGCTCTGAGCTACTTGAAGCCAGATTTACCCCCCAAACATGTAAGTTACTTCAACAATAAGCTCTCTTTTTGCCTAAGTGACTTTTAAAGATTTGTTTATGGTTTATTTACTCACTGTTGGCTGTACTGGGGGTGCACTGCTGCCCAGGGTTTCTCTATCACAGTTGCAGGCTTCTCGCTGCAGTGGCTTCTCTGTTGCAGAGCACGGCCTCTAGGGTGTGGGCTTAGTAATTGTAGCTCATGGGCTTGGTGGCACCTTGGCCTGTGAAATCTTCCTGGACACTGAACCAGTGTCCCCTGCATTGGCAGGCAGATTCTTAACCACTGGACCACCAGGGAAAACCTGCTCAAGTGATTTTGTGTTATTCTTTCTGCAAAGTACAAGCCAGTGAATTCTGGACCCCACAATGACAAAGCCAGAAATAGAGCCCAGCTGTCCTACTGTGCAGTGTTCTGTCTGTAGCTCTAGCCAGCAGGATGTGGCTGCTGTTATTTGGATGTTGGCTGCAAAGACAATTAAAAAAAAAATGGAAACAGTGTTTAGCTTTTACCTGGACAAGACTCTTTGGAGTGTTTCCCCAGCTTATTACACACAAAAATTTTCTTCCCTCTTATTTCTACAGGTGTATGTCTGGTTTGTATCTTATCCAATTCAAGGTCAACTACTTCATAATTGAAGTAGTTTCTTTATCAAAAATTTCCCCTAACACAGTCAAGAACAACATCCTGTAATTATAGATGAATTCATCCAAGCTGCCAATTGTGTTTAAAAGTGACGTGAGGATATATGTTAATTAATATTTAACAAGAAGAAGAAAGCATGATGACACTGTAAAGAAAATAACCAACAATACAGAGTGGTAAACAGTTCCTCTCCACATGAGAGAGTGGCAGATTGTCAGAACTGTCAAGAGAATGTTCTTGTCTTCTGACAGAGGCCAACTACGCCCGGAGAGAAGGGCCACCTTGCCAACTGGGATTAGTGAACTGGAGCTGAGGGGCTCTGGAAACCATGCCCATCATTGTAAGACCATGATTCCCAAAGTTAGTCTCATGTATTTATGAGGACAATAGAACAGGGTATTCGAAAGCAAGACATCACAGGAATTCCAAAATGGTGATCACCAATGTAGATAATAAAAGCCATTCCTAGTCAGAACAAAGAGATCAAGTTATCAAAGAATGAGCGTGAGATAGCAACTCAGCTGCCGAAATCACAAAGGACTGGTCTTCAAAGTCCCCACTGCTCCTTTGCCTGCCCTCCCGAACTTTCTCTGTTTCCCCAAAGCCCCACAGGGAGGCACTGGCTTTGGGTGCCTCTCTCTTTGAAGGGGCTTAAAATTCAAATTAAATGTCTTTTCTCTGGTTTCCATCTCACTCACCAAAACTTCCATTCCCTCACAGAATCATGGGCACCAGAGCCAGGCAAGTGCTAAGTTAGAAGGCAAGCCGTGGGACTTCCCTGGTGGCCCAGTGAATAAGAATACGCCTGCGAATGCAGGGGACACGGAATCAAACAAAGATTCCACGTGCCCTGGGGCAGCTAAGCCCGTGTGCCGCCACGACTGAGCCCGTGTGCCCGGAGCCTGTGCTCTGCAGCAGGAGAAGCCATCACAATAAGAATCCCGCACGACACAGCCAGGAGTAGACCCTGCTCACTGCAACTAGAGAAGAGCCCTCGCGAAGCAGCAAAGACCCAGCGCAGCCAGCAATAGACAGAGGCTAAGCAGGCCACTGACAAAGAAATGGAGCTAAGCAAGTTAACTAACATCTCGAAGCATCAATTTCCTCATGGGAAAAATGGAATAATAATAGCCCCTCACTCATGGAATTCTTGAGAGAATTCATAGAGGTAAGGCATGCAGTTTACCCAATGGGTGGTCCATAGGAAAAGTCAATAAACATCAGTAATTATTATTGCTGCTACTGGTAATAATAATAATTATTATGGTAAAGATGATCAATAGGTCTAACAATCCTGTGTAAGTTTATCTATTTTGGGAGGGAAAAAAAAGGTCTTAATTGCTGGTTGATAACTTTCTGGAAGGAACCATTCTTTGCACCCTGCCTCCACTGCTTCCCTGGTGGCTCAGCTGATAAAGAATCTCCCTGCAATGCGGGAGACCTGGGTTTGATCCCTGGGTTGGGAAGAGCCCCTGGAGAAGGGAAAGGCTACCTACTCCGGTATTCTGGCCCAGAGAATTCCACGGACTGTATAGTCCATGGAGTTGCAAAGAGTCGGACACGACTGAGCGACTTGCACTTCGCTTCACTTCACTTCCTCCACTGTTTTCGCCTGTGGGGATTTTTGTAGGACAGATCATGTATTCCTTACTGTAGTAAACTTCAATATTCCTTTTTCACAGGATCCGTCAGCAGGTAACCAACCCAAACGACACAAAACAAGGTGGCAGCTCAGAGATCTGATACTAGCAATGTTCAAGAACTTTCCCTCTTTCTTTAGTGATTTACTTTAAGAATAAATTGCTTTTCTTTAAAGGACACTTTGTTATTTTCGAACACTTTACACCTGACACTATCTTCTTGCTGTAGGAAATTGCACAAAGGATGAGTTAAGCAATATTTCCTAAGATTTTATCTATTATATATCACAATTCTTCCAGGGGAAAAAAAAACCAAGATGTTGACCAAAATGATTTTCCTGAAAATCAAAATTTTTTAAAGATATTTTAAAATGTGGACCATTTTTAAACTCCTTATTGAATTTGTTACAATATTGCTTCTGTTTTTTATCTTTTGATTTTTTTGGCCATGAGGCATGTGGAATCTTAGCTTCCTGACCAGGGATCAAACACATACCCTCTGCGTTGAAAGGTGAAGTCTTAACCACTGACCACCAGGGAAGTCCCTGAAAATACAAATTTTATCAGAAATCAAAATAACAAGCAATCTGTTTTATATATCTTCCCCCTGGGTAAGACATAATATGTAATTACAATTAATGTATATGGAATACTTCCTATATGCTCAGCAATAGACACTAAGGGTTTATCGTCTCACTGAGTCCTGACAATTATTTTATGAAGTTATTATTACTCTTGTTTTTAAAATAAGAAAACTAAGGCTTAGGGATATGAAGTAACTGAACCCAAGTCACACAAGGAGCAAAGGGTGAGTGTAGGATGGATTCATCTTCCTCTCTAATTCAAGCTGCTTGGTGCAACCCAGCTCTTGCCCCTGACACTTCCAAAAGGCAATGTTAGGAGATGTTCAATGGGAGAGCTGTAAATCAAAACAGCCAATTCCAGTCAGTCTTACAGACTTTACGCTCTTAGCTTCTTCAAAACATCCATCATTAGCTTCCCGTCCACTAGGATGGTATATGAGAATCTCCCAATTCTGAGGCAGATTCATCATGAAAAAAATCAGTAATGACGGTAATGACTATCTGCCCAGGCATACCCTATTGCCTTCCATCCTTCCTATAAGGTTTTGAGGTGTGTATCACTTCCAGTTGACAGATGGGAAAATGAAGTTCTGAGACATTCTGGTCAGAGACACTCAGCTCACAGGGATGTTCTTTTTGGCCCACAGAGTGGTATTGAAATATTTGAGCCAACATTGAAAGATTGGATGACATGCTAAAACCCAGATTGCTGGGTTCTATTAAGACTCTCCAGTTTCCAAAAACCCTGGCCACATTCCCTCCTGGCATCAATGGCTAAAACTGAGGCGTGGTTGCCCAGGGCCCACTCTCTCCAGGCCACTACTGTCCCCTTCAGCCAGCATCACTCATTTCCTTTTAGCTTAAATATCCACTGGCTCGCATCTCATAAAAACAGGCAGAATATTATGACCAGTTGTTGACTTATCTCTGAAAGACCCAAACCATGGGAAATACTCACTCTGACAAGGCCATCATTTCAAAAAACGCCCCCCTGCTAGGAGAGCCTCAGAGCAATGGCACAGATGCTGGACACTAAATGTATCCTCTTAGTCTATTAGAAATACCATTTGCCACAGGACACATTTTTTAAATTGTCAAAGAATGTTGTTTTCATTCATTGTCTTGTGTAAGTATCTATTATTCAGACAGATTTTGTGGTTTTGCCACATGACTTGCCTAGGAGCAATTCTAGTAAAAGACTTAGAGCATATGGTATCCATGTTCTCCTTCCTTTTAGTGGTAGAACCCCTGGGTTTTAGCTAGAAATCTAGTCACCCAAGAAGAAACTACATTTCCCAGACTGCCTTGTGGCTTACTTAGACCAAGGGGATGTAGCCGACTTTCAGGTCTTCTAGAAGACTGACCCAGACACTCTCTCTTCCCTGCCCCAGGCTAGATCTTGAAGGTGGAAGTGAGCCAGCCTCAGCCATAAGGACATTCAAGGAGATTACAGGGCAATAAGATGGAAGGCATCAAGGTCTCTGAATGTCTTTGTAGAGCAAAACCACCCTACCCACAAAAGTGAGTTTATTCTAGGCTGTTCTTGGGAGATACATAAGCCTATTTACTTAAGCCACTATAGTTTGTATGTCTTTGTTCCAGGATCTTTCCTCTCCTTATCCACTTCCTCTCCTTATTTTCGGATATCTTTCATCCTTTGGGTTTCAGAGGATGTGTCCTTCCTTCACTGCCTAAAGTGCAGCCTTAAATCCTAACACAGCCTCTGAGGAGCAGTATGGCCTTGGGCAAGCTTCTTACCTTCTCAGAATCTAGTCTGCAAGATAAGAGTTGGAAGGGGGGAGGGGGGACTGGGATGGGGAATACATGTAAATCCATGGCTAATTCATTTCAATGTATAACAAAAACTACTGTAATGATGTAAAGTAATTAGCCTCCAACTAATAAAAAAAAAAAAAAGAGTTGGAAGGATTTGTCAAAAAGAGAGTACAGGTACATCTACATTGTATTTTGGGATGTCTTTATCCTGTATCTTGTACAGCCACTTTCCAACCTCCTTTTCTCTAATGAGAAAAGAAATTTAAATTTTCTTTTTAACTCCTCTTTTATATATATATATATATTTTTTTTTTTCTTTTTTTTTTTTTGCTGCACCAGGTCTTAGTTGTGGCATACAGACCTTTTTTCAGTTGGGCATGTGGGATCTAGTTCCCTGACCAAGGATTGAACTTGCGCCCCCTGCATTGGGACTGTGGAATCTTAACCACTGGACCAACAGAGAAGTCCCTCTAATGCAGTTTTGAGCCCACACTCCATACTCAGTGGCACCCTGATTGCTCTTAGGAGTGAATCCAAGTTTCAAAGAAACACGATTAAAAGGCCCCAGATGACCGGACTCCAGTGCCACATCCAGGCATGCTCTCCAGGCAGCCACAGATGCCCTCGTTGAGTTGGGAAAAGGCCCTTTGCCAACCAGGCCTGTCACTCTTGTTTAGAGGCCTTGCATTCTTTAGTTTCCTACAGCTCAACCAACCAGAAGGCTGTCCAGGGTAGGGGTTAAGACCAGAAGAATCACAAAGATCTAGGTCCCAATCCTGTCTCCACCACTGCCTCCTGTGAATTCTGTCAAAGGACTTAACTTCCCTGTAAAATGGGTACCATCCAATGATTCATCTCAGGTGATTCTGATCATTATATCAGATAGATAGCCCTTGGCTGAGAGTCTTGCATGTAGTAAACACTCAATACACAGGTACTCTCATTATTGCAGCTCTCTTTACTAGCTTTTAAAATTTTGTTACAGCACAGAAGAAGCATGGAACAACCTCCCGCCCCTCAACCTCTTTGTTGTTGTTGTTGTTTAGTTGCCAAATCAAGTCTGAGTCTTTGTGACCCCATGAACTGTAGCCTGCCAGGCTCCTCTGTCCATGGGATTTACCAGGCAAGAAAACTGCAGTGGGTAGCCATTCCCTTCTCCAGGAGATCTTTGTGATCCAGGGATCAGTCCTGCGTTTCCTGCATTGGCAGCCGGATTCTTTACCACTGGGACACCAGGGAAAACTCATCGGCCTCTACCTGAGGATATATTCAGGGCCATACACAGTGATTGTCACATCCCAAATTGCATCTCCCTGATGACACCGTGCCAGTAACACAGGATGGAGCCCAAGCCCTCTCCCACACACCTGCTTGTCCATTGCATTTGGGGAGAGGCAGAGTGGTCTATGAGTAGCCAGCTCCCAGCATCCTGGTGCCCAAGCATCAGCTCCAGATCCTTCTCCACCAGTTTGCCCCCAGGACCCAGAAGCAAACTGACTCTGGCATTTGGACTTCTCTCTTTGGAACCCTCAGGCTTAAAAGTCACTCTTGAGAAAGCCCCAAAGTGAAAGCTGCTCAGTCCTGTGCGACTCTTTGCGACCCCATGGACTGTCCATGGAATTCTCCAGGCCAAAATACTGGAGTGGGTAGCCTTCCTCTTCTCCAGGGGGTCTTCCAAACCCAGGGATCAAACCCAGGTCTCCCGCATTGCAGGCGACTTCTTTACTAGCTGAGCCGCAAGGGAAGCCCCAAACCTCCAAAGCCCAGTTATGTTGTGGTGCAGTCGTGCATCCATTAAAGCAACATGCCAGCAACCAAAAAGTAATTTTTAATTAGCATTTTACTGCAGTTTCTCTCAAAGAACACCAAAGAGAAAATACAGAAGAACTTGTTAGAAATTCTCTTTCCCTTTTCTTTCATTTCCAATTATTTCCCAAACCCTGCTGCTGTCCCAAAGACTCTCAGCCTTCTCTCTAAAGCAAGACACACACACACACTTGCATACAGCCTACCAGAGGTACACCAGAGCTGGCTTGCCTCGGCTTGAAAGAGCCAGTTGTTCAATTTTCAGGAATTTTGCCAGTCAGTTGTTCAATGCGGCCATTATTAAAAATTAAATTATAGACACAACAAAGTAAATTATACACCAAAGTGATAAATATGCAATACTCAGAGGAAGAAAGGAATGAATATGGAACAACAAGAGTGAATCTCAAAATAGTTATGCCGAAGCCAGGCAAAGGAAGAGTGCACACAGAATGATTCCATGTATAGAAAAAAATCACCCTTGTAGTGATAGAAAGCCAAATGAGTGGTCATCTGAGGGTGGGGCTGGGAGGCAGTGGAAGGGACAGGTTATAAAAAGACATGAGGAGATTTAGTGGTTTTCAATATATTGTGGTGGTATTTTCACAGGTGTATATATATGTCAAACTTTATCAAATTCATGTATGTGCAGTTTACCGTATGTCAAATATACCTCAAGAACGCTGTAATGAACACTCAAAATCCATCACTCTAGCTATTTTACTACTATCTATATACTCTCTTTTTCTTTCCTTTTTTTTTTTTTCGTTTGGCTGCATCAGGTCTTACTTGCAGCATGTGGGATCTAGTTCCCCCACCAGGGATCAAACCCAGACCCCCCACATTGGGAGCACAGAGTCTTAGCCACTGGACCACCAGGGAAGTTCCTATCTATGTACTCCTAAGGTTTCTTTACACTCTGTATCTGTAATGCGGAAATACTATACAATGGTGCTTCTGGTCTCTTCTCCCAACTCCATTTTCAGTGACCTCATGTTGGGAGCCTGAAATCAGCCCTTGTGGGAGTGTTTACACTATGGAAATCAGCAAATACTCCAAACCATGGCTTGATATTTTTGTTTTCTTGGTTGTCAGGACTTAAGACAGTCACGGAAAAAAATGTTAGTAATACAAGTTAAAATTGTGTTATGCCTTACATTGTGAACATCCTTCCCTGGTGGCTGAGACAGTAAAGAATCTGCCTGAGAGGCAGGAGACCTGGGTTCAATCCCTGGGTGGGGAAGATCCCTGGAGAAGGAAATGGCAACCCACTCCAGTATTCTTGCCTGGAGAATTTCATGGACAGAGGAGCCTGGAGGGCTACAGTCCATGGGGTCGCAAAGAATTGGACACAACTGAATGACTAACACTTTCACTTTCTTTTACACTGTGAACAGGATAAAAAATTAAGAAATAGCTCAAAAACTATTATCCAGTTCAGCAAAGGAGTCACTGACATCATTGATGAATGTGTAAAATTAAACATACTCTTTGTTGTTTCCCTTTCTTGTGTCTAACTTAACATAAATGAAAATATTAACCAATTTTAGGTTAGAACTATGTTCATTTATCAGTTGCAATGGCTCTAAGAGTTCAGCAAAAAACAGCAAAAATCAATGAAAGCATTCTGTGGGGATCAATTGTTTGTAAAGAATTTATAATAAAGAGTATTGCATATTTTATTATCTGTAAATTGTGCATGACACAATAAAATCTGTAATAAACTTACATATGTATGTGCAAACACACAGAGGTTTGTTTTTTCAGAAAGCCTGTATGAAACAATTACCAGCATTGTGTCACTTTAATGTTGCTGTGCTGTTTTCAAGATAACTAGTCCATTTGATGGTGTCTCTTGTATTTCCTTCACATTAGATCTTCATTCTATAGTGCTCTGGTTAAGAGTATTTTTTTAATTAGTTTTGCTTGCTTTCCATTTTTCTATATGTGTTCAGTTTCCCCAATTCCAGAAAATAAAGGAAGACTCTAGAATGACCAGATAAGCAAGAATCCTTCCTCCTTTGTGAAGGAGCAAGACTGCAACCGCTTTAATGTTAACCTTCTCTCTCCCTTTCCTTCTGCCACATGCACATTTTTGGCTGAGTGTTTTGGAGCTGACAGGATGCTTTCACACAACTACGCTACTCTAAACCAGCTGGCTGCCCTCACCTCCACACCCCCCTTAAGCCCCTTCACTGAGACCCTGTCATGAAATCCATCATCCGTGTGCTGACGGCATCACAGACTGAAGAGGTGCAGGTGCTCCCTGCATAACACCCTCCAAGCTCAGAAGTGACAAGCAAAAGCCTTGAATCCAAGATGGCCTGACCAGAAAAGCGTATCAACACAGATGACAGAGATAGAAACCTTCGTAGGTTTTCCTACAAGACCTGGAAAGGCACAAGAATGAAAAATACTTATTTATTTAGGCGGTGTATAAAAAAAAAATTCAAGTGGACTTTTCCCCATGTTTTGTATTCTATTCAAGTCACTCTTTTTTTGCATTAACTATGGAAATGATTCAGAGGATGTATTTATGTAGAGTGCATCAAAACAGAGAAATTTCACTTGATTTGTTTTGTTTCTAGTCACCCTAAAGCACAAAGCATTGTATAAATTCCTCATCCATGTGTGCGTGCTAAGTCGCTTCGGTTGTGTCCAACTCTTTGCGACTCTGTGGATTGTAAGACTCCAGGCTCCTCTGTCCATGAAATTCTTCAGGTGAGAATACTGGAGTGGGTTGCCCTGTCCTCCTCTAGGGGATCATCCCAACCCAGGGATCAAACCCAAATCTCCTAAATTTCCTGCACTGGCAGGATCTTCCTGACTCAAGGATTGAACCCAGGTCTCCTGCATTACAGACGGATTCTGTACCGTCTGAGCCTCGAGGGAAGCCGTATGTGAAGTAAGTATATGATAAATGCTAGTGGAATGAATGAATGAAAATCCTCCAGTGTCTGGATTATTAGAAAGCATCATGTTGGCTGAAGGGAAGAGAAATGCTGTGTCCCAGGCTTGCTGCATTCAGTTGGACAGGTTGGGTGCCTCATCGCTTGAGGAAGGTGTGATTTATGCCGCGTCTGTGTGAATGGCACCCCCAGCGATGACCCAGGAAGACCCAACACCACCTCTGGATGATCATTCCTTGAAGGCAGGAACTTTGGGGTCTTTTTTTAATAACTGTTATTGGAGTATAATTGCTTTACAATGTTACGCTAGTTCTGCTGCCTAGCAAAGTGAATCAGATAGATATAGATAGATGGTGATGATGGTTTAGTTGCTAAGTCATGTCCGACTCTTTGCGACCCTATGGACTGTAGCCCGCGAGGCTCCTCTGTCCATGGGATTCTCCAGGCAAGAATACTGGAGTGGGTTGCCATTTCCTTCTCCAGAGGAATCTTCCCAGGGATTCCCTGGCCCAGGAATCGAACCCGAGTCTTCTGCATTGCAGCCAGATTCTTTACCAACTGAGCCACAACGGAAGCCATTTTATATATATATATACATATATATATATATATATATATATATATATATATAATCCCCTCTTTTTTGGATTTCCTTCCCCTTTGGGTCACCACAAAGCGCTGAATACAGTTCCCTGTGTATGTTCTCATCAGTTGCCTATTAACACACATATGTGGAATCTAGAAAAATGGTACTGTACAGTTCAGTCACTCAGTAGTGTCCAACTCTGTGACCCCATGGACTGCAGTACGCCAGGCTTCCCTGTCCATCACCAACTCCCGGAGCTTTCTCAAACTCATGTCCATCGAGACAATGATGCCATCCAACCATCTCTTCCTCTGTTGTCTCCTTCTCCTCCTGCCTTTAATCTTTCCCAGCATCAGGGTCTTTTCCAATGAGTCAGTTCTTTGCATCAGGTGGCCAAAGGATTGGAGCTTCAACTTCCTTCCAATGAATATTCAGGACTGATTTTCTTTAGGATGGACTGATTGGATCTCCTTGCAGTCCAAGGGACTCTCAAGAGTCTTCTCCAACACCACAGTTCAAAAGCATCAATTCTTCCGTGCTCAGCTTTCTTTATAGTCCAACTCTCACATCCATAATGACTACTGGAAAAACCATAGCTTTGACTAGACCGACCTTTGTCGGCAAAGTATTGTCTCTGCTTGTTAATATGCTGTCTAGCTTGGTCATAGATTTTCTTCCAAGGAGCAAGCATCTTTTAATTTCATGGCTGCAGTCACCATCTGCTGTGATTTTAGAGCCCAAGAAAATAAGGTGCTGTTCCTGTTTCCATTGTTTCCCCATCTATTTGCCATGAAGTGATGGGGCCAGATGCCATGATCTTAGTTTTCTGAATGTTGAGTTTTAAGCCAGCTTTTTCACTCTCCTCTTTCACTTTCATCAAGAGGCTCTTTAGTCCCTCTTCCCTTTCTGCCATAAGGGTAGTGTCCTCTGCCTCTCTGAGGTTATTGATATTTCTCCCGTCAATCTTGATTCCAGCTTCTGTTTCATCCAGTCTGGCATTTCACATGATGTACTCTACATGTAAGTTAAATAAGCAAGGTGACAATATATAGCCTTGATGTACTCCTTTCCCAATTTTAAACCAGTCTGTTGTTCCATGTCCAGTTCTAACTGTGAAAAGTGGTACAGATGATCTTATTTGCAAAGCATAAATAGAGACATAGATGTAGAGAATGGACATATGGACCTGCCTTTTTTGCATCAGTTCTGCCTATAGCACCTCAAAAGGTGCCCTACACCTGGCAGGTCCAACTGGCTATTTGAGGAATGAGTGCATATGTTGAAGGAAATTTTTTACAAAGCCATGGTAGCCAAAGGATTGCCCTTCTTCACAGTAAGGATATTTTCATCTGTAGAACTGTGATGCATAGTCCAAAATGATGTCCTTTCCTCTCTACAGGCATTCATTCACTGAGCAGAATATACCAAGAAGCCTGTTGTGTGCCCAGCACAGGCACTGCTCTGGACCCTAAAGGTATAGTGGTGAGTAACAAGAAGACCCTGGCCTCAGGGAGCTAACATTCTAGTGAAGACAGACAAGAAACAGACTAGCAATGCTTTGATGAACCTGTTTGCAAAGCAGAAATAGAGATACACACAGAGGATGAACATATGGACACCAAGTGACGAAAGAGGGGGTGGGATGAACTGGGAGACTGGGGCTGACATGTATACACTGTTGATACCATGTGCAAAATAGCTAATTAATGAGAGCCTCCTGTACAACGCAGGGGACTCTCCTCAATGCTCCGTGGTGACCTAAGTGGGCAGGCAATCCAAGGAAGGGTGACACATGTATACCTAGAGCCCATTCACTTGGCTGGACAGCAGAAATGAACACATTATAAAGCAGCTATACTCCAAATAAAAAAGAAAGAAAGAAAAGAAACAGACTAGCAAGGTAGGTGTATAATGCAATGTCAGGTAGTAGGAAATGATAAAAAGAAATTTAATGCCAGGTTCGAGGACAGGGGGAAATAGAGCCGTTTTAGGGAAGATGGTTGGGACAGGACCTCCATGAGGGCCTGATGTGTGAGCAGCTATTTCTAGGTTCCATGAAGCCCTTCAGTTAAAAATCAGTGTTTTGTGTTGTTTGTTTTCATTTCTATAAGTCACTTCTTATGTCAGGATACCAGCTTCAGCACCACTCAAGACACTGGGGCTTTTTGTTGTTGTTGTTGTTTACATCTTTATATTCCAAGTCTATCTTTTTGGTATGGAATGCTGGATTTTTTTTTTTAAACATTCTCATTTCTTCAAGCAGTATACATTTTTTTTTTCTTAAGGAAGATGCATGAGGAGGGATTGCCCCTCCATGTGCCCATAGCTGTCCACGATGAATCAGATTTTTGCTAAATATAATTTTTTAAATGGCTTTTTCCTGACCTTAGGCCAGTTTCTAAGCATCTTCTCTGTGTAGGCTATTGGCAGTATGACCATAAAGCAAGACGGCTCATGCAAAAAGCTAACAAGAGTTTCACTGTGGAAAATTAAGATGGTTGAATTTGTATGTCTTTGTTCCCCTAAGCATGTGAGGTAGCAAAAACCATTCACCATTGCTCTTTACCAAGACAGCCTAGTTAAATATTAACACTTTTCATCTAACAGAGGTTCCTGCTAGTTGTTATCAACCAAGTCCAATTTGACCAAAGCATTTTTTCTTTTCTTTTAGAAGGTACTTGCAGGCAGAGTATTATATTGAAGGCTGTATTATCCTCTAGAAAATAATTCCTGAACATTTTTTCCTACCATGGAACACTGAGCAGTGAGGCGATGTGACAAACTTTATGATCAGACGGGTTGTGCTGAGAATATTCTTTGCTCTGGATGGACCGCATCGTAAGAGTCAAGAAAAAACTCAAGTCAGTTTCACTTGATCCCTACAATATCATTTCTCTTCCTCACACAATCTTCCCAAGAAATAAATAATTGCTCATTTGGCAGGTCGAAATAATAGCCACGTTCAGACTAGAGCTTGTGAAGTATCAGGATAGAGTGCACTCAGTGACATTGTAAACAGTGGTTAAAATGCCAGTTTAGTCCATAAGTCTTTTCTGACTCTTTTGCAACCCCATGAACTGTAGCTCCTCTGTCCATGGGATTTCCCACGCAAGAATCCTGGAGTGGGTTTTCATCTCCTTCTCCAGGGGATCTTCCCGACCCAGGGATCAAACCCAAGTATCCTGTATTGGCAGGGAGATACTTTACCAATGAGCCACGTGGGAAGCCCCAAACGCCCATCAGTCTTTCATAAAACCTTGAAAGAGACAATAGAACAATGTATATTCCTCTCCCTTTGCCTAGCCTATTCTATATGAAAAATATGCAGTTCGCAATCTGGGAGAGAGGGGAGGAAAGAAAGCTATATACGTTTTTATAAAGCTCCCTGGATTTTGTGGTGATTCTCTTGTTCAGTCATTTTCTCCTTCTCCTTCTTTATTGTTCCTCTGTTCTGTGGCTGTATTTCTATGACTTTAATATATATGTGTATTTATTTATTTATTTATTTTTGGCTGCACTGGGTCTTCACTGCTGCATGCAGGCTTTCTCGAGTTGTGGCGACCTGGGGCTACTCTTAGCTGTGGTGGGCAGGCTCTAGGACATATGGGCTCAGCAGCTGGGGTGCACAGGCTTAGCTGCCCCATGGCATGTGTGGGATCTTCCCTGACCAGGGATGGAACCCACGTCCCCTGCACTGGCAGATGTATTCTTAGCCACTGGACCACCAGGGAAGCCGTTTCCTAATTTTCTTAATACCTCTTCCTTTCCTTTCACCCCTTCTCTCACAGCTGATCATAATGCAGATTTCAAGTGTGTTTTGAAATAGTTATTGTATCTCTGAAATTATGTTTATGTTGCCATGCTTCACTGTAAAGTCAGATTCTGGAGGAGGAGAAAGGAACTAACATTTATTCAACACTGTAGCACCAGGCATTATGCAAGGTGCTCTGAGGACATAAATTCACTTAATCACTTACGCAGTTGGTGGTAGATGATTATTATTCAGAAATGTTCACTCCCTCCTTCCCTCCCCACGTTCCTGGGAAGCATAGAGTTTCTGCTCCAAGGATGTTGAATTTGCCTACGGGACTTGCTTTCGCTTCTGTGAGGCAGGTTGTACTTCCCCTCCCCTTGGCTTTGCCATCAGTCACATGACCAGCTCTGCCCAATAGGGTGTTAGCAGATGGGATCCAAGCAGAGACTTGAAACAGGGCAGCACATTCTCAGGCAGCCTTCTGGTCTCTGGAGGGAAATGAGACTCTCAGAGAACAAAACCACTCCAAACCGGCAGCGCTCTTTGCAACAGCCATGACATGGAGACAACCTAAATGTCCATCAACAGATGAATGGATACAAAAGTGTGTATTGTGTGTGTGTGTGTGTGTGTGTGTGTGTGTGTATGGGTCTCCTGCATTGCAGGCAGATGCTTTAACCTCTGAGCCATCAGGGAAGCCCTATATATATATATGTGTGTGTGTGTGTGTGTGTGTGTGTGTGTGTGTATTAAAATAGCCAAAATTTTCTTCTAGGTTTTTCCATAAAATTTGCAAAAATTTGAATGATGTTTTGGCCAACCCAACTATCTACCTGTCTGTCTATCTATCTATATATACGGTGGAATATTACTTGGCCAGTAAGAGGGATGAAATATAATGCTATTTGCAGCAACGTGGGTTCATCTAGAGATGATCATACTAACTGAAGTAAGTCAGAAAAAGAAAGGTGAATACAATATGAGAAATCTAAAAATTGATGCAAATGAACTAATTTACAAAACAGAAACAGACTCATAGACTTAGAAAACAAACTAATGTTACCAAAGGGAAAAGAGAGGGGGGGATAAATTAGGAGTTTGGGATTAATAGACACACAGAATTATATGTAAAATAGATAAGCAGCAAGTACCTACTGTGTAGCATATAAGATATTCAGTATCTTATAATAGCCTATAATAGAAAAGAATCTGAAAAAGAATATATTTATATGAATCATTTTGCTGTACACCTGAAATTAACACAGCTTTATAAATCAACTATACTTCAAAAAAGAATAATTAAAAAAAACTCTCCAACCTGCATTAGCCAAGTCCCAGCTGACCTCACATGACATAAACAAAGATTTGCTGGCCACTGAGATTTTGTGACTTTTGTTACATAGCAATAGCTCCAATGCACAATCCCATGAAGTAAATAGTAACATCCCTTTCTAACAAAACTGGAAACAGAATGAGAAACAAGCCTGAAGTCACCAGCTAGGATGCTGAAGAGCTGGGATTCACACAAAAATCTGTCTGATCTAAACTCCAGCGGTCTTTTACTCGTAGCATGTCTCTTACTTAAACTTTATGTTCCTCTTTCCATAAAATGAATAAAAGTGATTTTACTTTTACTTAAAATGTCTCTTGGTTGATTTTTACCAAGATACATAGTCCTCCCTATTTCCCAGGTGGCTCAGTGGTAAAGAATCTTCCTGTCAATGCAGGAGATATGGGTTCCCTCCCTGGATCGGGAAGATCTTCTGCAGAGGGAGGTGGCAACCCACTCCAGCATTTTTCCCTGGAAAATCCCATGGACAGAAGAGCCTGCTGGGGTCCCTGGGGTCACAAAAGAGTCAGACACAACTGAGTGACTAAGCAGTAACAGGTAGTCTTCCCTAGAAAGGATTTTCTTTTCCCAGCCCAGAAATTTGACTTCCAAGGATCA
Source organism: Odocoileus virginianus (assembly GCF_023699985.2). NCBI lineage: Eukaryota > Metazoa > Chordata > Mammalia > Artiodactyla > Cervidae > Odocoileus > Odocoileus virginianus. Next base: position 4,295,591 of record NC_069699.1, read on the forward strand.
CTTTTCTCCTTTCTTGTATGAGTTCTCAATGTGGCCTGCTGAGAACAGGAGCAAAAACCTAATAACTGATTATTCCAAAAATGTAATTTTTATATATATGTAATTTCTTTCTTAAGCTCAGAATTAATCAAATATGAAGAGCAAGACCTGGCTGCCAGCATGTGATGGGAAATCACTTTCTCCTGTTCTCTAGCCTGGAGGTCAAGTGCGTGATAAAAGGGGAGTATTCCAAGCACTAGGTCCTATAACATGATTCTCAACACTCGGCAGGAATGGGTCGCCTTACTGCTAAGTCACTTGTCATTATTTTTCAGAATTAATAGGACTGAAGAGAAAAAGAATGAGGAGACAGGATGGATACAGTGCCCAGTAGTTTAAGAGGTCAGAAGATTCCCCTGGCTCTTTGAGATTGATCAGTTTAACTTCAATATCTGTAACTCTACAGAAGAGTCAGTCAAATTGAAATGATGTTGTAGTCAACTCAATTGCCAACCAAAAGGGTTCCCATTTCACTAGCTTAACCTTGTGTGGTGAATCTTTAAATACCACCAACAATGGCTGTCAAGTTGATGGGGAATACTGGTTTTTTGTAAATCCATCTTTGGGATAAAATTCCAAGTTTCTCAGTCTAGGCACTGTTGACATTTTGGCTCAGATAAGGCTTCCCAGGTGGCTCAGTGGTAAAGAATCTGCCTGCCAATGCAGGACACATAAGTAAAATCCCTGGGTTGGGAAGATCCCCTAGAGAAGGAAATGGCAACCCACTCCAGTATTCTTGCCTGGGAAATCTCATGGACAGAGTAGCCTGGTGGGCTACAGTCCATGGCGTTGCAAAGACTCAGACATGACTTATGAGCTAAAAAAACAACAAGCCTTTGATATGGTGGCTGCCCTAGGCATGGCAGATGTTTAGCGGTCCACTGTGGTCTGGACCCCCAAGCTGTCAAAGTCTCCAAACATTGCCAAAGGCCCCTGGGGGGGTCTAAAAATAACCCGCGGTTGATAATGACTGGGACACATAAATACCACCTCTAATTGCATTTGTGTGTGTGCTTGGGTTTTTGACCTGTTTCTTTTTTCCCTTTTCCTTGCCAGGTCTTAGTTACAGCTCATAAGATGTTTTAGTTACAGCAGACCGACTCTTAGTTGTGACATGGGGTATCCGGTTCCTGGATCAAGGATGGAACCGGGGCCCTCTGCATTTGGACCGCAGAGTGTGAGCCACTGGACCAGCAGGGAAGTCCCTCTAATCACATCTGCTTGATGTAACAAACTATAATGTGACCTGCTCTCCTTCAGCCTTCCCGGACTCTGAGCTGCAGCCGTGGCCTTGTACACGGTGGTGTGGCATAGGCTGTCAGTCCTCAAAGCCACGCAGTCTCGCCCTGTTCCTTCAGGGAATCGGCAGCTGGCGGGGCAGGGGGGACAAGTGTGGTTCTGCAGATGGTGCCTGCCGTTCCTGTCGCCTCTGCCCTCGCCCCCCTGCCCACCCCACCCCGGGTGTCTGCCACTCAGTAAGCTATTTGAGGACACCCCAGTGGTTCTGCTGCCAGGACCCATCGGGATGTCCCTGTCGCCTCCGGGAGCATTTAAAGATGCCAGTCCTGGAGATGGCAGACTGATACCCCTTCCCTCGAGTCCTGCAGTGGGCACCCATGATAGGGCCTCTGTGCCCCAGCCTGCTTCACCTGCGCTTCAGACGAATGTCGAGTGACTTGAGTCTCCCTCTCACCTCTGAGGACTTGGCAGGAAAAGAACCCTCTGGGGGAAGTGGTTCTCAAACCGTTAGGCCAGGACTTCTCAAACGGACTGTGCATGAAGAACCACATGGGAGAATGTGTTAAAAGGTAGACTCTGACTCAGGAGTTCAGGGATGGGGTCCCCAGGTGAGGCAGGTCCTGTCCTCCGCTTTAAGCCCCGACATTGTAGTAGGTGTCAGAGTTACCTGGGGTGCAGGTTCCTAGGCCCTTCCATCAGAGATTCTGATTGAGAGGGTCTAAGTGGAACCCAGACCTCTATGTTTTCTGGAATTTTTTTTTAACCTTCTTTTTCCTTTTCATATTCTTTTCCATTATGGTTTGTCACAGGACATTGAATATAGTTCCCTGTGCTATACAACAGGCCCTTGTTGCTTATCCATCCTAGCATAACGGCTTACATCTGCTATCCCCAACCTTCCTCTCCATCCCTCCCCAACCCTTCCCTCTTGGCAACCACAAGTTTGTTCCCTACAGGGGTTTGTTTTTCAATGACTTTCACCAGGTAGCTCAGAGTTCACGCATAGAGAACCACCTCATCGCTGCTACCCTTATCTTTGTAAGACTAAGAAACACATTCCCAGAGACTGGGTCTACTAGTCTGGCTCCACATGAATATTTTCTTCCTGGTCGTAAGCTCTCTCCCTACAGGCAAACCGCCCAATGCAAATACCCCTCTGATAGCACTCGCAGGTCATCAGATACACTCAGACGAGCCCGAGCACCCAGCAGCTAACCCAGGCTCCCAGCATATGGAAAGGGAAGACAGTTGCGATCTCTCTCCAGGCTGGTTAAATAAAAAGACACAATTGTGAGCTCATATAGGAAGTATGTGCATGATTCAGCTGCCTAGAAATGCAGAGTTGGAAGACCACAGGTCTTGTGGACCTTGGGCCATGGCCCTCCTTGTCCCTTGAGCAGTTGCCACAGACACAGAAGGTTAGAGAGATTCACTTGTTTTAGAGATTCATGTTTTAGATTCCACACATAAGTGATATCATACGGTATTTGTCTTTCTCATTCTGACTTACTTCACTTCAGTATGATCATTTTTAGGTCCATCCATGTTGCTGCAAATGGCATCATTTCCTTCTTTTTAATGGCTGAGTAATGTTCCATTGTATGTACGTACCACATCTTCTTTATCCATTCATCTGTCAGTGGACATTAGGTTGCTTCCATGTCTTGACTACTGTGAATAATGTAATGCTGTAATGAACATTGGGGTGCATATATCTTTTTCAATTAGAATTCTTTTCAGATAGACACTCAGGAATGGGATTGCTGGATGACATAGTGGGCTCTATTTTTAGCTTTGTAAGGAACCTCCATACTGTTCTCCATAATAGCTGCAACAACTTACATGCCCACCAACAGCATAGGAGGGTTCCCTTTTCTCCACATCCTCCCCAGCATTTGTCGTTTACAGAGTTTTTAATGATGGCCATTCTGACCAGGGCAGTACCGTTGTAGTTTTGACTTGCATTTCTCTAATAATTAGCAATGTGGAGCATCTATTCATACGCCTATTGGCCATTTGTATTTCTTTGGGGAAAAAATGACTAGTATAAATACAGCATTTAAATACCACAGTTTAGGGGACTTCACATTTTTCTGAGTGTTTCTCCTTGATGGCATATTTGCAAATGAATGTTCACTGCTTTTTCCTCCAGTATTTCTCTAAGCTCAACCCCATCCCCACTCCATTACCCACTAACCCCATAATGGCATCCATCAAGCATTTCAATAAGGACAGTACACAAAGCAACATCCAGATAAATCTGGCAGGATCAAGCTAAATCTACCCAGGAAGAAAATGTCATTTTCTATTTTCATAATAGACTTTTGAAGAAATCTATCATATTACTCTCCTTCTTTATGAAAACCTATATTGTAAAGGATAAGCCACTGAGCCAAAACAGATCAATAAATATGCCATGTGGTTCGTCTTAATTCCAGTTTTCTCTGGTTCTCACTTCAAAATCGATTTCGGTCTCATTGCACACTATTTTTATAAGAAGAATGATCAACTTTTTACATTTTAGGTTATCATCCAATCTCCTAATCTCTGAAGAAATATGGATACAGTGTCCACGTAACCCAGATCTTCCAGGGCCACCCTGATTTCAAATGCTTTTCAGTTGTCATCTTTCAGTCCTGGACTGTGGTTCACCCTGTATGTGACAATGCATTCATATTTTTCCCTTTTAACATAAGGAAATACTGGCTCCTTCAATCTGAAAATTTACTATCTCATACTTTTGCTGGAATAGATTTTTTTAATAGGCTACCCAGAAACGAACTGCCCTTTTCTTATTTATTTATTTATTTATTGGCTGCCCTGGGTCTTAGTTATGGCACGTGGACTTCTCTCTACTTTTGGCGTGTGGGCAACTAAGCCCACATGCCACAAGTACTGCACGGGCTTAGTAGTTGCCGTATGTGCGTGGGGCTTAGTTGCCCCATGACTTGTGGGATCTTAGTTCCCCAACCCATGTCCCCTGCATTGGAAGGTGGATTCTCAACTACTGAACCACCAGGGAAGTCCCATTGGAAAAGATTTGATTCAATTAACCTGAGTCCTTCCCAAATCTTCCATCACTCCCAGTTCTGCTTTTCCTTCTGATCCCTAAGGGTCTACATCCATTTCTATTATGTCACATTTCTATTATCTACCTAAGGATCATTAATTATGTTAATATTATTGCAATGATAATATTATCAGAATATAATGATATATTACTATGTATGATTATATTATCATATATTATTGCAATAGTTGCTTGCTTTGCTATTTCACATGTAGGTGTTAGTTGTTCAGTCATGTCCAACTCTGTGCAACCGCATGGACTGTAGCCCTCCAGACTCCTCTGTGCATGTGATTCTCCAGGCAAGAATACTAGAGTGGGTTGCCATGCCCTCCTCCAGAGGATCGTCCCAACCTAGGGATCAAATCTGGGTCTCCTGCATTGCAGGCAGACACCAGGGAAGCCCACTATTGCACATATATGTACAGTTATATGCATCTATCTTTTTTATATGGCTCCCCTAGGTGGCTCACTGGTAAAGAATCCACCTGCCAGTGCAGCAGACTCAAATTCAATCCCTGGGTTGGGGAGATGCCTTGGAGAAGGAAATGGCAACCCACTCCAGTATTCTTGCCTGGGAAATCCAACAGACAGAGGAGCCCGGTGGGCTACAGTCCATGGGGTCGCAAAAGAGTTAGACATGACAGCAACTAAAACAGCAACAATCTTTTTGTATATTTATTACTCATTTACTTATCTGTTTGCTTACATACTTACTTGGCTGTGCTGGGTCTTAGTTGTGGCTTGTGGGATATTTTAGTTGTGGCATGTGAACTCTTAGTCGCAGCATACGGGATCTAGTTCCCTGACCAGCGATGGATGCTGGACCAGGATCCCTGCACTGGGAGCACTTCATCTTGGCCACTGGACCACCAGGGAAGTCCCATATGCATCTATCTTGCCCAGATCATTATTTTTTTGAAAACAGGGACCCATGGCATTTACTTTTATATCTACATGCATGACACAATGTATGTTCAATTACCATATATTTTAAGTTAAAAAAAATAAGTAACTAAATATAGTTTTGCTCATAATTAAGTACAGAAGTGGGATTTCTGGGCACTACAGAGAAAATTGGGTCTATTTAAGATGGATCACCCAGGCAACATGAGTGGCTTGGTGTGGATGGGAGGTAGAAAGGGGGCTGTGTTAGTGGGGGAGGTGAAAGGGAGCCGACGACAAATGTGACCTCCTTCCAATTTTGTCTAAAGTCATCTTGTCCACAGCAATCACTGAGAGCTCAGTTTAATAGCGAGATGGGAGGTCAAGGGCCGAGGGCACACTTAGTGGAACTAGAAATTAAATAAGTTCTGCAGTTGGAGAATGAAGAATAAATGCCCTGCTGCTACACTCCAAGAACGTCCTCAAGAAAAAGACGTCCCATTAATTTGGAGAGCCAGGAATATGGTTCAAAAGAGAGATTGTTTCCCTGCTCTATAAAAAGCTAACTGCCAGACGCTCTTGTCGGCCGATCCTGTGAGATGTGATCATGGAATATGGCTTTTTTCAATGCAAGTGTTTTCCCTTTCACCAGGGAACTGAGGCCTTTAAATGAAATACTCAACAAATAAAATCAGGCAAAATTTCAAGGGTACTCAAAAAGACTTAATTTTATTTTTATCCTTTAGAAGAGGTGATCCAGAGTAAGAGGAAAGTCTCTTGAACAATGAGAGAGAGAGAGAGAGTTTGGATATGGGCCTTAAATTCCAGTCACTTCCTATAGCACCCACATCCATCAACCCAATTTATTTTCTAACAAAACAGGCAAAACTCACCCTCCCAAAGTTAGATTTTTCCAGAGTTGGAGAGAGGTCTACAGTTTACATATTTCTTGACTCATTTGAGAAATCCGGATGCTTCCTCCCCCAGGTTCCGATTTTTGATCTGTGAATTTTATTTTTGCCTTGGTTGACAAAAGATAGTATATCCCTTCTTGGCTTTCTGCAACCCTCAACTTAGTCACCAGAAAGCAGATGGCTAGAAACATGTGATCAAACTTTTTTTTAATGATTTTATTTTTGCAAAGTCAATATATCAATACATGAAAGCAGGCAGTCTGATAGCCTAAAATAATAAGCATGACAAAAATTTCTGATGTTTGAAATGAAAACTTTGCTCTTGTGTATTCTCTCAGCTGCTGCTTGCAGGCTATAAAAGTTCTCCTTCCTTTGTTCACAATGTTCATTAACCAGGGGCGTAAATGTTTCGGATCCTGCTCCCATGTAAACAAATGGCACTCCTGGCAGTTTGATGTGCACAGAATTATAGATTGGGGCTTTGTGACTCAACATGTAGCCACTGCTATGTTCTCGTCTCCTTTAAAGGAACTATGAACAGCTATTCCTGGTTATCCAAGTTCTTCCTGATGCTGTTATCCACTCAGCTTAATTAAGTCCTGTGTTGATATAAATAAGGTTCTGGTTTAACTGAGCTCAGCAAAAGAAAAAGTGTGTTTGCTAAAGTTCTTTGGTTGCAAACAAGAGAAATAAAATTAGATGAGCTCAAGTTCAGAGGAGGGAGCTTTGAGACCGTGCAGAGTCTCAAAGGCCCGGAGACTGCAAGACACACAGCCTCAGGAGAGACGGACTTGGCAATGACAAAACTAGGAGGCCACATTCAGTGAAGATATCTTCTACATTCTCTCCCCAAAGCAGATTCATCTGCTTCCTGGAACCTGAAGGTTCAGCCAGGAAACAGACTCATCTTTCAGCCCCAGATGCCCAGAAGACTGACAAGTGTAGAGCTGGTATGTGGCGCTGGTTCAGATAGCACAGCCAGAGAGGAACTTACACAGAAAAACTATGGTGGATGGAGAGCCAGCTCTTAAGATGAGAGTTGTTCCTGGGAAAATGGGGAGTTGTTGTCTCATTGGCTGATCAAATATCCCCAAAAGAGTCCACCAAAGAACAGCATCTTCCCTGATGGCTCAGTCGGCAAAGAATCTGCCTGCGATGCAGGAGACCCATGTTTAATCCCTGGGTTGGGAAGATCCCCTGGAGAAGGAAATGGGAACTCACTCCAGCATTCTTGCCTGGGAAATCCCACGGACAGAGGAGCCTGGCAGGCTACATACAGTCCATGGGGTTGCGAGAGTCAGACAAGACTGAGTGACTAAACCACCATATATTTATACCAAAATATTTAAACACTCTGATTCCATAGAAGGTGTGTGATAGCAAGTTTGGCAGTTGGGGTGGATAATGAGGAATTCTTTAGGCCATTATTTCATATTCTGCAAGAGAATGACCACCATTTCCAGCTTGTCACATGGAAAGTAACAGGGATTTTTGACAACCTTCTAGTTCCTCTTAAACCTTATTTTCTTTTTTATTATTATTTCAAAACTTAAAAAAAAATGTTTATTTATTATTTATTTATTTGGCTGCACTGAGCCTTAGTTGTGATATGTAGGCTCTTAACTGAGGCATGAGGGATCTAGTTCCTGATCAGGGATTGAACCCAGGCTCCCTGCATTGGGAGCATGGAGTCTGGACCCAGTGGATCACCAAGGAAGTCCCGAACCTTGTTATCATAATGTAAATATGTTTGCTTTTTAGTTAGAAATGTTGTGATTTCCCACCATGCCAAACAAATCCTCATCTTTCTAGAAGCACCAAAATCCACTTAAAGGCTAACATATATGACTTATGAAAGTGTACTGTTGGATTCTTATTAATATTCCCTTCAAATTCCTAAGAACTGATGCATGATCAGTGGATCTCAGTTTGTAAATGTAGTAAAGGTCATATTTTTAAGATATTTCCCCCCAGTCATTCTCTTTTCCCTAAGTCCCTTCCTCTTAAGGCAGTTAGGCTGTTTTGAACTCCCTGCCTCTGGGCAGAGACACACCCTGGTGGACAGCTGAAACATGGCCTTTTCCTGGCTTGGGTTTCCAAAGTCCTTGGCCCTGTTACGTGGCAGGAGAGGACAGAGAGACCACTCTCAGAGGAGATAGAGAAATTCCACGGTTGAGAACAGAGCTGAGTTGAGGGGAGGTGGCTGAGCAGACTAGAGTTTCTTCAGAGTTGGGAAAGACCTGCTTGATAGGCTGAAAGGAAGAAATTCGGGGACTAATTAAATATTTGGAAAATGGCAAGTCTTCAAGATTGTGGCTTCGTATGCTTTTGCCAGGGCCCCCAATGGGCAGCAAACTTAAGACACATTTGAAAGACCAAGAGGGGCTACCTGGTCTCTGTCGACCATGTGAATGGAGCCGCCCAGAGCCGTAGCAGCACAGTCTATCTACAGAGACCTGGGGAGTCTTGGGCATCTAGGCAGGCAGGACTTGGGTTCTCCTGTCCTCACGAAGCCCACTGTGGCACAGAAGCAGCTGAATGATTCTCACGTGAAGCAAGCCGTAGACGTGACCTCCTGGTAGTCATTGGCAGGGACTGGCGTCTGAGACAGATGAACATCTGGACAGAAAGACGCCTCAAAGACCAGGTGCTCTCCAGATGCTGTTTTATAGCATTTACATCACACGCCCAGCCCAGGATCTAAATTTGATTGTGAAAAAGATAGAGACAGATAAATCTGAATTCAGGGAGGTCAAGTTTCAGCCTCTTGAATGGAGGCTCCAAACAGAATTAAGTCACATTAGAGAGAATATAATTTATTTCAACATTTGGGTTTCTGAACTGAGATATACATCCACTAAATAAATATACAGAAAAACAAGAAAACATAAGAAACAATTTCATTAGACTTCCTAGAATGTCATTCAATGCCGTTCAGGATAATGGTAGATTTTCTTATTTTCCAGCCAAATATCCACTTTCTCTTCCTCACCTCTGTGCAGCTCCTCTGGTTCTGATGATGGGCATGGATAAAGGAATGTTGACAGACATGATACAAGTAGAGGCAGAGACATTTAAAAATATTAGTGCAGTTTGGCTTGATCTCTTGGGCTTTTGACTTTGATCATGAAAAGAACATGTGCCAGATAGCACTTATCCCAGGATAGGGAGATGCTTAGAGCAGACCAGGATCCAAGTATAAAGCATTCATCCCTGCTAACCCCCAGTTCATGAATGAGAAATAAATGTTTGTTGTAGTAAGCCACTGAGATCTTTGGAATGTTTGTTATGCAGCTTATTATGGTAATAGCTGGCTAATACACATAAAAATCTCTAGCCCTAGTGTTACCAACCAGGTTTTTTGGCCTTCTTAGGAATTGCTCTCTCACTCCCCAAGGTGGGGAAATTTGTTCCTCACATAGGGTGAGGGTAGGTGTGTGCCCAGGGGTTGGGCGGGAGGGGTAGTTTAGGTGGTCTGCCCACCCCTCTGGTGGTGGTGTGTGCCAGGGGCATGCGCAGTCCTCTGCTTTTGCTCCCCCAAATCCTGTTTTTGTCCTAGGCTCCTCAAAAGTGGAGGTTGAGGTTTTTGTTTTCTTTGTATCTTTTGCATCCAGAATCTGCTCCAATGAATTTGCCCCAAGGGCACATGCACACAGTTATTTTTCGTCCCATACAGTTTCTCTGTCTTCTGTTGCTGGAGGAGAGGTGTGTCCAGGCACGGGCACCGCAGCAAAGGGACCCAGCCCTGAGCCTGTCTCACTAGGGGGTCCGCAGCTGCGCTGATGACATAGCCGAATCTTAGGGCCTTTGTGCTCAGAATGGGTGTCCAGTGACTCCTTCTCTAACCTTCTGCCATTAGGGCTACTAAGGCGGGTATCAGTGAATGACTCTACCCAGCTTCTCCCCCTTCTTTGGGGAAATGCACCCTCTTTCTCTTGAAGATCTGTTTTTTCTCTGGTGGAAACCGTGAAGACTGTCAACCACAATACACAACCCCTCTAGCCACACTGATTTGTCCAGTGATGCTTATGTGACCTAAGCAGACCAATCAGAGCCTCTCCCTAAAGTGTTTTAGTGGGAGAGCTACCATGTCCCCTCTCCCTACAATGAGGATGCCCATTGAAAAACAGAAAATAAAACACACAAGACACAATGGAAACAAGCTTACGAGACAAAAAGAAAAACTTCTGGTTGGGATCAATTCTTGCTTCTCATCCTACCTAACCATATACCCAATCTTCATGGCTGTGTCAGCCAATAAATTTCTCCTTTTTGCCTAAGCAAGTTCAGGATGGGTTTCTGTCCCCTGAGACCAAGAATTGGATCAATAATTTTCTGCTTTTGCTTCTACTGCTGCAGCCATTTGACTCCCTTCTCTTCCTGTGACAGCATCCGCACTTAGAGGCATCTCTTTATTACATCCCTGCTTCCATGCTACCCTCCTCTTGCTGTATGTCTCTGGGTGTCCCATCCTTCAACATCCTCAGACTAGCCAGTCATGAACCAAGATAGATCCAGGCCACCTGGAAGACCGCTAACGTTTGGCCATCTTTGAACCTGGACCCCATCAATAGTCCAATCCGATGTGGCCTAGATGGCGGGGGCGCATGATACAAAGTATGATGTCTCATGAGTAAAGGCCTCTGCAGAGAAGGACTGTGGGCTCTGAGGGGAACCAGGAGGGAACAGCATAACTAGCCAGTACCTTGCATGGTCTGTCATCTCGCTGCTTTCATTGGTCCACAGCATTGCTCTCTGTCTATTGCACAGACAAGGGAGTGTTCACTGAAAATGAGGACAGAAACAGGTTTCTCATTAGAGGATATTATAGAATGGGTATATTTGGAGGAAATTAATTGGTTGCAAGTTTCAACAAGGCAACTAAGAAGAAAAACTAGTTTTTAGTTTCCAACTCCTCCATTTTTTTCAAAGGTCTTCCTGGTAACAAATTCACCATCTGAGAGTTCTCACTTTCAGTATTTTCTTCTGAATAAAAAATAAAAGGTCAGAGATCAGATCATTCATTCATTTATTCAATTAACAAGCTAATTAGTTAGATAATTTAGTATTTTTCTTGAAGTATAGTTGATTTACAATGTTGCATTAGTTGTAAGTGTATAGCAAAGTGATTCAGATATATATATATATATAAATAGATATATCTCAATGTATATATTTAGATTCTTCATCCTTATAGGTTACTACAAAATACTGAGTATAGTTCCATGTGCTATACAGTTAGTTTAGTACTGAAGCCCAATTCACCTTGTTTTTTTAAACTGTTTTCAGCTAATTCCACCAAATTTGACAGTAATTATTTAGCTAATCATATCTTTTCTCCTCCAATGTTTTGTGTTGAAAATGCCAAACACAGAAAAGTCACAAGGATAATCAAACACACACCTGAGTTTACTCTCTCTTTAGGCTGACCAGTTAACTTTGTTCCAGTATTCCAATTCTTCTTCTTCTTCTTCTTTTTTTGACTGCACCACATGGCATGTGGGATTATAGTTCCCTGACCAGGGATAGAACCCGTGCACCCAGCAGTGGAAGCTCAGAGTCCTAACCACTGGACCACCAGGGAATTCCCTCCAATATTCCAACTCTTGATTAGAATATTACTTAGATAATATCAGTGAAAGTGAAAAATATCAGACTGAATCATAAAAATGAAAAAGACAAAACAAAATCCCCAGAGGAGCTCAGAGTCTAGTCAGCATTTCCAAACAGCAAAAGCAGTTCTAGTCACAGACTGCAGGAGGAATCTTTGATTCAATGGGTCTGTAGTGGATGGAGCCCAAGGAACCGAATTGATAATAAACTCAGCAGGTGACTCTGCTATAAAACCAGGCTTGGGCCCACTGGGGTAGTAGAGGAGAGAATGAACAGAGAGAGAGGCGTGATGTGATTGGCTGAATTCAAGATGCAAGGATGTTCTGTGAAAACAGAGAATGTAGCAGGACTGGAGGGTTCAAGCGGGGCTAATTGGTGGCTAATTGAAATTTCCCAGACGGAGCTGAGTGTGAGGGTAGGACGACCGTCCCCAGGCCCAGCTTTAGAAGCCTCTCTGATCCACTCCAGTAACTCCCACTGCAGTCAGTGTCATAAAGGGTGTGCGCTGGGTGCTTCCTTTCCCACAGCAATTAGAAATTTCTAGACCATGGAGCAAGAGGCTTTCTCATTTGCAGAAAGGGGTGAATGTGTTTTGCAATTCATTCCATGAGTTGTGGTACGAATCAAAGCAAAGAAAGCTTATGAGCATCCTTTGTTGTCTAGCAAGAGATGTAGACACAGAGAATAATTATTACCGCCCTCAGTCGGTCTACCCACTTCACATGCGCACCATCCTCAGAGGCTGGGTGCTACTCCCCACAGCAGCTTTGCTTCAGAACGTGTGAAAAAGCACAGAATACATGCGGAATTTTTCTTACCCTCACGCGGGCACTTTGTTCTTGTCTTGTCTTATCCAGGCTGCTTCAGGTCTCGGCTGTGGCCCATGGGCTCCTCCTTGCAGCACAGGCTCTGTAGCTTCAGCGCACAGGTTGCCCCGCAGCACGTGGCATCTTAGAAGGTTCCCCAGCCAGGGACTGAACGTGAGTTCCCTGCACTGGCAGGCGGATTCTTAACCACTGGACCACCAAGGAGTCCTTAACCTTACTGTGGACAGTGCCAGCAGCTAACAGTCATGGCATAAACTTTCATTGACTAATTCACAGATAGGCTTTTTTCCCCATTTCATCAATCTCCCCTGGAGATGAAGTGGACTTTGTTTGACATATTTCTGGTCTTAGACCATTTCCCCTCCTGAATATAGGATCTCATAGTAACAAGGAGATATTGATTCTTGCTCAAGGAAGATATAACACCGCCCTGATTGACACAACCCGAGGTGGGCTGTCTGAAATTCCCTTATTCATATGTAGAGGGCTAGAGCTCCTTGTAAAACCATCGATTTGCCGATGGGATTCTCTCATGGCCTCATTTCCTAGTTCCTCACGTCCATCCGTGTGAATTGAATCATCAGATTCGGTCGGGTTATTTTCTCGATCTGGGCAAGCTCTTCCTGGTGACAGTTGCTGCGGCTGTGTCCTGCCCCACAGCGTCTCAGAGGAAACCTGTCATGAGGCAGCTCGCGTGGGCTCTCTAACTGGTTAGCTGGACTTTCTTTGCTTCTTGTTAAGTATCCTCGGAAGGGTGACACACGTTGGGAGCCTGCTGTGTGTAATTAAGAGATAATTGTAGTTGTCTCAGCATTTTGTGCTGCTACCCCATTAGCTTATTTGCAAGTGATGCCTAACTAAATATGCTTAGGATGATGATTTCGAAAATACATCAAGAATACATTTTGGGGGAAGGAGAGGGATGGGTTGGGAGTTTGGGGTTGGTAGACACAAACTATGACATTTAGTATGGACAGACAACAAAGACCTACTGTATAGCACAGGGAACTATATTCAGTACCCTGGGATAAACCATAATGGAAAAGAATATGAAAAAGAATGTACCAAAAAATACATTTTGAAGGATGAAATGTGTGATCATTGGAAAGCACTTTACCATGTTTTGCAAAGATGGGCTACATTCTAGCTTGATGTTTTTAAATGAAGCTTGAAGTTTTTAAATGAAGCCAACCTGCTTCAGTTTCCAAGAGCCCTTATCACATATTTTGTCCTATTGTGTACAGCCTGGAAGGTTGTCTTTCTACCATAACTTTCCTCCTGAGGAGATGTGTAACATAATCTTTGCACAACTGGATCTGATTAAACGCATCACAGGACAGTGAATAATGATTCCCAATGAATTTTGGAGCAAGCCTATTCAATTTCATTAATATTAGCTAGAGGAAGAAATTGTCTGATATTATCCTGGGTGTGACTTTCACTCTTCTACTATATGATGAATGCTAGTGAGTAATTCATGGGTGAAAAAAAAATTCCTAAAATAATATGCAGAAAACTATTCATCTCGCCAAAGAGTGGGCAGATGATAAGTCAAAGAATAAAGGCCATAATTTGGAAAGTTGCTAAGAGCTAAATCACACACATACTTTTTGTTTCATCATGGTTTTCTCCACTGAATTCTCCACCATTTATGTTTGGTTGGGCTCCTTCCAATAAGGTTTAGAAAGGTCTGCAGCCAGTTCTAAAGGCTAGGTCTGGGAACTTCGCTGGTGGTCCAGTGGCTAAGACACTGAGCTCCCAACGCCTGGGGCCGATCCCTGGCCAGGGAGCTAGATCCCTCATGCTGCAACTAAAGACCCTATATGCCACAATTAAGACCTGGCAAAGCCAAATTTAAAAAAGGAATAAATATTTTTTAAAATGCTAAGACTGAGCTGTACATGCAAAGATAGACCTTCAGTGTACATTTGGTGAAACAGTCTTGTTGTCTATGGAAATACACAGAGATGTTACAATCAATCCACTTAGACCCTCAACATGAGTGGAGGAATGTGAAAAACTGCCAAGTCACCTGAGAAGAAATTCAGTTTGCTTTGAACACAATTGCATAACCTTACCACCCCCTAACAGTGCTCATCTGAGGAAGACGCTGTTTTTTTTTAGCTTTTAGAGATGACTCAAAGAGGATTGATGGCACTTACCTTTCACAAAATGCAGAACTTGATTTGCTCTTTTGCAATAATTATATCCCTTCACTAGGGTAATGGTTACCATTAATAGCATAATCTTAGAACTGTCATTATTATCAAATATTTATCGAGTCTTCCTTCCCTGCATGCGTAGATAGTAGAGATTTATAGAGTTGAAACAGATTTATAGTTTTGAAACAGCCAGTGTTCTCAATAGTTCATAAGAGATAATTCAGAAGAATGGAAAAGACACAATTCTCTTGAAGCTAGGAATGGCCTGATCTCTTCTTCCAGGGATCTCATCTCTCGTTGTCCTTCTGGAGCATCCTGTCCTAAATGTATGCTCCTAAATGTCAGTGCCTGAAACAAGATTTGGGGTGCAAGCCATTTATTCGGGAGGCAATCACAGAAGCACAGAAAGAGGTGGAAAGTGAGACAATAAAAAGAGGAAAACCAATAAAGGGTCTGCTCACAAGGAGGTTACTGCTGTTGGCAACTGAGTTTCCGTCCTTCTGGGGAACCACTAGTGCCTGCACAGAACACATCTCAGGGCTGTCCCTTCTCCCAAAGGGATAAAGAGATGTGGACATTCATCCTCCAGCTCCTGGCCCTATGTGGGTGAAGGTTGCTATTGGGGCAGCTCCTCACCAGGCCCCACACATCCCACTGGCAGAGAGATGCAGGCAAGGGGGAACTTTGTGCAAGTAGAGGGATTTTCCACGGGAGCACCACCTCTGGGGGAAGGGGAGGGGCAGGGGGGACGTGAGTGGGCTGTTTAGAGCACCTGCCACATCTCCTTTTCTCATTTGGGTAACAGTTAGTTCTGGACCAAAGCCATCATCAGCATACCAAGGACTCAAAACATTCTAACATTATCTGAAGGCACCCTATACTTCTCTTGTGCTTAAAACTATGCTGTATCTACTTGAGTCCTGAATAACCTTTCCTGATGTTGAATAGCCTAAAAATGAGTACTCATAGCTGGATTATTTTTTTTACCACAGGTGTGGTACATTGGCATTTTTCTTGCTGGAATTTTTTTCTGATAGGGCAATGTCTACCTAAGAAATTTTCACCTTAGAGACTTCCCTGGTGGTCCAGTGGTTAAGAATCTGCTTTTCCTGCTATCCAAAAGTCTACAAGCAATAAATGCTGGAGAGGGTGTGGAGAAAAGGGAACCCTCTTACACTGTTGGTGGGAATGCAAATTAGTACAGCCACTATGGAAAACAGTGTGGAGATTTCTTAAAAAGCTGGAAATAGAACTGCCATATGACCCAGCAATCCCACTTCTGGGCATACACACCAAGGAAACCAGATCTGAAAGAGACATGTGCACCCCAATGTTCATCGCAGCACTGTTTATAATAGCCAGGACATGGAAGCAACCCAGATGCCCATCAGCAGACGAATGGATGAGGAAGCTGTGGTACATATAAACCATGGAATACTACTCAGCCATTAAAAAGAATTCATTTGAATCAGTTCTAATGAGATGGATGAAACTGGAGCCCATTATACAGAGCGAAGTAAGCCAGAAAGATAAAGACCATTACAATATACTAACACATATATATGGACTTTAGAAAGATGGTAACGATAACCCTATATGCAAAACAGAAAAAGAGACTCAGATGTATGGAATAGACTTGTGGACTCTGGGAAAAGGAGAGGGTGGGATGTTTCAGGAGAACAGCATTGAAACATGTATATTATCTAGGGTGAAACGGATAACCAGCTCAGGTTGGGTACATGAGACAAGTGCTCGGGCCTGGTGCACTGGGAAGACCCAGAGGGATCGGGTGGAGAGGGAGGTGGGAGGGGGGACTGGGATGGGGAATACATGTAAATCCAGGGCTAATTCATATCAATGTATAACAAAAACTACTGTAATGATGTAAAGTAATTAGCCTCCAACTAATAAAAATTTAAAAAAAAATAAATAAATAAAAGTAAGCTAAAAAAAAAAAAAAAAGAATCTGCCTTTCAATGCATGGGACCCAGGTTCCATCCCTGGTCGGGGAACTAAGATCCCACATTCTAAGGGGCAACTACTGAACCTGTGTACCCTGAAGCATGCGTGCCAAAAGTAGAGACAGAAGCCTCCAGTACCACACTGAAGAGCCCCCTCACCCCAGTGAAGAGCCTGTGTGCTGCAACCAAGACCCAATGCAACCAAACAAATAAACTTTTTTTTTTAAAAGAGAAAAAAAGAAATTTCTATCTTATATAAAAAGACAATTATCTCAAAAGAGTCAAAGTGAAATCTGTACTAACCAAAATAGTAGGCACTTCACTGTCACCAGGCAAGTACATATTATATTTCTGAGGTTATAGCCATGCCAAAAAGGTTCAGTTAAATTCTATTTTAAAGGACTGACTTCAATAAAATTCTATCTTTAGAGGTTGTCTTCATGTCAGGGAATAGCCAGATTGAAGGTTCCCCCCGATTTCTTAAAAGGTTGTGTGGGTGACCGAAAGATACAGTGCATTTTAAGTGGGCAGAGGCAAGTCAGCGCGGGGGCATGACCAACCAACATGCATATCATCACATCCTTCTGAAAATGAGCTGAAGCAAAAGTGCATTAAGCAAATAAGCACAAGCAAACATAGATGCTGGCCTTTTACAGACACTTAAGAGGAAAGACTGAGTCAAAGCAGGTGGAAGAGGCAGAAGCAAGATCAGACAAATCAAGAAATGCTGTTTTAACACAAGGCTTCCAGCAAGAAACCCGGGGCACACTGAAGCAGAAATGTGGCGAGAGTTTAAGAAATCTATTATTTACATAAGTGTGGGCAGGTGAAGGGAAACCACCATTGGGCGGTATAATATTCAGGGCCAGCGAAGGCAGGGAGGAGGTTCAGAATCCAGAGGGCAGGGAGTTAAGGGAGGTTACCAGAGCTCAGAAGGGAGA
Organism: Odocoileus virginianus; assembly: GCF_023699985.2. NCBI lineage: Eukaryota > Metazoa > Chordata > Mammalia > Artiodactyla > Cervidae > Odocoileus > Odocoileus virginianus. Next base: position 4,313,239 of record NC_069699.1, read on the forward strand.
AGGCCACGTGGCAGGAGCTATGTAGGTGTCAGCACTGCTGATGCCACAGAAAGGAGGCCAGGGAAGCAGACACCCCAACCTCCCTGTCTGCACTCACCGGTGGACAACCCCAGCTACAGAGGGCAGGGACCACGGGGATGTCAACCATCCAGGTCGGCCACCAGGAGCAAACCCGTGGAGAGCGGGTTCAGAGGACGGGAGGAGGTATCCAGTGCCGCCAGCCTACAGAGGGACCTGGCTTAGTTCCTATGCCAGGTAAACAAGAGAGATCACCCCTGGGTTGTCTGCAACAGTCCTGACCCTGACTTGGGGGAAGGCAAGTACAAGGTCACCATCTCAGTAGGCAGTCAAGTGTCCCCTGATATCGGGCGTGTGAGAACGGTGGCCGAGTCTAAAACGTCAGGATGCCATTTATAATCCTAAAGAGGATGTGTAGCTCCCGAGTTCCATTAATTCATGACAGATTCAGAGAGGAGCCCTCATAATCATCAATCAGCCGCATCCCCTGACACACCTAGACTTTCGTAGCATTTGACCTTGTGCTTCAGAAGCTTCAGGGGTCTCCGTGGTGCTCCCACACATAATTGCATTAGCCTGGTAGCCCCTGCTCACCATGCCCTTGGGGAAAGGAATGAGGTTCTGAATACGCCTCAAGTTGAATGCATTTTTTTAATGCTCGTAAGTGAAGGCCACCCCGCGTGCTTCCATTTCCGGAACTTGGCCTCGTGGCTATGTCAGCATCAGTGGTGAGAAGAGGGGCAACGGTGGACTCGCGGGAGCTCTCCTCATCCGCTGTTTTTTTTTTCCCCCCAATTATTTTTATTAGGTGGAGGCTAATTACTTTACAATATTGCAGTGGTTTTTGTCATACATTGACATGAATTAGCCATGGATTTACATGTGTTCCCCATCCTGAACCCCACTCCCACCTCCCTCCCCATCCCATCCCTCTGGGTCATCCATCACTCATTATCAGAGAAATGCAAATCAAAACCTCAATGAGGTACCATTACACGCCAGTCAGGATGGCTGCTATCCAAAAGTTGTCCGCTGTGTTTGGTAGCAACTTTTCTCTCAGCCGCTTCAGAAAATCCTATGTGCGTGCGCTTTGGGAGGCAGCAGTGATACTAAACCTCAGAGAGCCGGGGAAAACTTGGACTGTGACGGCAATTTCCCTTGCTTGAGAGGAACTCTCGGTTAGATAAGAAATTGAGCACTCCTTTCTCCTCAGCCATATGGTGCTGTGGTATAATTTAAATTCAAAAATCCAGATTTCATAGCCTGAGAATTGCAGTTGGTAGACACTCCTAATCACTTTACTGATATAAGTAGGGACAGAGACACATAATAATTTAAGTGAAAACCATGCTTTCAGAATCTGATAGGAAAAAACCTCCAAACCTAATGTTTTGGATTGTCTGCTTCAAAGGAAAGACCCAGAAAAAGAGATGCCAAGGGAACAGGCTGGGCAAATTGATTCTATTAGCAAAGTTACTTAAAAAAAAAAAAAAGCTGGATTGCTGACCAACTGTTTGGAATCCTTTAAAACAAGATCTATTATGGCAGGGTTCTCAGATCAACGGAAAGCTATCCATTAAGTTCTAATTCTCACAGATGCTGTTTATGTTAATAAAAGCCAGAATTGAGGAAGAGGATGTGGGTATGCAGCCAAGATATTGGACAGAGGAGTTTTTACTAAATAGGGAAAGAATTCCAAGGAACATTTGCTAAAAATAAGTAAAAATACCTAGAATAGGTTGAGCTGAAATTTACTGCTTATGAGTCTTAGTAGGGATTTACAAGCCAACATATTTTAAAATTTTTAATCCAATCCCAAAAAAGCCAAGTTCTAAGAAACATCAGCAGCTCCCTCTCCTTTAGGCTGAAAGGAAACAGAGCATGGAGATGCATAATTTGACCCTTAGGAGATATAAGGGAAAATTCAGTTGCCTTCTGAGTAACTGTAAGGGGAATGGAAAGCTTGAGAGAACAAAGAAATAAAGGTAATCTTATATGCTGTTTGGGGGAATCCTCCTTTCTGTACCAGTCGAGATTCTTTTCCAGTTAAAACAGAGAATGAGAAAGAAGGAAGAAAAACAGAAATGAAGGGATGAAGAAGGGAGGGAATAAGGAAAGAAGGGAGAGTTATTAACTTAAGTAGCAGGGGTATTTTGGCTTCAGGTACAGCTTGATCCAGGGGTTCAACACTATCACTGGGACAAGGTTGATTTAGTTTCATCTTTCAACTCTGCCTGCTCCTTGAGAGCAGACTCTATTTATAGTCAGGCTCTCCGCTGGTTGAGGGAGCAGCAGAGAAAGCTCATTGTCCACCCACAGCTGTTTCCCCTTTGATAAAGGTATCATAAAACCTCTCACCTGTGGCTGGGAACAGCCTCCTGAGGTAAGGAGCACCTTTCCATGCCTCTGTTGCGGTTAAGCATGGTAGTGCGGCCAATGGCATACAACTGGAAGAAGCGTCATGAGCAGTTTTCAGAAAGTTGTCCTTGAAGGATCCCTCTTCACCATCTTCCTTTTCCCTACAGCCTGGAAACTCAAGCATCTGTCTGGAACCATCTGTGTTATCAAGAACGACAGAGCAAGAGAGAAACCATGCTCTGCTGGCCATGGAGTCACCGCACAGCCTCCCTGAACTGCTTACTGCAGACTTCATTCATGTAAGAAAAAATACACCTGTATCTTATTTAAATTATTGTAAATGTGAGGTTTCTGTCTCTGAGCAAAACCTAATATTAATTAACATGCATGGCAGAATGCTTACCACAGTTCCAGGCTTATCTCATGTGGGGTAAAGCTCTGCAGGATACTATGCCTGCCTCTTCCTCAAAAGCTCTAATAAGATGCAACTGAGCATCTCCATGGCTCTGATCAGGATGGGCCAATTCCTGAGATGATCGCTGTGACCCAGGGCTCTGAAAGGTTTCGCAGCCACACCCACCACTAGAGTTGGGGTGCAGTTCTCTCCATCTGTATCACTCTGGTAAGATTCAATGAGGTTTCCAGAGGGCAAGCAATAAATATTCAGTATGCTTCCCAAGCCAGAATCTTCCCCTTAATTTTCTGATTTCTAGCAAAGATGTGATCATTCCTCTAGTCTCACAACCTTTTATAGCTAATCTGTTACCTCTTCTTTTTTTTTAATTGAAATATAGTTGATCTACAGCATTGTGTTAGTTTTAGGTACACAGCAAAGTGGTTCACTTATACTTACATATTTATCATTTTATTCAGATTCTTTCCCCTTATAGGTTATTATAGAACATTGAGTACAGTTCCCTATACTATACAGTGGGTTCTTATTAACTATCTATTTTATACATAGCAGTGTGTATATGTTAATCCCAAACTCCTAATTTATCCCTCCCCATTATTTTTTTAAGTCTTCATTATTTATTTTTATCTTATTGGATTATAGTTGATTTACAACATTGTGTTGGCTTCAGGTATACGGCTAAGTGAATCAGTTATACATACACACATAGCCATTGCTTTCTTAGATTCTTTTCCCATACAGGTTATTACAGAATATTAAACAGTTTCCTGTGCTATACAGTAGGCCCTTTTTAGTTATCTATTTTATATATATATGTAGCACTGTGTATGTGTCAATCCCAATCTAACAGTTTATCCTCCCTGCCATTGTAACCATACATTTGTTTTCTACATCTGTGAGTCATTTCTGTTTTGTTCATAAATTCATTTGTACCATTTTTTTTAATTTCACATAAAAGCAATATCAAATGATACTTTTCTTTCTGTGTCTGCCCATTATTTTTTGAGGTGGTCTCTTATGCTTTCTGTGTCTCTTCTCCAACATCTCTCAGGAAATGAAAGCAAAGGTGCAGGGACAAGAGACAGGTGATGATTCAGTAGGCCAAAGTGTGCAGGGAGGGTAAATGGTATGTATGTGTCCCCAGTTATCTGAGAAAAATATTTTCATAATTGTTGAAAACACAGTGGTCTCGCATATAGGGTTGTCTTCATCATCTTGGCTGATTCATGTCAACGTATGGCAAAAACCACCACAATATTGTAAAGTAATTAGCCTCCAATTAAAATAAATAAATACATTTTAATAAAACATTTTAAAAAAAAACCCACAATGGTCAAAAGTACACACATCAATAAAAAAGCGGCTCAGTATTCTAAAGTGCCAAGGTTTTGAAGGACAAGAGGACTGTGTAATTGCCACAGGTAAGAGGCGTGACCAGGGAGGACCAAGTCCATGTGAATAATCATGATCCCCACCCCACCCCCCCCGGTGGTAACTGTGGAACCACCCCGCCGCCCGCCTTGACTGTTTCTGACCCACAGAACCTGGCAATGGCGATGGATGTCATCGTCCCTGTGATGGAGTCATGTTAGATAAAGCTCCATGTTGCTGGCAGACCCGCTCGAGAGAGAGTTCTTCCAGCCACCTTTGGGGAAGCAAGTGGCCATCTGGGAGACCCACGCGCAGGCTGAGCGTCGCCTTCAGCCAGCAGCCAGCAGGAAGCCAGGGGCCCCATCCTACAGTCTCAGGGAAGTGAATTCTGCCAGCACCTGAGTGAGCTCGGAAACAGATTCTTCCCATTCTAGCCTTCAGATGTCAGCCCAGCTGACACCTGGATCACAGCTTGGTGAGACCCTTGGCAGAGAACCCAGCGAATCTGTGCCTGGAACCATAACCCACAAAAACTATGAAATAATTAATGTATAGTTTTTAGCTGCTGAGTTTATGGCAATTTGTTCTGCCACATTAGATAGCTATCTTAATCAGCTCAAGCTGCAGTAACAAAATACCATAGCTGGGCAACTTATTAACAACAGAAATTTATTTCTCACAGTTGTCAGGGCTGGAAGTCCCAGATCACAGTGCCATCATGGTCGGATTCTAGTGAGGACCCTCAAGTGACAGACAGCTAACTTCTCACCATGCTCTCATGTAGAAGGAAAGCTTACTCCCTCGTCTCTTCTTACATAATCCTACCTCGCACTCTACCCACCGTGGTCTAAGCACATCCCAAAGGCCCCATCTCCAAATTCCATCATAATGGGGTTAGGGTTTCAATATATGGATTTGGAGTGAGGAGACACATTCAGTACACAACAATGATTAACACAACAACTAGATGCAACATAGGATTCTAAAACAGAAAAAGAACAGTAATAGAAAAACTGGTGAAATTCAAAGTCTCTAGTAATAATGAAGCACCAATGTTGTTTTTTTTTAACTTTTATTGGACTATAGTTGATTTAAAATGTTAATTTCTGCTGTACATCAAAGTGAATCAGTTGTATGTATACATATATCTGTTCTTTCAAAAAATTCTTTTCCCATATAGGTCACTACAGAGTACTGAGAGAAGAGTTCCCTGTGCTATACAGCCGGTATATGTATATATAAGAGAATACTGCTGCTGCTGCTAAGGCGCTTCAGTCATGTGTGACCCCACAGACAGCAGCCCACCAGGCTCCTCTGTCCCTGGGATTCTCCAGGCAAGAAGTCTGGAGTGTGTTGCCATTTCCTTCTCCATAAGAGAATACTACTCAGCCATAAAAAAAAAGAACAAAATAATATCAGTTGCAGCAACATGGATGTACCTAGAGATTGTCATACTTAGTGAAGTAAGTCAGAGGAAAACAAATATCATATGATATCACTTATATGTGGAATCCTTAAAACTGGTACAAATGAGCTTATTTCTCAGTTTTAATCATTGCACTATAATTATGTAAGATGCTAGCAATAGGGGGAGCTGAGTAAAGAGCATATAGGAACTCTGTTTGGTACACTTCTGGAATCTCCAGATAAAAAATTTAAAAATAAATACAAATACCCAGGGAACTATACTCAATATTTTGTAATAACCTATAAGGGAAAAGAATCTGAAAATGAATAGATGTGTGTGTGTGTATGTGTGTGTGTGTGTGTGTGTGTGTGTGTGTGTAACTGAAGCACTAGGCTGTCTATCTGAAACTAACATGACATTGTCAGTCAACTATACTTTAATTTGAAATAAATACATATAAATAAATTTAGAAGTACACTAATAAATTCAGTCCAGTTGCTCAGTCATGTCCGACTCTTTGCAACCCATGGACTGTAGCATGCCAGGCCTCCCTGTCCATCTCCAAATCCTGGAATTTACTCAAACTCATGTCTGTTGAGTCGGTGATGCCATCCAACCATCTCATCCTCTGTCGTCCCCTTCTCCTCCCACCTTCAGTCTTTCCCAGCATCAGGGTCTTTTCAAATGAGTCAGTTCTTTGCATCAGGTGGCCAAAGGATTGAAGTTTCAGCTTCAGCATCAGTTCTGATGCTGAATATTCAGGACTGATTTCCTTTAGGATGGACTGGTGGATCTCCTTGCAGTCCAAGAGACTCTCAAGAGTCTTCTGCAACACCACAATTCAAAAGCATCAATTCTTTGGTGCTCAGCTTTCTTTATAGTCCAACTCTCACATCCATACATGACCACTGGAAAAACCATACCTTTGAGTAGATGGGCCTTTGTTGGCAAAGTAATGTTTCTGCTTTTTAATATGCGGTCTAGGTTGGTCATAACTTTTCTTCCAAGGAGCAAGCGTCTTTTAATTCCATAGCCGCAGTCACCATCTGCAGTGATTTTGGAGCCCCAAAAAATAAAGTCTGTAACTGTTTCCACTGTTTCCCCATTAGAAGTGATGGGACCAGTTGCCATAATCTTAGTTTTCTGAATGTTGAGTTTTAAGCCAACTTTTTCACTCTCCTCTTTCCCTTTCATCAAGAGGCTCTTTAGGTCTTCTTCACTTTCTGCCATAAGGGTGGTGTCATCTGCATATCTGAAGTTATTAATATTTCTCCCAGCAATCTTGATTCCAGCTTGTGCTTCATCCAGTCCAGCATTTCTCATGATGTACTCTGCATATAAGTTAAATAAGCAGGGTGACAATATACAGCCTTGACATACTCCTTTCCCTATTTGGAACCAGTCTGTTGTTCCATGTCCAGTTCTAACTGTTGTTTCCTGACCTGCATACAGATTTCCCAAGAGGCAGGTTGGGCAGTCTGCCTCTTCTTCTCTTGAAGAATTTTCCAGAGTTTGTTGTGGTCCACATAGTCAAAGGCTTTGGTATAGCCAATAAAGCAGAAGTAGATGTTTTTCTGGAACTCTTTTTTTTTCAATGATCCAATGGATGTAGGTAGGTAATTTGATCTCTGGTTCCTCTGCCTTTTCTAAATCCAGCTTGTACATCTGGAAGTTCACAATTCATATACTGTTGAAGCCTGGCTTGGAGAATTTTGAGCATTACTTTACTAGCGTGTGAGTTAAGTGCAACTGTGTGGTAGTTTGTGCATTCTTTGGCATTGCCTTTCTTTGGGATTGGAATGAAAACGGACCTTTTCCAGTCCTGTGGCCACTGCTGAGTTTTCCAAATTTGCTGGCATATAGAGTGTAGCACTTTCACAGCATCATCTTTTAGGATTTGAAATAGCTCAACTGGAATTCCACCACCTCCACTAGCCTTGTTCATAGTGATGTTTCCTAGGGCCCACTTGATTTCACCTTCCAGGATGTCTGACTCTAGGTGAGTGATCACACCATCATGATTATCTGGGTCATGAAGATCTTTTTTGTATAGTTCTTCTGTGTATTCTTGCCATGTCTTCTTAATATCTTCTTCTTCTGTTAGGTCCATACCATTTCTGTCCTTTATTGTGCCCATTTGTGAAAAACAAGCTTTGATTCTGCTTATTAGCAATAGTGGAAAAATAACAAAATGTTGACCAAGGTGGAGAAGACAGCTATGGACAATGGGATACAAGGGTTCTCCATCTGATGCTCAGCTTCCCCTGCGGCACAGGCTTGTCGGCTGTGTCAACAGCTGAGCTGCTTTGCTTCCCTCAGCACGCAGATTTCTTACTTTCAGTCAATTGATATGTCACATCTAGAGTTAGCTGTGGTTTTATTCTTAGTTACTACGATTATTTGAAAACAACATTTATATGAGATCCTTCCCCCATTCTCCCTGCTCCCGAGAAGTCTCTCTTGCTTCTGTCTCTCCATAACTACATCACTTGTTTTCTTTCCTTTCTTCACCTCTTTGCTCTCTCTTCACATCTCTTCCTCACATGGTTTTAAATTTCTAAGGAAGGTTGAACAGGAACTACCAAGATAAGAGAAACAAAGGTACCTGATGTGTTACTATATTTTAAACACAAAACCCACCTCCACTTCTTTTTTAGTTGTACAGTGGTCAGAGTCAATCCAGAATTCATCACCTCCCTCTACTTAAATCTGTACAATGGCATCTCAGCCTAGGGTAAAATGTGCCTAAGATGTTTTACTTTCTTGACCTCAAGCACGTTTTATTACTTCAGAATTGTTTAGTCGCTAAGTCATGTCTGACTCTTTGCGACCCCGTGGACTGTAGCCCACCAGGCTCCTCTGTCCCTGGGATTCTCCAGGCAAGAACACTGGAGTGGGTTGCCATTCTCTTCTCCAATTACTTCAGAGGAAGTCATTTCAATTTTTCAGTAATTTTTTTGGTGGCTTTAGTGGTAAAGAACCTGCCTGTCAATCCAGGAGATGTGACAGAATCTGGTTCGATCCCTGGATCAGCAAGATCCCCTGGAGGAGGCCAAGGCAACCCACTCCGGTATTCTTGCCTGGAGAGTCCCATGGACAGAGGAGCCTGGTGCGTTACAGTCCATGGGGTCACACAGAGTTGGACACGACTTAAGAGACTTAGCACTCATGCATACAATTTTTAAAGGTTACTTTCCATTTATAGTTATTACAAAATATTGACTACATTCCCCATGCTGTACAATACATCCTTGGGCTTATGCTACACCCAATAGTTTGTGCCTCCCACTGCCCCACCCCTGTATTATCTCTCCTCCCTCCTCACCGGTAACCACTAATTTGCACTCTCTATAAGTCTGCTTCTGTTTTATTATATTCACTATGTGTTGTATTTTTTAGATTCTGCACACAAGTGCAAAATATCATACAGTATTTCTCTTTATCTGACTTAATTCACTTAGCATAATGCCCTCCAGGTCCATCCATGTTGCTACAAATGGCAAAATTTCATTCTTTTTAGGGCTAATATTCCATTGTAGATAAATACCACATCTTTCTCATCCCTTCATCTGTTGGTGGACACTTAGGTTGCATCCATATCATGGCTATTGTAAATGGTACTGCAATGAACTTGGGATGCATGTATCTTTTTGAATTAGTGTTTTTGTGTTTTTCAGAAAGCAAGTCACTTTTTAAAATATAGATCATGTATACACTTGGCAAAGGGAATTAATGTGGAGAACCAGAAAGAGTTATTAAAAAACAGAAGAAAGAAAGAGAGAACAGAATTCATTCTTACAGCCTATTGTTTGGAAAATAAATAGCTCAACCTGAACCCAAACAAAACAAGAATAATAAATGTGCCATTGACTTGGTGGAAATGTCTTGTACCTGGTGGAGAGGATCATAAATATTCATTGAATATGTTCCTTACATTTATCTCGGTCTGCAAAGTTAAAAACCTCTTAAACTTATTGAGACCTCTCAGGGCTATTTCTTGCTACTGTCTCTGAGTATTCTGAATTCCTGTGTAGGTCTTTTTTTAAATTAACTTTTATTGGCTTGTAGTTGCTTCACAATGTTGTGTTAGTTTCCATTGTCTATCAAAGTGAATCAGCTGTACATATACATATATCCCTTCTGTTTTGGATTTCCTCCCCATGTCGGTCACCACAGGGCTTGTGTAGAGTTCCCTGTGCTATACTGTAGGTTCTCATAAGTTATCTATTTTATACACAGCATCAATAGTATATATATGTCAGTCTCAACCTCCCAGTTCTTCCCATCCTCTCTTTCCCCCTTGGGCTTCATACATTTGTTCTGTCAATGTCTCTATTTCTGCTTTGCAAATAAGATCATCTATACCATTTTTCTAGATTTCATTCATATGTGTTAATGTATGATATTTGTTTTGTTTGGTTTTTTTTCTCTTTCTGACTTACTTCACTCTCTATCCTGTGTAGATCTTAATCTCAACAAAATCAGGTCAGAATTTACTGTGTAAGCTGGGCTGACATGCTCTGCCTTTAAGATGCTTATTTATTTCTCTAAAACTATAAAACCTCTTCTTTTGAAGTTGAGATAGAACAAGGCATTCCCTATGACTAATGCAGGGGCACAAAACCATAATTATATGTACAGTATAAAATAAATGTCTTTTATTCAAAGGGCACAAAGATGAATAGGGGGAAATAGGAAAGAACTAAATTAACACCTTCAGTATACTCAAAGAAGTTACTAATAGCTGTTCATGATTTTTGTTAAATAATGTATAGTGAAGGAGACTTAAATGTCTTCTTTCAAAATTGCTTACTTTTTTTGAAGTAAATTTTAAAGTGCACTTAGAGTCTTGAGTATTTTCCTTATCTATGTGACACAGTAAGTGTGCAGACACTTAATGAGTGCTCTCGAGGTAGGGAAAGAAAAACGTGAATTCAAGCAGAAATCAATTTAGTTTTAAAGTTAAGGCTTCAGATTTGTTGGTATACCTGAATAAGATTTCATTCTCACAAATGTCTGGGTTCTCAGTGGTGAAATGAAAGGGAGTTGAGTGCATCCAGGAGACACTGGCAGATGAGAGAAGGCTGCACTGGCAGGTCAGGCAAACTCCTGGGAGCCGGATTTTAGTCTCATGTCCCTGGTGAAGGATGGAAGATGTAATCGTGCTGGTGAATCCTGCACAGAGCCCCTGGGAAATCACATTCCCCACAGACACTGTCCAGAAAAGAAGAAATAAAAGTTCAAGAAGTACTGGGGTTTTCTGGAATGTTATCTAGTCTCAGTAGTCAAGGAGAGAGAGAGTAGATTTCATGTGTGTGTGTGTGAAATGAGAGTAAGTTAAATGAAATCTGTATTTTTAGTCTATTTTTAATTCTTGATTCATGTATATTTAAGACTCTGTTTAAAACTATAATTCAAAATGATACATGAACCCCAATGTCATAATAGCACTATTTATGAAATATTACCCTGCCATGAAAAAGAAGGAAATGTTGCCTAGCAGCAATATAGATGGAGCTAGAGATGATCATACCAAGTGAAGTGAGTCAGACAAATACCATGTGATATCACTTCTCTGTGGAATCTAAAATATGACAAGTGAACTTCTGTACGGAGCAGAAACAGACTCACAGAGGGCGAAGAGACGGATTGGTAGTTTGGGATTAACAGATGCAAACCATTATATTTGAATGGATGAACAACAAGGTCCTACTGTATAGCACAGGGAACTATATTCAGTATCCTGTGATAAATCATAATGGGAAAGAATATGAAAAAGAATGTATATATTTATGTATAATTAAATCACTTTGCTGTACAGCAGAAACTAACACAAGATAGTAAATCAACTATACTTCAAAATATAGATATAAAAATTTTTTTTAATAACAAGACCCTGTCTGAGCACATTATGTTATGTAAAGGCTATATGAGAATGGACTCTTAAGACTGAATTTCATGTGTGGTTTTTCCAGCATCTCTCTGCTTGACATTTTGTACTTTGCATGCACACACCCTCGCTTTTGCTGCTGAAGACCACACAGCCCAACCACTTTCAACTGAACATGACCTTTGAGTTGTTTTTCCAAGAGTGGTTTGAGGTTTGCACTGTTATTCCCTTTTATGTGGTTTCCCTTTGTGACCCAGTGCACATGTGTCCACAAGCTCTGGCTGAAGTTAGATGCTGCAGCTGAAGAATAGTTTTCTTCAGTGAAAAGCAAAGTGGTTCAGTAATAATAATGACAAGATTTATTGAGCACCCACTGTATGAAGCTCTGTCCTCAGGCTTCACTTCAACAAACTCACATAATCTTGACAACCTTGTTATGTAGACCCTATTATTAATATCATTATTATGCCCTTTAATAAATGGACAAAACTGATACACAGAGAGGTTGAGTAATTCACCCAAGGGTACACAGCCCATAAAAAGAGCCAGGATACAAACTCAGGAAGTCTGGTTCTAAGGCCCTGCTCTTAATCACTCCATTACTGCTACCTTTTCAGTTTTCTGCATTTACTAGAAGAGAAATCATTTGCAACTGGTACATTAAACAGTAAAATAAGGGGATTCCCTGGGGGTCCAGTGGTTAGCACTCCGCATTCTCACTGCCGAGGGTGCAGGTTCAATCTCTAGTTGGGGAACTAAATCACACATGACCCATGGCGTGGTCAAAAAATTAAATAAAGAATTGGCAAGGGACTACTTTGGTGGTCCAGTGGCTAAGACGCTGAGCTCCCAATGCAGGAGGCCTGGGTTTGATACCTAGTCAGGGAACTAGATCTTCCATGCTGCAACTAAGAGTTCACATGCCGCAACTAAAGATCCTGCATGCCACAGCTAAGACTAGGCCCAGCCAAATAAGTAAATAAAAATAAAATTTAAAGAAAAAGGAATTGGTAATTAAAAAAAAAAAACACGAAACAAACAAAAAACAGTGAAATAAGATATCAAGGCAAAACATCTCCCCAGACCACCAAAACATTAGGGTCTAATGGACAGATTGCCTATTTTATAGTCAGGAAGAGTTTTGATTTTCTCTAGTTGTGAAGTTTGCTGCTCGCTGGATAACCAAGGGTTCCCCTGAATGTTCTAAGCCCCTGGTAACATTTAAAGTCATGTGGTTAGTTCTGGCATAGGCCAAAAGTGCAAGTGAAACAGGCTACCTCTGGACAGAAAATTTTAATTCTTCAGTCCTATGGTGGCCCTTTGGGTCTCCGTTCACCTCCATGGTGATGGAGAAAACCACTGTGGTCTAGATGCTGTTGCTAAAGGTTGGTAAAGCCTCAGTTAGCCCATCTGTGAGTAATCACACGACCCCCCACGAGCCCACTGGGCTGTGAACAATGAGTGAGGAATAAACCTTAGTTGTGTTCTAAGTTTAAGTTTTTTGTGTGAATATGCTAGAGGAGAGAAAGTCACTTAAGGAAAAATGTATTGATCAGCTAGGTTGTGATCAACTCTGGCTTCCCAAATAGAGTATCACAAACTAGGTAGCTAAAAAAACAACTTCCATTTATTTTCTCACGGTTCTGGAGATTGGAAATCTAAGATCAAGGTGACAGAGGGGTTGATTTTTGGTGAGATCACTCTCCTTGGGTGGCAGAAGGCTGCTTTCTTGCTGTGTCCTCACATGGGCCTTTCCTCTGAGCACCAAGGACAGAGAGAGAGATATTACTAATGTCTCTCCCCCTTCTTGTAAGGACACTGGTCATACTGGATTAAAGTCCTACCCTTGTGATGTCACTTAATCTGAATTACCTCCTTGAAGGCCCTGTCTCCAAACACAGTCACACTGGGGATTAGGGCTTCAACATATGGATCGAGGAAGATACAATTCAGACCATAACAACACATGCAGTGAAACAAGAATGCAATAGAAAGAACACAGACTATGTCTTCAAATACGCAAGGTTTAGGATCAGACTTTTCTGCTGACTGGAGTATCTAAGTTGTTTTCCATAGACGAATGTCTTACAGACCATCAGTTCAGTTCAGTTGCTCAGTCACGTCCGACTCTTTGCGACCCCATAGACTGCAGCATGCCAGGCCTCCCTGTCCATCGCCAACTCCTGGAGCTTACTCAAACTCATGTCCATTGAGTTGGTGATGCCATCCTACTGTCTCATCCTCTGTTGTCCCCTTCTCCTCCCGCCTTCAATCTTTCCCAGCATCAGGGTCTGAATTTTCAAATGAGTCAGTTCTTCACATCAGGTGGCCAAAGGATTGGAGTTTCAGCTTCAGCGTCAGTCCTTCCAATGAATATTCAGGACTGATTTCCTCTAGGATGGACTGGAGACTGCCTGCTGGAGATTAAACCCCAGCTTGACTTCTGAGTCACGTGGCCTTTGGCCCATTTCTTCACCTCTGTGTGCCTTGGTCTCCTTATCTTCAAAGCGTCGATAAGGGTTAGCACCTTCCACTTAGAATCTTGTGCTGTGTGCTAAGTCACTCAGTCATGTCCAACTCTTATGACCCCAGAGATTGTAGCCCGCCAGGCTCCTCTGTCCATGGGATTCTCCAGGCAAGAGTACTGGAGTGGGTTGCCATTTCCTCCTCCAGGGGATCTTCCTGACCCAGGGATCAAACCCGCATCTCCTGCATTGGCAGGTGGATTCTTTACCACTGAGTCACCAGGGAAGCCCATGACAGCGCTTTGGCCCCATCCAATTCCTGCATTCTTATTTGGATCAAAAGTCGTACTTCAAAATTCCATGGACATGTTCAGGTTATCCTACATCTAGGACAACATTGCTGGCCCTACCACATGGCCCAAGGATAAAGTGCTGAAGTTTTCGGCATTTCACCAAATATACACTCATTCTGTCTGGAACACAGTTGCTGACACAGTGTCTCTTGGTGATGTTCTCCCACCAGGCCTTCAGTTTTAGCTTCACAGCTTTGCTTGGCTGCTGCTGTGCATTCAAGTCTTTTTTTTTTCAATCTAGCTGCATCCTTATTGGGCTTCTTCCCTTTCCTTGACCTCTCCCTTGACAACTTCTCCTGAGGGCACTTCCTCAGTAAGTCACACACAAGCCTATCTCAGGAGCTTCTTCTGGGAAAATGGATCTCAAATGGATGTGCAAAGATTTCATGAAAAGCAGAAAGATGTTCAAGAGAGGGCACTGCAATGGGAATTTGCTATATGAATCAGCAAGCTCAAACTGGGGCTCTGTAACAACCTAGAGGGGAGGGATGGGGCGGGAGGCAGGAGGACGTTCAAGAGGGCGGGGACGGATGTATATGTATACGGCTGATTCCTGCTGATGTGTGGCAGAAGCCAACACAATTCTGTGAAGCAATTACCCTTCAATTAAAAAATTAATTAATTAGAGAAGAGAGAAGAGGGGGCACTAAGCCGCAGAAGGACGGGAGCCATAAGGAAGCCTGAGGAAGAGGCTTCGAGAACAAGAACAGTGAGTGTGTTAAAGGGTGAAGACAGGAAAGCAGTTACAATGGGAACCAAGACAGAATAATGGCATCAGCACCCGGACAGGGTGCAAGGAAGATGACAAGTCATGCAACTGGCCCAGCGGAGTTTTGCTGAGACACCAGGATTGCTGTGCATCCCAAAATAACTTGTTTTCTTTGAGGTCTGGCTGTGCAGCTATAGAGGGGCCTTCCTATTTCTCTTTTCCTCCTCTGTGCATCCTTTCAATAAATTCCATTACCTGGGACCCAAATACATCTCTGTTCTTTGAAAACTGAAAGAGGCTAAGAAATCCACACTATCAGAAATAAAATGAACACCCCAATCGTACACGCATTTATAATGCTTTAGGTATTCAGAATATTTTTACAATTAATATATTCCTTCAGCTCCTTTTAATTTTATTTTTATTATCCAAATTATAACATCATTTTCAATTTTATAACTTCCAGCTAATGTGCCTTCCATTCTTCATTATGTCACTAATTTAATAACCAACAAAATCTCTTCTAATTCCTTAGTAAATGAGTTTGTTTTGTATAGTTATTAAGGGGAAGATATTTCTTCAGCAAAATAATTATTGTATCTAACTTTAAATATTTGAGATATGAACAATTTACAGTAGAAAGAAGTGGGGAGATTTTAAAAAATGAATACATAAATTCTGAAGCTCAATATATATAAATTCTCTGGTTCAGCAAGAAAAAAACCCTTATGTCAAGTTTTCCTGTTTTCTGGACACCTATAGGATGAAATGAACAGTATCTTCATATTATCTAAATTTTGAACTTCACTCTGACTTACTTTATGCACGTGTGTGTGTGTCTCTATGTGTGTGTGTTTGTGGAGTTCAGTCATTCCGTTGTGTCCAACTCTTTTCTGACCCCATGGACTGTAGCCTGCCAGGCTTCTCTGTGGGATTTCCTAGGCGAGAATACTGGAATGCATTGCCACTTCCTCCTCTAGGGGATCTTCCCAACCCAGGGGTTGGACCCACCTCTCCTGTGTCGCTTGCAATGGCAGACAGATTCTTTACCACTACACCACCTGGGAAGCCCCAACTTATTTTACATTAGAATATAATTTAACACAATCTTTTATAAACAATGCAGCTGTTGATTCTGTGATCACTTTACAATTTATATTAAAAAATCCCCAGTGTATATGAACAGGTGATTGCAGTACATTAGATCACTATGACTGTAACTGAAATATACTTTTTAAAAATATTATTTACTAACCTAGACAACATATTAAAAAGCAGAGACATTACTTTGCCAACAAAGGTCCATCTAGTCAAGGCTATGGTTTTTCCAGTAGTCATGTATGGATGTGAGAGCTGGACCATAAAGAAAGCTGAGCACCAAAGAATTGACGCTTTTGAACTGTGGTGTTGAAGACTCTTGAGAGTCCCTTGGACTGCAAGGAGATCAAATCAGTCCATCCTAAAGGAAATCAGTCCCGAATATTCATTGGAAGGACTGATGCTGAAGCTGAAACTTCAATCCTTTGGCCACCTGATGCGAAGAGCTGACTCACTGGAAAACACCCTGATGCTGGGAAAGATTCAAGGCGGGAGGAGAAGAGGACAACAGAGAATGAGATGGTTGGATGGCATCACCGACTCAATGGATATGAGTTTGAGTAAACTCCGGGAGTTGGTGATGGACAGGGAGGACTGGTGTGCTACAGTCGCTGGGCTTGCAAAGAGTTGGACACGACTGAACGACTGAACTGAACTGAACTGAAAGTAACCTATTTACTTGTCTGCTCCTATAAGGCTCTCAGGAAGAGGTGCACACTTTAGCTACATATCAGGAAAGCACAAAACTTCCTGACATTAAAATAAAATGAAACAGTCACCTTTCTATCAGAGGAGGCATTTGCTAGCAGTTACTTTATCTTTAGAAATATTCTACCTGAATTTCTTAATGCACCATAAAAAATCCCTTCATTACTTCAAAGGTACTTTCATAAAGTACATGATCTAGAGTAGATAATCTACAGGATATGCTAAATTAAACAGTAAAAGAGTTTGGGGAATTTTTTTAGGAACAGATTTGCATGAATTCAATGTATATGACCTCGTTTTCTGAGCAACCAGCAAATAAAACTATACATGTTAATGGTTTCCATAATATTGGAGCTACTACACTGATAAGTATGCTTAAAGATACACAATCAATGCTGGCAACTCTGCCTCATTGAGGATGTGAAAAGATTGCCTCAAACATAAAATCAGGTACCCTTAAGCTTTATGCATAAGGAAAATACAAATTAAAACCATGAGTTTGCATCTCACTAGTTGGCAAAAAGACAACCATTTCTTTTTTTTTTTTTTGGTTGTTCTGGGTCTTAGTTGTGGCATGCAGGATCTTTATTTGCAGCATTCAGGATCTAGTTCCCCAACCAGGGATCAACTTCAGGTCCCCTGCACTGGGAGCGTGCGGTCTTAGCCACTGGACCACCAGGGAAGTCCCCAAGCCAACCCTTTCTCAATGTACATTGTTGATGAGCCCTGGAAGGTGGGTCTCTCACGCTCTGGTAAGGCAATTGATTTGAGCCCATATAACAGACAATTTATCTACTGAAATTATAAATATTACAAATTTCCATAAGTTTATCCAGTCAACACACTTGGGAAAAATTACTTCTTTATAGTCTATTGATTTTGTCCTGTTTGCAGTGGCATAAAATTGAAAGCAACTCAAACACGCACCAGTGAGTTACTGATTAAATTAATATGCTACATCCATTCTATGGAATATCATGCAGCTGTAAAAAGGAATGAAAATGTGCTCTATGAACTGATGTGGAAAGATCTTGAAGACAAATATTTGAAAGAATAATCAAGATAGAGAAAAGTGTGTCAAGCATGTGAAAAGGATGGAAAAATAAGAAAGCGTATGTGCTTGCCTTTGCATAAAGAATGCTCAAAGAATACAAAAGGAAATAAGAAAAATGATTACCTACAGGGAGAAAAGTGAGGGAATTTGGCTTCAGGACAAAGGAAGGGAGGCAGAGTCTTAACGTAACTCTATTACCTCTGTAAAGCATTCAGTAACAGCAATGATAGTAATAATAATAGTAGTAGTAATAAATCAGGCTCTCCCGTGTACATCATTTCAGGGATGAGGAATACTGCAGTTCAGGAGATGGCAAACTACGATGTGCAGACCAAATCTGACCCAACTGCTTTTGATAAATTGTTTTATTGGAACACAGCCACCTCACTGGTCTGTATCACAGAGTATTTCTTATCCTCTTAGCCAAGGTATTTGGTCAGGAATTGGCACTTGATCAAAGACAGGCCAATCAGACTCACTAAAACCCAATTTCAGGATTTTTGCTTGAACTATCCACAAGGCCAGATATGCGTGAAGAAGTGACAGTGGGGCCCTGGGGCAATAGAAAGTCAAGGTGATCACAGTGGGGTGGCGGGGGCGGGGAGTGTGTTCTTGCCAGTGACCTAAGAGAGAAGGTAAGATGATATCTGGGAGAACTTTGTTTTCCTTAAAAAGGGGAGACATACAGGATTGACACTTCCTGTTCCCCTAACATTCTGCTTCAAATGCTGACATGATGTCTGGAGCTTCAGCAGCTATTTTACAATGGCGAAGCAGCAGCCAAGAGAATGAAAACCAACCTTGAAGAGCTGTGGAGAGTTAAAAATTCTGCTGCTCTAGTTATTTGACAGGTTCCTGTGGGCAGCTTCAGGGAGCTGCCTGAGGTCACTTGACTTAGTGGCAAGACCTGATCCAGAATGCAAGTCTCAGCTGCCCATCCAGGGCTCTTCCACATGAAAGGCTCTTCAAGCTCTAGAGCCGAAGTTGAATTGTCAGCTCTAATCTCCTGCTGTGTTTCCCAAACTATGTCTGAGGACTAGGTGTTTCACAGCCTCTTAATGAGTAGGGTATTATGAAGAAAAGAGGTGCTAGGGTCAAATAGGCTGAGGCAGTGCAGGGTAAAATCAAGTTATTCCAAAATTTTCCAGAGCATTCAGTATGGCACTATTTATCACACATTCCCAAGAGGAAAATAAACGATGTTGGTTTTTTTTCTGGGGGGCAAGGGTTGCTGCACTGGGTCTTTGTTGGTGCTCGCAGGCTTTCTCTAACTGCAGCAAATAAGGACTCCTCTTCATTGTGGTGCATGGCCTTCCCATTGCTGTGGCTTCTCTTGTTGCAGCACATGGACTTAGTTACTCTTTGCAGCACATGGGATCTTCCCAGACCAGGGATGGAATGAACCGGTTCCCCTGCACGGACAGGTGGATTCTTAACCACTGGACCACCAGGGAAGTCCCCATGTCTATTTTTTTGACCAGGAAAACTTTTTTGTTTTCTCCCAAAGAATCTTACAGGCTAAGTGTGCCTTAGAAATTGTTTGGGTGATTAAGTGATTTCATATTCGCAGGTTATTTAGGTACATTGTTAGAAAATTTACGAGAAAAATCCTGATAACCTTGTCACTCTTTATTTCCTCTGGCTTAGTTTATCCATAGCTGTGTAGCAAATAACACAAAGCTTAAAATAATACACATTTATTATCTCACAGTTTCTGTGAATCAGGAATCTGGGTGCAACTCAGCCGAGTCCTCTGGCTCAGGATGCCTCCATAGGCTGCAGTCATCTCAGGCCTGGGCTGTGAAGGTATCTGCTGCTAAACAAACTTGTGGCTGTTGGCAGCCTCAGGCCCTCACAGGCTGCTGGCCAGAGAAAACAGTTCCATGCTACATGGGGCCCCTTTACGGGACTCCTCATAATATCATTGTTCGCTTTCCTGGGAGGGGAGAGAAGAAGAAAGAGATGGAAAAGGAGAAGGAGGAAAGAGGGGAGGCAGAGAGGAGAGGGGAGGGGGAAGGGAGGAGGAGGGGAGGGAGATGAGACTAGTTATTTATAACCTAGTTTTTAAAAGTAATTTTTATTTATTTTTGGCCGTGCTGGGTCTCCGTTACTGCACGGGCTTTTCTCTGGTTGTGGCGAGTGGGGGCTGTGCTGGGTCTGGGGGCTGTGCTGGGTCTCCGTTACTGCACGGGCTTTTCTCTGGTTGTGGCGGGTGGGGGCTGTGCTGGTTCTCCGTTACTGCACGGGCTTTTCTCTGGCTGTGGCAGGTGGGGGCTGTGCTGGGTCTCCGTTACTGCACGGGCTTTTCTCTGGCTGTGGCAGGTGGGGGCTGTGCTGGGTCTCCGTTACTGCACGGGCTTTTCTCTGGTTGTGGCGGGTGGGGGCTGTGCTGGGTCTCCGTTACTGCACGGGCTTTTCTCTGGTTGTGGCGGGTGGGGGCTGTGCTGGGTCTCCGTTACTGCACGGGCTTTTCTCTGGTTGTGGCGGGTGGGGGCTGTGCTGGGTCTCCGTTACTGCACGGGCTTTTCTCTGGCTGTGGCGGGTGGGGGCCGTGCTGGGTCTCCGTTACTGCACGGGCTTTTCTCTGGTTGTGGCAGGTGGGGGCCGTGCTGGGTCTCCGTTACTGCACGGGCTTTTCTCTGGCTGTGGCAGGTGGGGGCTGTGCTGGGTCTCCGTTACTGCACGGGCTTTTCTCTGGTTGTGGCAGGTGGGGGCCGTGCTGGGTCTCCGTTACTGCACGGGCTTTTCTCTGGTTGTGGCGGGTGGGGGCTGTGCTGGGTCTCCGTTACTGCACGGGCTTTTCTCTGGCTGTGGCAGGTGGGGGCCGTGCTGGGTCTCCGTTACTGCACGGGCTTTTCTCTGGCTGTGGCAGGTGGGGGCCGTGCTGGGTCTCCGTTACTGCACGGGCTTTTCTCTGGCTGTGGCAGGTGGGGGCCGTGCTGGGTCTCCGTTACTGCACGGGCTTTTCTCTGGCTGTGGCAGGTGGGGGCTGTGCTGGGTCTCCGTTACTGCACGGGCTTTTCTCTGGTTGTGGCGGGTGGGGGCTGTGCTGGGTCTCCGTTACTGCACGGGCTTTTCTCTGGCTGTGGCGGGTGGGGGCTGCTCTCCAGTTGCGGTTTATGGGCTTCTCATTGCGCTGGCTTCTCTTGCTGCAGAGCGTGGGCTCTAGGGCTCTCGGGCTTCAATAGTTGCGGCTCCTGGGCTCCAGTGTTAGTCGCTCAGTCATGTCTGACTCTTTGTGATCCCATGGACTGTATCTTGCCAGGCTCCTCTGTCCACAGAATTCTCCAGGCAAGAATACTAGAGTAGGTAGACATTCCCTTCTCCAGGGGATCTTCCCAACCCAGGGATCGAACCGAGGTCTCCCACATTGCGGCAGATTCTTTACTTGTCTGAGCCACCAGGGAAACCTCCTGGTCTCGAGCGCAGGTTTAATAATTGTGGCCAGCAGCCTTAGTTGTCTGTGAGATCTTCCTGGACCACATCCCCTGCATTGGCAGGCAGATTCTTAACCACTGGGCCACCAGGGAAGTCCTATAACCTAGTTTTCAAAGTGACAACCCATTACTTTTGCTGTATTCTGTTGCTTAGAAGTGAGTCACTCGATCCAGCCCACACCTAGTGGAGGGGATCACAGGGTATGAACACCAGACATCAAGGATCCCTAGAAGTTGCCTACCACACCCAGTCTCTGAGATTTTCTTGCCACCTTACTGCCCGCTAGTTTATCCAGGAGCTATTTCAGCGAAACAGCATTCCTAGGTGGTAGTTGATTTGAGGCAGCCACTTTCTAGTTTAAAGAAATGGAGAAGTGTTCAGATGGACTCAGGTCATCAGGGAGTCTTTTCAGGAGATCCACACAAGTAAGTCTCACAGCCCATCTGTCATCGTTCTAGATACAGAAGTAGGCCCAGTAAGAGTGTCAAAAACCAACCTGGATTGTATGCTTCCCTTGTGCTAGATGTTGGTCCAAGCTGCCCTGGACTGTTTCCTTTATTCCTCATTAGGACCCTAAGTGGGGGCTTCCCTTGTAGCTCAGTCAGTAAAGGGTCGGACTGCAATGCAGGAGACCTGGGTTCAATCCCTGGGTCAGGAAGATCCCCTGGAGAAGGAAATGGTGACCCACTCCAGTACTCTTGCCTGGAGAATCCCATGGACAGAGGAGCCTGGCGGGCTACAATCTCTGGGGTCACAAGAGTTGGACATGACTGAGTGACTAAGCACACAGCACAGGATTCTAAGTGGAAGGTGCTAACCCTTATCCACGCTTTGAAGATGAGGAGACCAAGGCACACAGAGGTGAAGAAATGGGCCAAAGGCCACGTGACTCAGAAGTTGAGCCGGGGTTTGATCTCCAGCAGGCTGTCTCCAGAGCCTGTGCCCTAAACTACCAGGTAACTCTGCTTCTGGGAGTTCACAAACCCATCACTTTTCTCCCACATCTCTCCCTCTCTGCTTCCGTCTCCTCTCTGGGGCTACAGGTCACCATCAGGTCCTCTGACTGATGCTTATCAAAATGGGATGATGTAAGAGTCGAGTTCCTCAGTCAACAAAGATTTATAAATGCCAATTCAATGCCAGACTCTGGCTGCCCCCCGCCTGCGGTGTGTCCAGTACAGGAGTATTGGTCATGCTGTTTCTGTTCCTCTAGGAAGGATGAAACCTTCTCTGTGACCTGGGCCTCTCATGAGATACAGAATCATCACTTAAATCTTTCTTGCCCGCAGTGGAAATGCCAGGCGCTGAGGATCAATCACTTTGTCTTTTCTTGGCCTGACTTGATCCGTGTACTTTCTAAGCCAGACCTCCAAAAGAGTGTAGTTTACAGGCCCTGCCCCCGTACCCTTTGCTTCCCTCCCCACTTCGCCCACTGCCATCTGGTTTCTGCTCCTTACCGCTTCCCCACACCAGCCTTGTGAAAGGTAACTGACCAACTCCTGGTTACCAAACATAGCACACTTTCCCGCGGGGCCACACTGCACTGCTCCACTCTGCCAGCGCCAGCCTCCCTCTGTTCCTCTTTCTCCACTGAGCTGCTGGGACATCGCCCTCTCTGCTTATTCTTCCAGCTCCGTGGCTCCTGTGTCACCTCCCTTGCAGGCTCACTTTTCATCTTAATTTGGGAGTTCCTTAGGGTTCTGTCCTCAATCCCTTTCTCATTCTTTCTAAATTTGGTTCCACCAAAATTTCATCAATGGCCCAACCTTTATCCCCAGATAACCTCTTCCTCTTGAGCAACAGATCTATCTCTTCCTCTTTTTTAAAAAATATCTATTTGGTTGTGCTGGGTCTTTTAAAAAATATATTATTATTTTCTGGCTGTGCTGGGTCTTTGCTGCACACAGGCTCTCTCCAGTTGTGGTAAGTGGGGGCTACTCTCTAGTTGCAGTTAAGTGCTGGTTCTTCATTGATATGCCTTCTCTTGCTGAAAAGCACAGGCTCTAGGGTGCCCAGGCTTCAGTAGCTGTGGTGCATGGGCTTAGCTGCCCCCCGGCACGTGGAATCTTCCCAGAACAGGGATCGAACCCATGTACCATGCCGTGGCAGAGAATTCTCAACCATTGGACAACCAGGGAAGTCCTGCACCGGGTCTCAGCTGCAGCACACAGAATCTTTAGTTGTGGCAGGCACGATCTAGTCCCTGACCAGGGATTGAACCTGGGCCCCCTGCATTAGGAGCAGGGAGTCTTAGCCACTGGACCACCAGGGAAGTCCCCAGATCTCTTTAGCTATGTGCCTGGATGGATCTCTTTGTCTATGTTTTGGATGTCCTCAAGGGTCTGATAACATGTCCAAAGCGGATCTGATCATCTTCCCTCCAAATCTGTGCCTTGTCTTTTGTGCTCCCCATTTCTGTGACATGGCCTCCACCTCAGACTCATCTTCGGCTCTCGTGACACCTCTCCAATCTAGTTCTTCCTCTCTGGATCCCACCCTCAACTCTCACCCTTTCCAGTATACTCTTCACATCAAACCTTTTTTTTTTTTTTTGCCATCAACCAAGTCTGATAGTTTTATTGTTGTCCTAAATCCTTTGATGACCCCCAGCTGCTTAAAAGTTAACACCCCAACTCCTCAACAAGGCAGACAAATCCTTTATAACATGGCTCTTACCTCCTTTGCAGCCTCATCTTCCAACACACCTTCATTAACACTGAGCTTCGAGAAGTCCTTCCAAGGACTCCTTTGTTCCTGTTTGAAATCCTACCCTCCCCCATCCCTCTTGGTGTGTCTAGTGAATTTTTACTCAAGTTTCATCTCAAACATTTGCTCTCCTCAGAAGCCCTGAGGTGGAAATGGGTGCACTCTGCTTTGCTCCTGACGTATTACCATCCCACTAATCACACTGCATGGCTTACAACTGACTAATTCCTTGGAGATTTGAACTCAGGACATTATAAGCACCTAATAAGATCAAGAAGTGCAGAGAGATAAAACAATACACTGAAGCTTCATGCACAAACTGGAAACTATTTTTCTATGTTGGTGAGCTGGAAACTGAGAATTAACCTTATTGCAATTTATTTCTATGGGTTCCTTCGTGGTTCTTCAGTAATGCATTCCTCTCAGAAGTAACCTCTGAAATATCAGATGTTGGCACATCTGTTGGCTTGATGAGATTTCTCACTGGTTCCCCCTTCCAAAGTTCTTTCCACACTGCACACCAGTAATCATTTCAAAACACACACCTGATCATCTTTCTCACCCCATCTCACACACACCACATCCTACTTAAAGCTCTTCATGGCTCTTTGGCTCCAACAAAAGAAAAAAAAAAACCTCTTACCACGATCCACACCATCTGGCCTTTTCTTCAGCTCCTATCTACTAGCTGTGTTGTGGCCATACTGGTCCTTTTCTGGCTTCCTGGTACTTGTCTCTGCTAGCCCCACTGAGGGCTTCCCTGCCTGGCTTCTCTGGATAATTCTTTCCATCCTTCTTCCCCTGGTCCATTCACTCTTTTACCTCCAGACCTCAGCTCTAATGCTGCCTCCTCAGGGTAATGTTTTCATCTTGTGTGGATCAAATCCCCTCTGTATCTCCCTTCCACTGTGTTTGTCACACTCCATTTTTGATACTTAGTAATGTGCTGGACTTCCCTGGTGGCTCAGAGGTTAAAGAGTCTGCCTGCAATGCAGGAGACCTGGGTTTGATCCCTGGGTTGGGAAGATCCCCTGGAGAAGGAAATGGCAACCCACTCCAGTATTCTTGCCTGGGAAATCCCATGGACGGAGGAGCCTGGTGGCCTATATAGTCCACGGGGTCGCAAAGAGTTGGACACGACTGAGCAATTTCACTTCACCTTAGTGTGATGGCTTAGTCAACATCCACGTCCCTAGGGCTGGAGCCACATCCCTCATGTTCCCTCCTGCATACCATGGTCTACATAGAGGTTGGCATAAAGGTGTTCTGATATAAGCCCCAGGAAGGGCACCGAACTTTCAGTATAATCAACACTCAGTAAGTAAACACTTGATTAACTTTTCACGTAAATTAACATTTATGTAAAATTGGTTTCTTGGGCTCCAAAGTCAATGTGGATGGTAAGTGCAGCGAAGAAATTAAAAGACGCTTGCTCCTTGGAAGAATAGCTATGACAAACCTAGACAGTGTATTAAAAAGCAGAGACATCACTTTGTTGACAAAGGTCCACATAATCAAAGCTATGGTTTTTTCAGTAGTCACGTACAGATGTTAAAATTGGATCATAAAGAAGGCTGAACACCAAAGAATTGATGCTTTTGAACACTGGTGCTGGAGAAGACTCTTGAGAATCCCTCAGACAGCAAGGATTTCAACCAATCAACCTGAAGGAAATCAACCCTGAATATTCATTGGAAGGACTGGTGCTGAAGCTCCAATACTTTGGCCCCCTGACGCGAAGAGCTGAGCCATTGGAAAAGACCCTAATGCTGGAACATATTGAGGGCAAGAGGAGAAGGGGCGACAGGGGATGAGATGATAGGATGGCATCACTGACTCAATGGATATGAGTTTGAGAAAACTCAGGGAGATAGTGAAGGACAGAGAAGCCTGGTGTGCTTCAGTTCGTGAGGTTGCAAAGGGTTGGACACAACTCAAGAGACTGAACAACAAGTTAGCATAGAAGGTTTGGGCTTTGACAAAGAGTGTTACAGACTCATTCAATGAATAACGGAGTCTGTGAGTGAGTGAGTGAAGATCAAGAATAACAGGTTTCCCTGCTGCTTTTACCCTCACAGATACTCTGTATTTGTATATGTACCTTAATAAATTTTCAAAATATTTCCAGATAAGTGGTCTAATTTGATATTAACAATTGACTTGAAGAGTAGAAAGGGCAACTGCTTGCAGATGACTTGTCCAGTGTTACATGGCTAGTAAGCAACAAAGTGGGACCAGAACCAAGATTTGTTACTTTTCAGACCAGGGCTCTGGCCATTAAACAACAAAAAGGAAGCAAAAGAAGAAAATGCACAACTGAATAGGCAGCATCTACACAAAAGACAATAAATAGATTATCCAAATGAATTAAAATAAAAAAATTATTTTAGGCAGATAGAACCTGGGTTCATTGAACCTAGGCACAAGTTCTCTAAATGCGGGCATGTTAGCATAGAAGGTTAGAGCTCTGACAAAGAGCGTGTCACCTAGAATTCTGGTACAACAGAACTCAGTTAATATTCTATCATAATTTTCATTAAAATATGGATGTTTAATAAATGTCGGCTATTAAGTCGTTAGTGGGAAAGTTTATTTCTGGAAACCTTTTCATTCTTTCTTTAATGAGACTATTTATTTATTTATTATTGTAAGGAAAGGAGAGAAAAGTTAATCACTTAGTGGGCTAAGATTACGTAGCTGGATCCAGTTGTTTTACAGAGCAGCCTCTAAAAAAAAAATAAAGAGCAGCCTCTAACGATACTTGTTCATTTAGCTCATATCAGAGCACTTCTAGTCTTAACATATATACACGCTAATTTTTATTGAAATATAGTTTCAATAAAACTTGATTACCCCACTTATATTTAAATTCATTTTGTTTTGAATTTAGTCTACCCGGTAGAACTGTCTTTTGGGGGACAGGGGCGTGGGTAAACGGGGAGAAAGATGTAAAAATACAACCTAGACGTGCAAAACTTCGTATACAGGAATCCGTAATTCGCTATCACCTGTAAAAACAAGATTGGGTGATAGTTGAAAGTTCACAGAAAGTTTCACTCGACTGATGGAATGTACGCAACTGTTAACGATTTCCTACATTTGCCCACATTTCCAGAGAATCAACGTCATCTCTGTATTCAGGAAAATACAAGTGAAAAACACCGGAGAAAGTCTCACTTCATTTGCCCCACGTGGTCCTTCCTGAGCTAGGGGCTTCTCCGCCGGCTCCAACGAATTTCCAGCGCCGGCAAACGCGTCCTCGCGCGCGACCTCTGAGGCAGGTCGCAGCGCGCAGAACGGCATCTGAGCTCGGCCGCGGGCGGTACACTTGACGCGCCAAGTGCGGGCGCCGAGGGGCGGCCGAGCTCTGCTCGCCCGACCTACGCGCTGGGCACTAGGGAAGAGCGCCTGCGCGCCCAGTCACGTGTCGGGCGCTCCGCGCAAAGCGGGTTAAAAGTGACGACCGCGGAGAGCCCGTGAGAGCCTCGCCGGTCCGCGCGGCGCTCCTCGAGTCCCCTAAGCCGGTACTAAGGGAAGCCATCCGGCTGTCCTCTATCACTTCCCGCCCTCTCGGCCCGGCTCAGCTCCACGCAACGCCTTAGCACACTTCCTCGGCGCCTACATAGGCGCGTGAAACCGCCTCTTTCAACTGACAATGAAGCCGTAGCCGCGCAGCACGGCCGCTGCGGGCCAACGGGCGCGAGGCCGGGTGGGGGAGGAGGGGAGAGGCGAACGGTTGGGCCAAGCCCCGCCCCAGCTCGCGCTCCTATTGGCCGGCACCAGGGCTCTGGCCCCGCCCCCTAATGGACCTGTCGCATTGTGACAGGCGGAGGGGCCAGTTCCTGTTGGGTCGGGGGCGGAGTCAGAGGTAGCCTGAGCTCCGCCCGGACGCCCGGGGGCTCCTCCTCCTGTTCCTCACGGCGCGGCGGGCGGCGGTTGTGAGGGGAATGTCATTGCCGCTCCAAGCGGTGGAGCCGCCTCCGACTGCTCCTGCTCTTTCTCTGGCGCCCTCGTCCCGTCAGCTTTCGCCGTTGCCGCAGCTGCACAGAGGAGACGGATGGCTAGAGGGGCGCAAGGGCCATCCGAGTTGAGAGAGCAGCGGTCGCGGCCGCTGCTGAGGCGGAGACTCCCCGCCGCCGCCTCCACCCCCAGTTCCCTGGCCTCGCGGCGCTGAGGGCGGGCGCGCGCCGCGCTCTTCCCTCCTCCCTCTCCTCTTTCTTCCTCCTCCTCCTCCTCTTCCTCTGGGTCCCCGCCCAGCACCCCTCGCACCAGGCGGCGGCGGCGGCGCGGAGCGAGACCCGCCGCCGGGGCACAACATGGCGGAGCCCTCGGCCCCGGAGAGCAAGCACAAGTCGTCCCTCAACTCGTCCCCTTGGAGCGGCCTCATGGCCCTGGGGAACAGCCGGCACGGGCCCGGGGCCCAGTGTGCGCACAAGGCGGCGGGCGGCGCGGCGCCTAAGCCGGCCCCCGCGGGGCTGTCCGGGGGGCTGTCGCAGCCGGCCGGCTGGCAGTCTCTGCTTTCCTTCACCATCCTCTTCCTGGCCTGGCTCGCCGGCTTCAGCTCGCGCCTCTTTGCGGTCATCCGCTTCGAAAGCATCATCCACGAGTTCGACCCGTGGTGAGTGCCCGCCGCCCCTCCCCCGCCGCCGCCCCCACCCCCCACCGCCCGCTCTGCCCGGACCGGCCGTGGGTCCCGAGCTCGGGCGCGCCCCCGCCTGCGGGCGAAGTTTCCCCGCGCGGCTCGAGGCGGGGCGTCGGGGCCCGAGCGGGACCTTGACCCGGGCCGGGCGAGCCTGCCGACTCCCGGGAGGGCGAACGTGGCTCTTCGCGGCCGGCTCGGCCCCCGGAGCCCGACCCGTCTCGCGGGGTGCCGGACGGCGGACTCCCCGCCTCCCCCCTGCCCGGGGCTCTCAGTTTCTCGGGCGCCTTTTCTGTTGGCTGGGGTGGGACCGCCCAGGGGGGTGCCCCGTTGCAGTTGGTGAGTCCCGATGTGCCGGAGCCTCCTCTGCTCAGACTCGCAGTTGCACGCTTTTACGTGGTGTCTCTGGGCTCTCAGACGGAAAGGGAAAAAGCGAGGGAGCGATGTGTTGGAGGAAAGGAAATAATATCCCTGAAAGTGATCTGAAAGCTAGGGACGCTAATTTATTTAACGTGAGATATTGTCAAGAGTGGCTTTTTTTTTTTTTTTTTTTTTTTCACGGCCCTTAAGTGCATTCCGCACCTCACCGGTCCACAGTTACCTTGGCTTATGACTCTGAGCCTAACTGTCACCCTCAGTATGTTATGCACGATATCCGAAAGCGTTACATTAATTCCTTTATTGGTCTCTGTAGGAAGGTTTGTGGATCAGAGAACAAACAGTAGCCTAGTGGATGGAGCCCTGGATTTTAATACTGAAGTTGCACATGGCATCAGGGACTGACCTCAGGTTTTAGATTGGCTAATTTATATAATTTAATTCATTGGTCTGTGAACTATTTAGATAGGAAGAGTGCTTTAATTTTTTTTGCAACTTGCCCAGCCTGGGTTAAGTTTCTTGTGGGTTTTATTTTAGTCTTAGTCTATGCCTTTCAATCAGCTTAATTCATTTTGACCCATCACCGTTCAGTTAATCTTACTTCCTTATAATCAGACCCGACTAAACTGGTATTTATCGCTGGGATTAAAGAGAGAGAAAATCTTCTTGAGAGTTACTAAATATATGACTAATAAATATTTGGGGGAGTGATGTTAAAATACCAATTGAAGTTCTGTCACAGATAGAAAAATTGGTAGTGCATCATCTGTTGAACACCGGAGGGGTCCACTCCTGGAGAATTCAATTTACATAGACAATTAACAGCTGTGACATGCTTCCATGAAACGTTTCAAAAGCATTTTAGAGGTTTTCTTCTTTTTTAAAATAGCTTTTGTGTTATTTGGAATCACAGAAGAAAATAAATTCCTGTGAAGCCTTCTGAACCAGAGTATTCTTAGTCCTAGCTTTTAAACACATAAGCAAGTGAGATAAAAATGAAATTGGAACCAGAAAATGAAAACTGCTAATATGTTGCTGAACA
The DNA here is from genome assembly GCF_023699985.2 of Odocoileus virginianus. Lineage (NCBI taxonomy): Eukaryota > Metazoa > Chordata > Mammalia > Artiodactyla > Cervidae > Odocoileus > Odocoileus virginianus. The sequence continues at coordinate 4,343,289 of NC_069699.1, forward strand.
ATGTGAAAAGAGAAAGTTCTGTTTTTTCAGATTACAAGAGCAGAAGTGCATGGTTGACCAAACGTTTCGGGTAACAAAAATTGTGAATTCTGTTTTCAGAGAGTATAATTTTTAAAAGCAGAATTTTTATTAGTAACATTGAGGCTTAAAGATTGCAGAGAAATTAACAGCTGCATAATGAGACGATTGGTATTTTTCCTTATTTTGAAAGAAGGTTAGACCTGTGCATCAAGCCAGCCAAAGAGTTTCTACTAAAATTGAATACTTTAGTCATGAAAAGTCTTAACTGGATTGCTCCACAGATATATTTTTTCTTTTAATATGGCAAAAAATTAAAAGTTGATTTCTTTAATTTTGAAAATATACTCCAAGGGTTTTTGGAGAATAAAATCCTTTTTTACTCGCACAAAAATCCCTTTTTCTGTGTATAAGACACATTTCAGAAGCATCCTTTAATAGAATATAGAACATTTGACTTTGGTTCACATACTTTAATATAGAACATTTGACTTTGGTTCACATACTCAGAAGTCTTAAAGATCTATTTGATGTAGGTGTTCGGCTTACTGATAGTTTTAATATTTACATTTTATTATATTCTTGGTTAAACATTTATGTTCATAATGTTTGATAATTCTGACTAGAAGTAAATAGCCTTTTATAATAAAGGAATTTTCCCTGTCTTTTATTGTGAATGGAGATTTGCCAGTATAAATCTTAAATATAATTCAGATGACTTAATAAGAGAATTTTCAGTAAAAAAAAAAAAAAAATTCCTTGTTTGCTCACTTATATTTTTCCTGTCATGTCTTTCAAAGAATTCAGGAACCTTATTCTTAAAATCCATTCTTATTGAAAAATTTAGATTTTAAAAGTAGTTTCTCTTCAAAGCTACTAATATACCAGCACTTTGATTCTACAAACACTCAAGTATTATACTGACTTGGGAGTCTCTCAGATTACTGTTTTAACATGTAGTAGTGACATGAACCTTTAATATTTGAATGTTCCTCTCAGGTTCTGTACCCACAAACCAGTTTTTTTTCTGACCTTCCCTGATCCTTTTTTTTTTTTTAATGTCTCTGTACACTGGCTTCACTTCTGAGGTCTTTTTAGTGAAAAGTTTACTTCCTCTGTTTGATTTTAAGTTATTTCTATAAATTTTAACAGTGGTACTTACATTGTGTAAGACTCTAGTTAGCTGCCAAGGGTGACTCATTGTCACAAAGTTATACTTGTTTTTTAAAAAGTTTTGTCACTCAGGCTATTTTATAAATCTTACCAGTTAGACGGGGTGGTATGTGATGTTCATTAATATTTTTTGAATTTTGAAGTACACCACACTTTTTTAGAACTTCACTGCCTTTTGGGTTCTGTTCACTGCTTCACTTTAGTAATTTTCCCCCTTATCAGTTGAGTTGATCATACATGAGGACACAGTTTGAGAATTTGTTGTTTGTACTTGGCAAACATTTGGTTGACCAACTTGTTTAACAACACCTTATTTTATCTTTTTATTTGGCGCAGAATGTAGTTTCTACTTATTTTTGTTGTAGCTGTTAATACTTTTATATTAACCAAGTGCTTTTCCCATAACCATTATCTTGTTAAATTGTGGTAGCTTTTCCCACAGATGCAGTGGAAAAGCTCCCTATAAAAGAGTTGCTCTTTTCCCCTGCCTGCAAGGTTGGAGAGGGGTTCTCCCTGGAGCCCTGGAAGGAGAATTCTCTCAGCCTGAGTTTTGACTGCAGTTAACTGTAAAAGGGTGGCAGGGCAGAAAGTTGCAGTTTATGGAGTGGAAACTTGGGAGGCAATTTTTCATCGAAACTTTGGTATAAATAGGTTAATTAGTACAAACGTTTTCAGAGGAGTGATAAACCTTTGGAACGTAAGCTGTTTGTAAGTTGGGGACTACTTCCTGTACTTTGAGGTCTCCATGTTTTTCTTTACTTGACAGATGACAAAAAGAGGCTATTGACCTCAGTTCTGAAGATGACAAAATGGGTAACAAAACCAGTTTTAGAACAGAAATGTCACAAAATCTTAAGTCTCTTTACGGAATTGTTAGCAACAGCAATCCAGAGGCCCTTCAGAACAGGTATACTGTCACTGATTTCATTGTAATTTAAAACTTTTCAAGCCTTGAGCTCTGGAGATCTTTCCACTCGTATGAACACTTAGGGAGGAGGCGCAGGAAGTGTGTGGAGCTCCTGGGTTGGATGAGGGGATTGGACCTGCTCCCACTGGCTGAGTGTGGTGGCTCCTGTAGGTAGTAATCACAGGTTTCCTGAGGCGTCTCATAGGTGCTGGGGGAGTTAGGCTCTGTCCGCAACCACTCTGAAACTTTTTTCTGTCTTTATTCATGTACTGAGGGCCAACTTGAACAAGACTGCACACCCCTTACTGCCATAAGCAGTTTGCACAATGTTGGTCTAAGAAACTTAGGTTAAGGAATTGCATTCTAGGTTCTGACCCAGCTATTATGAATATGGGCAGACTCGCTAGCCTGTCCATGCTTTGTCTTCTCTGATTTTTATGCTTTCAATAAGTTTTGGGTGCTTTGTGCGCTATGAGAAAGTTGTCTTCATCGTAGTATCTTCTTAAGAATCAGTGCATACATGCTCTCAGAAATAATGGAATGATTAATATTCTCAAGTGACTGAAACATTTTTTTCCCTCATTTTGTTTACTTTGAAAACTAAGTGCTATTAGGGAAAGACAGTACTGCAGTTAACCTGAATTATAAAGCACTGTACAGTTCAGCAGCTCAGTATATTGCTTGATTGTTATATTATGAAAATTGTCAAGCATACAGAAAAGTTGAAAGATTTTTACAGTGAGCACTCATACTGAGCATGTAGATTCTGCACTTTGTTGTTTAGTTGCTAAGTCGTGTCTGACTCTCTTGTGACCCCGTGGACTGTAGCCCACCAGGCTCCTCTCTGTGAGATTTTCCAGGCAAGAATACTGGAGTGGGTTGCCATTTCCCTTGCCAGTTAGTATTTACTTAATTTGCTTTATCATGTCTTTCTATCTGTCCATTACTGCTTTTAAATCCTGCTTGTAGGATACTAATAGTACACTGTAATGTGAAGAATGTTATCTTTATTCCTCAACTCTGTGATAAAGAGGAGCTCTTATCTCTGGGTAGCATTTATTTTCTATAATACTTGAATATAATGAGCATAAATACCATTTATATGTCATCTTCAAATTGAACTGCAGGTTAGAATCAGATTCAGTCATTCTGGGTTTTGGTTAGTAACTCACCTGAGTACATTGTAAGTGAGTGCTTTTAGCCTAAGTCTGTTAAACAACTTGAAAGTGAAAAGAAAGTGAAGTCTCTCAGTTGTGTCCTACTCTTTGCGACCCCATGGACTGTAGCCTACCAGGCTTCTCCGTCCATGGGATTCTCCAGGCAAGAGGACTGGAGTGAGTTGCCATTCCCTTCTCCAAAGTTGAATCCTATGTCTCAGGAGAAATTCTGAAGGTATTGATGTTCGTTTTATAAGATTTAGTTTTTGTGGAACTCCTAGACTCATTTGAATTATTAGAAACCTTTTGTTGGTGAGCCTGTGCTTATGAGGTTTTTTGTTTGTTTGTTTGTTTTAGCATTTTGGCTGTGCTCCATTGCTGTGCACAGACTTTCTCAGGTTGCTCTGCGTGGGCTTCTCACTGTGGTGACTTGTAGAGCAAGAGCACAGCCTCTAGAGTGCAAGCACTCGGTAGTTGTACATGGGCTTAGTTGCTTCTTGGCCCATGGAATCTTCCTGAACCAGAGATTGAACCCCTGTCCCCTGCATTGATTGGTGGCTTCTTAACCACTGGACCACCAAGGAGTCTTCTGATGAGTGTTATTCATGCTCTCTCTCTTTTTTTTTTTTTTTGCCATGTTTTATCCACATCGAATGTGTAATTGAGTATTATGTATGATTGCAAAAGTGGCTTCTCTCAGTCCCTACAATAAATTGGGAAGAAAGGAAAACATTTTCAAACAATGTAGGACCCACAGTTGTAACACATGGGCAAAATTAATACTTTTGAAAGGGAAAAATATCTAAATGGTTAACCTGCTATTCATCTTTACTCCTTCATTTGCTTAATCTTTATTCTGGTGGCTTTTTTTTTTTTTGAACCTCTTGCTCTTTTTCTGAGAGGGTTTCTATGGCCTTACTTTATCTTCTTACATAAACAGATAATTTCCAGGAATTTAGAAATTGACAGAAAGTGTGTGCTTAGTCGCTCAGTTGGGTCCAACTCTTTGTGACCCCATGGGCCCCACCAGGCTTCTCTGTCTATGGGGATTCTTCAGTCAAGAATACTGGAGTGGACTGCCATGCCCTCCTCCAGGGGATCCTCCCAACCTAGGGATCAAACCCAGGTCTCACGCATTGCAGGTAGATTCTTTACCGCCTGAGCCACCAGGGAAACCCAAGAATACTGGAGTGGGTAGCCTGTCCCTTCTCCAGAGGATCTTCCCGACCCAGGGAGACCCAGCGGTAGAACCAGGGTGTCCTGCCTTGCAGGCGGATTTTTCACCAGCTGAGCTACCAGGCAATACTATAAGATTAAAAGAAAAATCTGTTAGGGGAGGGTCAGGGCTGGAAGAAATAGAAGCAACTACTCAAGGCTCTCATATCTTAGGTAAATGTAGGTTAACTGGTGTTTGTAGACTTGACAGGAAACCAAGCTACTGTTTGGAGCCTTATTTCTTTGGAAAAGGACTTTCATAGTTTTCAATGAGCCTTATTTCTTTGGAAAAGGACTTTCATAGTTTTCAATGAGCCTTATTTCTTTGGAAAAGGACTTTCATAGTTTTAAATGAAAGACATTTAACATATTTTGGAATATAACCTGTATTTAAGTTGGTAAATATCTTTATGTTGTTCAAGTTTGTACTATTTTTAGAAAAGCAGATTTCTAGGAAAAGCTGACCATGTCATCTGTGACTTTTCTTTCTTTGGAACTTAATATTGCAGGGTAACTTGAATGTATGTTCTAAAAAGTGATAAATGCTTAGTTTTTACATGGTCTTATAACTTGATTTTAAATCTTAGAATTGAATAAGGTAGCATCTTTTATTTCAGTAGATAAAAGATATTTCAATGCAATATTACTCTCAAAGATTGAATAATACAGGTCTGCCTGTTCTCCAAAATCTGTCCTTTTTATTACATCTTTTGCCTCCAAGGCAGGATTAAATGACATCGTCCTCCATTTAATTTATTTTTTTTTAATCAGCCAGCCTGATTAAGTCTTAACACACTGGCCTATCAAGATGCCTGGGCACACATAGTTCCTGTTCTAGCTAACTGCACACTCACTAGTTGGATGATGGCTAATTCCTTCGTTTGTTTTGATATAGGGAAGAGAGAAGAGTTGATGGTGGCTTGAGGTTGTTATACCCGAATGACTAGGCAATTTTCAGAGAGGGGCTTTTAAGGGAACAGCTGAATGAGAGGGAAAAGTGATTGAATCCAACTGAATGTTTTCATTTAGATTTGTCTATAAAAAGTTAAGAGAAATGAAATTGGAAGTATTAAGCCATTCCAGTTAAGGGAATTATGGTTGTTACTGTTCAGTGGCTAAGTAGTGCCTGACTCTTTGCTCTTGGAATTCTATAGTCTGAAGGACTTTTTTTTTAAAGAGTTAATGTTGGTCGGCTTGTCTTGTTTTCAGGACAAAGATCCTGACTGCCAGAGGACTGGAGTACTCTTTCTAAGGTAGTATAGTTGTGGGTTGGCCAGATTCTTTTGTATTTTCTTTGCATTTGTGTTTGCATTAGAGGAAGTGTTTTGAGAAGTTGTTTGGAGATTGTTACTTCAAAAGATGAGGGGAAGTTAGTGTCTACCTTCACTTAAATCGACAGTCTGAGAGATGTTCGCAGTTCAAGTTTAGCTATGGAAATGGCTTTTGTGTGAAGTTTGACTCTTTTAGAACTAGTGATTTTCAAAACTGCATCAGTTATCTGTAATTTCTGTAAGTTACTAGTTTACATAGTTTAACTTTTCAAACTTCTATTTTTGATTTTTTTTTTATTCTTATCTCAAGGGGAATATTAACTGCAGAAAAACATCAAGAAATTCTATGTTTCTGTTAGTGAAGTACTAGCGATTTGCTGATAACCAAGTTGGTAATGTTTCTTTTGGAATTTCCTTTTAATTTCTTTTTCATGCCTTGCAGGTTCATTAGCTATTCTCAAGTAGTTAAAGATTTTTATTCATACTGTGGATGTTCTTTTCTTTAGTGATATCTCGCAGTCTCTCCAACCTACATATGACTTGAACTGAATTTGGTTTTTAAATTTAAATTATTGGATTCCGTTTTTTTAGATAGATGGATAGATAATATTACAGCATATACTGTTTTCATACTATTTTAAAAATTAAAATATAGTAATTCATAATTGATTTCTAAAATGCCAGTATATGCATACCTTAAATGTGCTGCTGGCCAAAACCTGGAAACTCACTTGTGACTATCATGCCTTTTTAATTTTTTTAATTGAAGTAAAATGGACATATAACATTAGTTTCAGATATACAACATATGATTTAATATTTGTATACATTTTGAAATGATCACCAGGGGAACTCTAGTTAACATCTATCAATCACCTTATATAGTTACCCTCCCCACATTTTTACTGTGATGAGAACTTTTTAGATCTACTCTCTTAGCAATTCACGCTTATTCTTAGAACACCAGTAACTCCTGTTAAGTAGAATGCAACTTGTTTAAGTAGTTTTTATTATTAAACTAGTTATTAGACCATCTTACCTGTGTAATTCATAGAAAAAATAATGGAGTACAGCATTACTGGAAGGTGGCGTTCTTTTAGTTTTTGAGATATTCTGAAAATGTCTTAAATATTTACGTAAACAAAAACATTCTGTCAGTGAGAAGATATTCAGCTTCAGTCTTTCAAAACTTTTTCTCTTACGGTGAAACACATTCTGAAAAGTATAGAAACCTAATGTACAGGGTGATGGCTGATCATGAAATAAACACCAGTGTGACTGTCAGCTCTATCATCAGAAGAATCGCCACCACTGGGACACCCCCTGGCGGCCACTGCCTGAGACTCAGAGCTTGTGATGCAGGGCGCGCCGGTTTGGTCCCTAGTCAGGAGACTAGATCCGTATGCTGCAGCTGAGACCCAGTAGAGCCAAATAAATATTTTTTTAGGAAAAAAAAATTGCTGCCACCTCAGAATTCTTGTGTGCTTTCTCAATCCATCCCCCTTCCCACCGCACACGTGATAGTAATTACATTCTGCTTTTTCTCCTAGGTGGTATAATTCTGAGTGCATTCCTAAATATAGTTTTGCCTATCTTAGAAGTTTAGAAAAATGAACTTGTGGCTTTTGTGTCTTTCTTTTTTTGTTGTTCATAATTGTGAGATTAATCTTAAGTGCTTGAAGGGTGTTGAGAGTATGTCGGAAATAAGGTTTGACAATAATTTGATTAACCATACTTTTCAACCACCTGAAGAGGCTGCCTGCTCTTGTGCATCAGAAGTATCTGTAAGACAAGTTTTTTTAAAGGTATGGAGAGATTTAATCTTTTCAGACAGTAAGACTACAAAGAAGAGGGTTGGAGGGAGGAGACATCACTTTCAGGAGACAAATGATAATCAGATAAATGCAAAATTATTGGCTTTTTAAACTGTAGCTTTTGCCAACTGTTGTTCTTTTTAAAGTATATACACAAATTTACATAAGGAAAAGTTGCTGTAGTTCTTGAAAGAGAATGTTGAAAGGGAATCCGAGCTACAGGAATTTAGGAAAACCCTAAGACTGGACTGTTTAATGTATTAATATTTTTGTAGAGGATTGTTGCCTCCAGGTTGTTTGTGATTTTGTGTAGATATTATGGGCTCTTGAATAGCTTTCTTTTCTCTGAGTGTTGTTTTCATGTTGCTTTCTTCCAGTCTTCCATGGCCACCACTTTTATTCTTTTCCCATATTGTTACCCACCTGGGTTCTTCGGGCTTGCCTTGTGTCTCAGCTGGTAAAGAATCTGCAATGAGGGAGACCCAGGTTCAATCCCTGGGTTGGAAAGATCACCTGAAGAAGGGAAAGGCTACCCGCTCCAGTATTCTGTCCTAGAGAATTCCATGGACTGTATAGTCCATGGGGTCGCAAAAAGAGTCAGACACGACTGAGTGACTTTCACTCTGGGTTCTTCAGTCAATAGAAATTGATAAAAGGCCTCTTTAATCAATAGATACTGATAAAAGAACTCCTGCAGCAGGAGGGAACAGAAATAAGTAACGGGGTCCCTCGCTTGCACCCTGCAGAGGGGTGAGCTGGTCCCTTAGGGATGATGGTAGGATTGGAGGGTCGGGTCAGTTGGGTGGCTTAGGTGGCCTTCCAGCCCGTTGATGCTGTGTGCAGAGATAATGTGCAACTTGCTTTTGGTCCTGGCACCTCAGAAGTAGCGGGTTTTTGGCCTTTTTGTATGGTGTTTTTCATAATTTGCCCCAACCTGCACATGCACAGAGTTATTTTTAGTCCCTTTATAGTTTCTTTGTATTCTGTTGCTCAGGGAGATGTTTGTCCATGTACAAGCGCTGTAGGAAATCGTCCCAGGTCCCGGCCAGTTTCAATATCTTTTTTTCTTTTATTGATTTAGCAGTTATCTTGGTCTTCAGGAAGAATATGAGAGGGGTGATAGTAGAATCCTTTCAAAAGCGTCTTGAGGGGATAAAAAATTTTTTTCAGAGAAAGGTAAAGAAGAGGTCATTGATCTTTATGTAGGAACTTAGTATTTATTGGGGTGTGAGAATTTGTTATGTATTAGGAAGTGATTTAAAGATACTATTTGGAAATGTTATTCCAGATAATGAGCTTCTAGTTAGCAGTTCTTAAGTGAAGCTAAACATATGAAGGCATTTCTGTTTATTGGTCAGAATGATTTTGATCAAATTTAGTGGTATTTTTCTGCTGTGTATGGAACCCAGCATTAGTATGGAACCCATGCCACTTGAATGGATAACAGTTGGTTTCTTTTGTGAACAAAAATAGACTGTACAGTTAATTCATTATTAGTTGAAGGAGAATATAAATCTCAGACTGTCTTTCTTCAAACTTCAAATTGAGCTAACCAGTATTCATAAGGAAGATGTATTTATTATCCTTTCATCTCCAAATCCCATGTAATGCATGCCAGAGAGAAACTTTGAATTAGGCTCTATTTGTATAATGGTTCAACTTAATGATTTAAGCTATTTTAACACCTTCAGTGTTTCTCCTGTGAATTCTTCAGAGAAGTAGGGTTGTTTTTCTAAAGAAAATGTATTAACTATTAGGAAATGCCCAGCATACTTCTTTCAGAAATAACAATCCAATATAGTTTATCTGTTTTATGTGAGATTTAGGGACAAGTTTATTAATCCCAGTATAAAGCAGACTTACTTCATTTAAATTTTGTTTATGACTGTTCATTTAACTAAATAGGCCAGAGCCATTTTGAAGAAGATTTTAACACCTGTAATGTAAAAACACTTAAGGAAACTTGTTATTTCTTCTTTGCCTAAATTATTATTGAGATATTGTGGTGTTGTGCTCATTTCCCCCCTCTAATGAATAATAATAATTTATAATTTATTATTACTATACAAAGACAAAGGAAGATCCTTAAGAACTTCATCTTCGTAGAATATCTACATTATATTGGGAGCGTAGCGAATGTTCAATAATGATAACCACATTTTATGTTTTGGTCATGACAGTGATGGAACAAGAAGTGCTTATTGTGTAATACTTTGATAAACTTCGGCTTTGTGCTGTCAGGAAAATCATGTGTAGTTGGGATAAAGTGCTTTATAATAAGTCATATTTGGTCTAAATCCTCTTCTGTGTGTATTCAGTCATGTCTGATTCTTTGCAACCCTGTGGGCTGTAGCCTGCCATGCTCCTCTGCCCATGGAATTTTCCAGGCAAGAATACTGAAGTGGGTTGCCATTTCCTCCTCCAAGGAATCTTCCCAACCCAGGGATTGAACCCTTGTCTCCTTTGTCTCCTGCATTGGCAACCGGATTCTTTACCTCTGTGCCACCTCAGAAGCCTTAAATCCCCTTGGAGTTTCCTAAATGTTGAGAACTTTGAATGTGTCATTTGTATGTTAATGAGTGAAGTTTGGAAAGCCCCTGGCTCACCTGGGAGATGGTTGCCAGTGTGTCTAACATTCAGTTCCACCCCCCCTGACCTCCAGGGAAAGGAGAGGAGCTGGAGTGATCTAATCACTGGAGAATCACCAGTGGCCAATAATTGAATCAGTCGTTCCTACTAACAGTCTCCATAAAAACCAAAACAGTCGGAATTTGGAGAACTTCTAGGACCTTGTGGAGATTGAGCGATGGGTTTGGAGAGAGCATGGAAGCTCCGTGTCCCATCTGGCACACCATCTCTTCCATCTGGCCGTTCCTGAGTTCTCTCCTTTTATATTAACTCAGTGATCTACTTAATGAGATACTTGAGTTCTGTGAGCTAGTTTATTAATCCAGCTCAAGGGGTCATTGGGCCTCTCACCTGTAGATGGTTGGCTAGCACAGGTGACACCTGGACTTGTGATTGGCATCTGAAGTTGATGAGGTGCTCAGTCTTGCAGGTGTGAGCCCTTCATCTGTGGGATCTGGTGCTGTCTCCAGGTAGATGATGTCAGTTGAGTTGTAGGACATGCAGCTGGTGTTGGAAAATTTCTTGGTGGTGTGGGAAAACGTCCCCGTCACACACACTGGAATGCTGTGGTGAACTGTTCATAGTGAACATCAAGATCTTACTCTCAATAACGATGTCATTTTAGTGTTAAGAAAGAGTTGAAGAAAGTAGTTGATAATGTTTGTAGAAGTAATCTACCTGAGCATCAGGAATTGCCATCAGCAATTGAGAGATGGCTAGTTGGATGGATGGATACCTTAGGAATAATTTTAAGTGAGGGAGATTTTAGTTACATGAGTGAATATTTCTTCCAAATACCAGCAACTCTTAAGTAAAAGTTTTCTCTCATGTTTTAACTCACTAGTTAAGGAACATTGAATAAGAAAAGACAGGTAAGTTAATGTCTAAAAATCATATGAATGATAAAGTTTCAGTGCTGTGGACTTTGGAGATGATAAATGAAAAAAGATATCAGCTATAGAAGTAAAATTCACAAACTGGCATTTTGTTTGAACTTTAGAAATAGAATCTTGATGTGGAAGAATAGGAATGATCGTTATATACACAGGTACTAGTTAGAATATACTAAATTCAAAAAAATAAATAAAATAGAATATACTAAATTCATAAAAATAATGAGTTTGGATGTGGTTAGATTAATGATCCCTTTGGTTTCTCTGTTCTTGACTTAGCTTTACGGTAACAATAATTAATATGGAAATTAAGCAACACTTTAGGAAGCATTCCAGCTCTGTTTGATCGATTTTTTAAGCTTTACTATAAAAGGTTAAAGGATACTAAATAAAAATACTCATTAGGGATGAAATAAGTTGTTTGTCTCCTTTAAAGTGTCCACAGTGGAAATAGTTTTGTCTGTGTCTAATCACTGGGAAAATCATTGAATATTGTAGATCTTCAGAGTAAAGTAAACCAAGATATAAACTCTTTATCTTCTTTTACTGTGTGTTGGACTCTAACAAAATGATTGATCTGCTCTTTAATTATACTATTATTCATATAATAATAGCAACATTCCTGTGAGTCCTAAACCTGATATGCTGTAGTGACATTTTTGCTTAAAACTGATTTTTTTTTTTTTAACCTTCATCCATCAGGGTGCCTTTAAAAAAAATCTGTTATAGTGAGTAAGGTTTGTTGAATATATTGACAATTAAGACATTGAATATGTTCTTAAAAAATTTAATGAACTTGCTCCATGGAAGTTTAATTTTAGTCCTAATAACATTTTTATTCTAGTTAGCTAAAAAAGAGTTTTGTTTTAATATACTAAGCAGCTTTCTGGCATTTGAAGGAACAGAATAATGAAACAATGTGAAGCAGATGAACTGTAATCTTAAAACTGTCAAGTCCAGTCATTTGTTCAAAGTAGAAGAATGAGCTTAAGGAGTGACTAAGATCTTTTTAAATATGAGAGGTTTTTTTTTTTTTTTGAAGATGGTTAAAAATGAGTTAGTCCCTTACTTAGAAAGGGAGATCTTTTCTCATGTTTAAGATACTTATTTTGGTTGTAAAATAATTTGCTGCATTTAACTGAAGTGTCTGATATAAACAATTTAAAGCAACAAAAAAGATTTTCCTTCTGAAATAAGAATTGTTTTGGACTTTTAATAAGCATTTGTGTAATTAGTGTTGGAACTCATAATTGTTGGTTGTGAATTGCCTTATAATGTTCTAAATAAAATTTTTATAAATCAAACTATATTGAGAATGCAACTTGTGTATAAAAGAATGTGTATACCCATATATATAGTTAGGAACATGATAAACACCTGTGAAACTCCTACACAACTAGAGAACTGGAACATTACCAATTTCACATTATCTGTGTTCCTTCTGTAGCCTATCCTCCTTGTTTTCCTTTTCACACTAGGAAACCACTATCCTGAGTTCTGTTTAACATTTCCTTTGAAATACTGAGGAAAAAAAGAGCTCATGTATATATTTCTAGACAGTATATTGCTAATTTTGCTTTTGTTTGGAGCTTTAAAAATTATCCTATATAAAGGGTCTCTGACTTGGATTTATATATATATTTTTTAGTTGAACATTTGAGTTTCCTAGTTTTTTATGAGTAATTCTACTATGAACATTAAAAACTATATTTTCTGATATATATGTGTACATGTTTGCTAGAGTGTATACCTGGGAATTTTGTCATGTGTTTTGATTGTAAAAACAAACCACCACTCTAAACTTAGAGACAAAACAGCATATCATTATTTTGCAATCTGTGTCTTGAGTGGGAGGTTCTTCTGCTTCATGGTATCAGCTGTGGTGCTGGGATGATTATAGTCAACAGGCTGCAGTCTGCAGGGGCTAGAATGGCTGCGATGTGGACAGCTGAGAGTCATCTGGATTCTTGATTGGGCACTCAGACAGGGTCTTTTGGTTTTTTTTTGGTGGTTTGTTTTTTTTTGGGGGGGGGGGGGCTCCTTCACGTGGGCTGCAAGGACTGCCTCACAGCATGGTGGCTGGGTTCTGAGAAAGAGCCTCCGGAGAGAGAGGGGAAGTTGCCAGGCTAGTTAGTCTTGGAGTTAAGGGAGAAGATGCATATACCGATAGGGACAGAATTGTTTCGGATGTCTTTGGAGACTGACTGCCACAGTGTGTCACTTTTATCTCCTCTGTGAAATAATGGTCAGTTTTTTCAGCTGGGTGGTTTTGTATTTTGGTGTGTGTGGGGTGGGGATGGTGGCACTGATACTAAGTCTAGGTTAAATTCATTGCAAATTTTACTGCATATTTTGGCTTATTGGTCATTAAAAGCAGTCCTGTGAGACAGATATTTTATTATGTTCATTTTACAGGTAAAATCAGTGCTGCTTAGTATGTTAAAGTAGGTCTTAAAAGTCAGTCAGCCTCGGGATATTTTTAGTATAAAGAATAGCATATGTAAACATGAACAATTATGAAATGACATGCTTCCATCAATCTGCCTGTTACACCAGTGCCACCACCCCGCACCAAAAGACTGAAGCTTGGAAAAGTTTACAAGTTTCTCTTTATTCATTTATGGTCAGTTACTGGCCTGGTGGCTCAGACGGTAAAACATCTGCTTACAATGCAGGAGACCCAGGTTCAATCCCTGAGTTGGGAAGCTCTCCTGGAGAAGGAAATGGCAGCCCACTCCAGTACTTTTGCCTGGAAAATCTCATGGACCGAGGAGCCTGGTAGGCTACAGTCCATGGGGTCACAAAGAGTCAGACATGACAGAGTGACTTCACTTCATTCACTTCACTTCACAATGTTTTAGTTGAAGTGTGGCTTTTGTTAGGAAACTGAGGCTTGGTGGTGCCAGAGTGACAGAGCTGGAACCAGTACACTCAGGTCCGAGTTCTCTCTAGTCTTCCTGCCTTCCCCTGTCCTCACTTTTTTCCTTTAAAGTCTTCAGTTGGATCATCAGCAGGATCTGCCAGTATATTTCAGACACTTGTGTTTTTGATAGCCAAACTAGTTCTGCTCTCAGCCTCCCACTTGGAGGATTTGCTGAAGTTCTCAGAACACAGTGGAAAGGAATTGGCTGATACTGGAGATTTCCTTGACTAACCCTGCTTACAAACTGTATATTGGAAATTAAGATGCATAAGTGTTGTGGTCAGAATGTTTTATAAGAATTCTAGTAAACCTAGAGACTCACAACTGATATTCAAGTGTCTGCCATATGTATGTACTTTAAAAAGAACACTGTAGGCTTGCATCAAGCTCAGCTGAGTTGCTTTAAAACTGAAAATGCCACGGAGCAATTCTGAATTCTACAATGCAAGACTTTAAAATGAAGCAGCTTTCTCTCATGCCTGAGCAAATTCAGAGTGTATAGAAATAAGTGTGTAGACACTTCCCAACCCTCAAATTTAGGAAAATAGTTCTTTGTGTAAGTATAGTTTCTGCTCATTACAATTCTATTAATATATGTTGAATTCAGACACCTCAGTACAGTTTTCCAGTGTAAAAGCAATATTCAGGCAGCATGACTTACTTTCATGTCACTTCAGATTTCTTGGGTCCAAGATTCAAAGGCAGAAACGAAGGTGATAATAGTAATTGTACTTACTGGAGGAATTTTTGACGAATAGTGGAATTCAGAGTATCTTTGGGCTTTGACTTAGAAATGTTTTTCCCAGTGATAACAGCCATTGCAGTACTGAGCTTCTCATTCATTTTTATTTTTCCCAGCCCCACATTCTTCCATTTCCAGTGTCCTATATATGAAGATTAGTTACACTTCCTCGGGAAGTAAACTGAGATAGAACATACTTGCTATACTGTTTCCATGATAAAGTATAGCTGTCAGGTCATGTGGCAAAAAGCTTAACACTAGATACCACCAGGTGAGTATATAACAGTACCATTTTTTTTTTTAAAGAAAATTCATTTAAAAATCCCTGAATGCACTTAACATTTGTAATTCTTAGAATAAACACGTTTTAAAATAGAGTATACCAAAAATATGCTATTTTCTGAGTCTCTGGGGTGTGTTTAATACATGTTATTAGTTTATAGAAATTAACAAAATTACCTTTGCTGTGTGAAGGGGACACCAAAGCTTTCTTATAATTCACTGTTTCCTGTCATCTTTTCCTTGAGCCTGAAGTGTGGGTCAAAAAGGAGGAGAAAATGGAATCACTTTCCTTTTACTCTCTCATTACTCTTTGAGTATGTTTGCTGATATTTTGAAAATGGGGTGCTTAAAACTAGGTAAACTGGATCACTTTTCCCCCACCCCTGGAATGTAGAATGAACTTCATACCTGGAAGAGAACATAGCAATTACTTGTTAGCATGCGTACATGCTCAGTCTTGTCTGACTCTTTGTGACCCTGTGGACTGTAGCCTTCCAGGCTCCTCTGTACGTGGGATTCTCCAGGCAAGAATACTGGTGGGGGTTGCCATTTCCTCTCTCAGGAGATTTTCCCTTCCCAGGGATCGAACCCAAGTCTCCTTCATTGGCAGTCGGGTTCTTTAACACTGAGCCATCTGGGAAAGTCATTATTTGTTAGAGTGCTTACCAAAATGTTGTGCAGAACACATATCCCAGGAATTGTAGTTCAAAACTAAAAAATAACCTATTATAATTTAAATCTGGAAAAAAACTGAATACCCTGTGCTCTTGATTACAGTACATATTAACATGTTAAAGGCTGATACATTTTTGACCATAGTATTGATTTTATTTATTATTAGTGTCTACATATTAGAGAATCTCTGTAGCTTTTTTTCTTTTTTTAATTTTTTGTGCAATGCAGTTTGGGCAAGACTGATCTGGTTGCTTTTTATGATAGATGAGGAATCTGAGGCCTTATGATACTAAGTGAATTCATAGAGCTACAGCTAGGACTGACAGCCTTGCAGGTTTGAAATCTTTCGATCTTTATTTTTTAGCTTGGATTACTGCATTGTAAACATCAAGTGTATCTACCTTATAATGAGAGCATGTATGTTTTTTCATAATGAAACAGGTTTATACCAGGTTTATACCATCACCCTATTCATCTTGGTGACTAAGTTGGGTGTTTTGACACACTTCAGGACTTGGTAATTTGTCAGATTTTAACATTGCACTATGGCTTATGAATATGAGGGCCTATATAAATTGCTTATTTAAGTGGCTGTTTCAGTTTCTCTCTTGATATTGCTTTCCCCCTGAATGTTTTTCACTTTGCTTTTGAATTACCCACTCTGGTCCTTTAATCTCAGAAAATTGTGGATTAGGGGATATTGATACTGTACATGTGTGTGCATGCTTAGTCACTCAGTCTTGTCTAACTCTTTGCAACCCCATGGACTGTAGCCCGTCAGGCTCCTTTGTTCATGTGATTCTCCAGGCAGGAATATTATTGAAGGGGGTTGCCATCCCCTTATCCAGGGGATCTTCCCAACCCAGGGATTAAACCTGAGTTTCCTGCATTGCAGGCAGATTCTTTACCATCTAACCACCTTGTTAGTTGGAAATCTTATTTCTGTAGTATCTAACATGTCTTGGGTTAAATATATGTATTATAATACATATTTATATATCAAATGTTTGTTAGTTGGAAATTAATTACATTGTATATTACAGTATAGTGCATATAATTGTGTAATGGCAGTGTTAGATAAATGGGCTTCCCAGGTGGTGGTAGTGGTAAAGAATATGCCTGCCAATGCAGCAGACGCAAGAGACTTGGATTCAATCCCTGGGTTGGGAAGATTCCCTGGAGACGGAAATGGCAACCCACTCCAATATTCTTGCCTGGAAAAATCCCATGGACAGAGGAGCCTGGTGGGCTATACAATCCGTGGGGTTACAGAGAGTTGGACATGACTGAAGTGACTTAGAATGCACAGCATGTTTATATATATATATATAACATTTATTGGAGATCTTGTTGCTGTTATATATGGATGAGTGCCTGATTAAAATGTGTATGACACATACATGTGTGTGCTTTGTAGGGAGAAAGAATACATGCAAGTGTGTATAACTGTCTCTTGTGTAGGTTTTTTAAGATTTCAGTCTATATTGCATTTAACTGAGCAAAAAGTACCATTGTATACTTTTAATGTATCAAATACACTATTTTATGTATGACCCTATAATTTTTTTAGATTTTTTTAAAATGACATTAAGACACTTATTTTGATAGAAGTTTTTGGTGCCAGCCTATCATCAGTTCCTCTTTTCAGTTTTTTAAGTGTCCTTCATAAAGCAGAACACACTCCTTTTTCAAATGGTTACTTAATGAAAATTGATAGCCGTCATTGTCAGTTACGGCAAAAGTTGAGAGAGAAGTAATAATATTTTTGCTCTGTGTTCTTGTGAGATCTAATATCTTTTGTATTTAATGCATCCTGCCTTTGTGGGATGACACAGTGAAGCTCTGTAGGACCCAGCTTTTGAACAGTCCTTGTTTTTTAACCCCTATGTGTTGTTCAGGAATAGAGAAGCAGACTATTTGTCCCTGTTGAAACATACAGCATGCTTTCTGCTTACAGAACATCTTGAGGCAAAATGACCCACACACCATATGTAAGAACCAGGGAGGTTATTGAGAGTAGTCTTAGACCCAGTAGCAATGACTTTTCATTAAAAGAGTTGGCATTGATGGTGTGCTAGCAGTCAGTCTGCATTTGTGGGTCTTTTCACACTTCAAGATTGACCTTATAAAACAAGTTAAAAAAAAAAAAAAAGACTTCTTTATTCTGTGCTGTTTTATTGTTTTGCTGTTGTCACTTTAATATTGGTATGAATCTCTATAATCGTGTTAGGCTTTAATATATCTCCACATACAAGTTTCCATAGTTTCCAATTGGCTAAAGTGTTCATATGTATAACATGTTAGGATTAGATTGTTCCTTTTAGTAGTTTTAGTAAATCAAGGATTTTTTTCCCCTCTCTTAGCATTTCAGTGTGGCATACTTTTGTTTTTGATACTGCCACTAGATCGCAGGAATTTAAAAAAAGGTATTTTGAAATGCTGATATGAACTGGTAGCCTTAGCTGCTTTGTATTAATACTTTCCCCTGGCTTGGTTGTTTCTATTCCCATTAGTGCTGAATTTAGGGTGTATGTATTTATAGTCTTATAACTACTTATATATGTAGATCTGGTACCTTGTGTAGTCTCTTCATTCCGAGACAAGGTAAAAGAGAAAAGAGGGAAACAAAAAACATTTAACCCTGGATGTAATCACTGATGTTCTAACACTTTGGGTTTCACTTTGATTATCTCTGTGAAATTCCATTCCTTTCCTTTATTTTATTGATTCTCTTACATTTACATTGGTATCTGTAGTTGGTCATTTTTGTTGGTGATAACTAGTTGCCTCCTCATCTACCAGATGAGTACATATTAACCCAGTCAATTTTGTAAGATCTTGTGCTATACTTTGCAAAAAAAAAAACCCTCTGAGTTATAATTGACTGTGAATCTTATCACAGAATGAATTATTTTTGAAAGAGCTTGTCTGTTGATAGTCTTTAGAGAATGGAGTGGTGGATAGAGGCTAGGGTGGTGGCACGTAGCTTCCATCTTAACATTCTGTGAGCTTCTGTCCTACTGTTGGACTCACACCAGTAACGCCCCTTGCTGGCGTTATGAAGTACTAAGTGGCCATGTTGGAGAGGTCCATGTGGCAAGGATCCGCGGGCGGCCTCTTGTCAGGCTCCGAAGAACTGCCAGCAAGCAACCAGGGTCCTCAAGGAAGTGAGTTCTCTCAGTAATCTAAATGAGCTTGGAAGTAAATTCTTTCCCCAGTTGAGTCCAAATGACAGCCCAGCCCTGGTCACACCTTGATTGCAGCCTTGTGAGACCGTCCAGGGGTGTAATTAAGCTGTACCTGGATTCCTGATCCATGAAACCATGAGATAATGAATATATGTTGTTCTAAGCCAATTGAGCTTGTTGTAATTTGTTACACAGCCGTAGAAAACGAATACAAATACCCTTGGTAAACCTTTCCCATCTCTGAATGTTATGTATTTGCCAGGTATTTGGATTCAGTGGTGTGAACCCAGACAGATATGATTCTAGTCTAGTCGAGGAGATAGACTTGAAACAATTAAGAATGACAAGTGCTGTGAAGGTCATACCACAAGAGCATCTAATAATGAAACATGAGTATCTCTTTAGGACTTACCCTACTTTTAAAAATACTCTTTATTAGGTAGCCTCCCCCCCCCCACCCCCACCCCACCACTGTCTCTCTCTCTTTACTACTGGCAGTATATTCTTACATCACAAAACTTGCTCTAGCTTTATTTTCTATTAGCATTATGAAACTATATTACAGCCTCATTATTGCCTCAAATTAATTATTCCTCAATAAGAATGAACTGTAGTGTTTATAAATGGAATACTACAAACTGCTGCTACATGAATACATCTCAGAAACAGTATGTTGAGTGAAAAAAGCCAAACACCAACAGAAAGTAAAATCTATGATCCATTTATAAGAAATCTGAGAACAAACAAAATCAATCTGTGATGAAAGAACTCAGAAAATGGGAGGGGAAAATGAGGAAAAGGTGATGTGGGAACTTTCTTTAATGATGGTTTTGGGTGATAGTTATGGTTGATAATATGTATAAAATTGTCAAAATTCGTTGAATCAAACATAAAACCTCAGTGTATTTTAATGCATGTAAATTATACTTCAAATTTTAAAAATAAAAAGTTAGATATCCTTTAGTATCTTTTAGTGGATTTAGTATATCCTTTAGTGGATTCTTTTCTCTGATTGCACTTTCTTGTTGACTATCCCTCCTGTAAGATTGTCCAAGATTGTGAGTTTCATGAGGTCAGGGACTGAGTTTGCCTCTGCTTGTTACTTAGAATTGTGTGCTTGTATGCATAATGCCCAGGCTTATTTCCTCTGAGGAAAAAGTCATTTGTCAACTGTAATTTATTCATAAGTTGGTAGCCATATTTCATGGTTGTGTGTTTCAAGAAAAATATTTGTATTATTTCAGAGTTTTGTAATCAGTGTTTCTTTAGGTCACTTCTGTTTAAGTGTTGGTAATCTGGCTTCAGTTTCATCTTTGCCAGCCAGTTTGAGATAACACTATGCTATATTTATATACCAGAATTTAAAAATCAGATTTTCTTTTTAATGTGAAGTTTATTATATTCCTCTTAAATGAGAACTAGATATTGCTCCTCTTTCTCACATCTCTAATTTTTTGATGGGAAGCAAAGAATGGAGACAGTTTTGATACAAAAAGCCCTTAAGTACCACAGTAATTTGAAAAAGAATGAGATGGCTCCATAGTACTTTACCTAACTAGTGCTATCCCTTGTAGTCATGGTGTTATTTTTTCCTCTGATGAAAGTAACAGTAAAATTTAAATGATTTAATGGCTGGGTCACAAACTTGAAAATTAAGAATACTCTGAAATTGGTAGATCACAGGTGTAGTTTTTCTGAACTGTTGAAAAAGATAACGCAGAATAGGTTTGTCAGTGCCAGAAAAAAAGTGCCTTTCTATTGTGACTTATATGTTAGGGGGTCTTTAAAAATAAATTCAAAATTCTGCAGATTTTTTTTGCATATTCTTCTGATGAGAGAATTCATATTTTCATCAGATTCTCAGAGGCCCTCATCCAGAAAGATTAAAAATCCCGCCTGTCCCTCCTTTTTTCTCTTAGGATTTTATTATTGCCAGCTAATGGGTTGCCAAGTTTTCAGAAACATAACCAGCTCTCAGTAGGCAGGAAATTACTCTACTGTGTTCACCTGTACTGAACGGTTTGAAAGTATAGTGTTTGTTTCAGTTGGTTCCCTATATTTCTTCCTTTTTTTTTTTTTTTTTACTGTTTTTCTGACATTTTGGGTTGCACAGCGAAATCATAATTACTGAGTTCCACAGGCTGTTCCTTTGCTTCTTCATTCCAAACCGTTACAGACAGAGGTATGAGAATGGTGGAGATATACTTCCATAAGTAAACCTGATTTTTGTTAGGGGATCTCTGGTCAGAAATGCTTGTTCCCAACTATGATATCAGTTTTTTTGGAGGAAAATAATACTTTCTAGTGAGATGTTTAGAAATGTCAAAGTCTGAAACTGTGGCTACATGCATATTCTGTCATTTGTTAGTTTATTCTGTCCTGTTTCTAATCTTGCCACTCTTTTCCTTGAGGTGGTACCTGGCTATAATAACCTATAAAAAGATAAAATATTATGATTCTTGCAAAAAACTAATTAGGGTAAGCTTCATATTTTAAGAAAATTCATATTAGAGTTGCTGCATTTTGATAATCTGTATTCTATTTGAGTTTAAAAGACATTGTCATATTGAGATATGTTCAATCAAAATTCAATTGTGGAAATGACTTTTTTTTATCCTTTCTGTTGAGAGTTATGTTACTCATGCCTCTCCTGTTTTGCCTTGTTTGCTGGGAAATGAAGTCAGATTTAAAGTTAAAGTCATAGGCTCTTTTGACTCATTTGGTGTGTTTTTACCTAGTCTTGAATTTTTGTATATGTATATTTCTCTTGTTTGTCTTTTGTTAGGTATTATTGTGGAACCAGAAGGTAATAAATTAAGACAGCTGATAGATCTTAGAATTTGGAAAAGCATTGATTTCCTTCTTCCCCCCACAGGCCTTGATTGCATATCTGAACTATAGTAGAGCAAATGGTTTTCTTACTAATTTACCTTTAACATTCAAGTCACATAACAAATGTTTACTGTGTAGCTTGCCTAGTGGCTCAGTGGTAAAGAATCTGCCTGCCAATGCAGAAGATACAGGTTCAATCCCTGGGTCGGGAAGATCCCTTGGAGAAGGAAATGGACTCCATTTCCACTCCAGTATTCTTGCCTGGGGGATCCCACGGGCAGAGAAACCTGGTAGACTGCAGTCCATGGGGTCACAAAGAGTCAGCATGACTTAGTGACTAATCAACAACAATTACGTGCCAGGTGCTGTACTGAGTGTTTGGAATATATATGGGGTCTCTGTTGTAACGGAGCTTGTTTTCTGGCAAGGAAAATATAAACAAAAGATCTAAATCATTTTAGTTAATGATAAAAGCTGTGAAAAAAAAAATAATACACTTGCTGGGATGTTGCTGTGGGACTACCACTATAGAGAGGGAAGTGAATGCGGCCCTTTTGAGGTGGTATTTGACCTAAGATGTTAGCTAGCCTGTGAAGATGATGAGGAGTTAGCTGGCTCTGTGAAGATCTGGGTTAAAGGCTATCTCTGCAAGCAGGAACAAATTTGGCATGCCGAAGGAAGATAAGGCCCCTGTGGCCAGGATACAGTGAGAAAGGATATAGTGTGGATGGGGATAGGATAGGAGATTGGGGATTGTGGAGGTTAAACTCGGAATGCAGACTAGTTTGAAAAAATAAGTGGAACATAAATTAATTTGGCTGTAACAGATGTTTTTCATTTCTGTGTATAATGCTGAGTGGTTTTGTGGGTGACACATGGGATGGATGAAAGACTTCAGAGGCCAGAACCTGAACAGGTAACCAGTTAGCACTGACTGTATGGAGTGTTCAGTTCAGTCACGCAGTTGTATCCAACTCTTTGCGACCCCATGGACTGCAGCACACCAGGCTTTCCCCTCCATCACCAACTCCCAGAGCTTGCTCAGACTCATGTCCATCAAGTCGGTGATGCCATCCAACCATCTCATCCTCTGTCCTCCCTTCTTCTCCCACCTTCAGTCTTTCTGAGCCATCAGGGTCTTTTCCAATGAGTCAGTTCTTCGCATCAGGTAGCCAAAATATTGGCGTTTCATCTACAGCACAACGGAAATTTTTAAAAGATCTTTTAAAACTTTTTATTTTGTATTGGGGTATAACTGACTAACAATGTTGTGATGATTTCAGGTGTACAGAAAAGGGACTCGGCCATACATACATGGATCCATTCTCCCCCAAACTCCCCCTCCCATCCAAGTTGCCACATAACATTGAACAGAGTTATGTGCTATACAATAGTTCCTTGTTGGTTCTGTTTTAAATATAGCAGTGTGTACATGTCCATCCCAAAGTCCCTAACTATTACTTCTCCTCATTCTTCTCCCCTGATAACCATAAGTTCATTCTCTAAGTTTGTGAGTCTCTTACACAGTTGAAATTTGATTAAACCAGTTACAGTATTTTTATTGCCTTCTACCTGAATTCTATTTCTATAAAAGAGTAGTTTACCTTAGAGTGGGAGTTAAAATATTCCACAACTCATAACTCACATTAGCATTAAATAACCTTACTCAGGGGACATCTGTGGGAAAATATTTAAAAATTGGATCATATATAAAGTGTTCAGAGTCACTTTAACATTTATTTAAATTACTATATTCAGGGTGCTTGGTGATAAGGGGGATAGTAAGATCAAGTCATTCATTTTTGCACACCAAATCATGTGACTCCTGGCTTTCCTGTTTGTTGAGTGACCTTGAGCCAAGGTAACTATTTGCATTTCATTTCTCATCTATAAATTGGGATTGACATGGCTGATTGATGTCGATGTTTGGCAAAAACCACTACAATATTGTAAAGTGATTAGCCTCCAGTTAAATTAATTTTTAAAAATTGGAATTGACAGTAGTACCCATCTCAGTGAATTACCATAAAGATGGAATGCACTCATACAAATAAAAATACTTAAAACAGTATATAATTCATAAAAGGCACTCATTAATGTTCACTATTTGTTAATTTTGTTACTGTTCACTTATGGGGGCTTTCCAGGTGGCTTAGTGGTAAAGAATCCGCCTGCTAATGCAGGAGAACACAGGTTTGATCCTTGGGTCAGGGAGATCCCCAGGAGAAGGAAATGGCAGCCCACTCCAGTATTCTTGCCTGGAAAATTACACGGACAGAGAAGCCTGGCAGGCTGTAGTCCATGGGGTCACAAAGAGTTGGACACGACTTGGTGACTGACCAACCAACCAATTCACTTAAGATGAAAGCTAATAGGTAAATTTGTGCTGTTTAGTATGTTGATTGGAAAGAGTAAAATGCAGAGTGCAAGATCCACTAGAGGCATAAAGGAGGGTTTCCACCCCTTAGCTGAAAAGTATAGTTATGACTTAGTAGCAGGTGTCTTTTGAGTTAGGTCTTGAAAAATAAGTGTGGGAGAATTTGGAGGAGGAGCTGCTCTTCAGGAAACAAGAACAGCTTGTGCAAAGGTATAGAAGTATGAGAAAGCATGAATAGTATATGTTTAGGGAAAAACAAGTTTGGATCCATGAGGTAAGAGGTAGTAGGGAGCCATTTCAGGGTGGGGATAGGGAAGGGAGTCTAAAAACATTAGGACTTTGTCCTATAGATTTGGGGAAATAGTGAAGGACTAGTGTGTTTCATTTAAGAGAGAATTAGTGGAGGATGAATCAGGAGGGCAGGAAGTTAATAAAGAGGCATGTGAAATAGAATATGAAGAGGTGTGTTTTTTTTTTTTTTTTTTTGGTCACTCCTTGAGGCATGCTGAGTGTTCTTTCCCTGACCAGGGGTTGAACCTGTGCCAGCTGCATTGGGAGCAGAGAGTCTTAACCACTGGACAGCCAGGGAAGTCCCTGAAGAGGACTTTTTATTGGGGGATTTTAAGAGCTGGATTTAGGAAATAAGTGTAAGCTGATCCCGATACCTCTGTAATAATGATAGCCTTTTTAACTAAGAGAGCCTTTTTAACTAGTGGAAAGCAGAATAAACATGACTTCAGTTTTAAGTATGTTGAGTATAATGTACCACCATTCCAATGTGAAGACATCTCAGCAGCTCTTCTGGTGGACTCCTCTATATGAGGATTGAGAATTTAGGCAGAGGAATTTTTAGGAATCATCCATGGTAGTAAAATGGACAAGAAAAGAGGAGAGGTAGCAGTGAAGAGAGTCTGGCATCAGTCAGACTCTTGACATCAATCTTTAAAGCATAGTGACTAAAAATGTGTGTGCATGATTCACACAATTGTTTTTCATCTAAGGGACTCAGGGAAGAGACTTTTCAGGTTCTTTTTTATGTTGTTGTTTGTCGCTGAGTCGTGTCTGCCTCCTTTGTGCCCCAGTGGACTGTAGCCCCCAAGTCCATCCATGGGATTTCCCAGGCAAGAATACTGGGGTGGATTGGCATTTCTTCCTCCAGGGGAATCTTCCTGACCCAAGGATTGAACCCATGTTTCTTGCATTGGCAGGCAGATTCTTCACTGCTGAGCCACGAGGGAAGCCCTGCTTCTTTATGTACTTTTTCTTAAAACTGAGGTCCAGGCAACATGGGGATTCTCTTTCCCCATCTCCCATTGCACAGTTATCCATCTCCCATTTTCCAAAAGGAAAGCATCTTACTCGTGTGTCCCTATGTGTTGCCCTGAGCTATAAAAATCTCTGAGGGTTCCAGATGAAGGCACAGTACAGTTGACTGTTGGTGTGGAAATACTCTCCTTTCTCTCAAGGAGAGCAAGTAAGATCTCTGTGACAGGGACTCCCTGGTGGTACGGGGCCAAGACTCCACACCCCAATGCAGGAGGCCCGGGTGTGATCCCTGTTCAGGGAGCTAGCTCCCACTTGCCGCAAAAATAAATAAATAACACATTTTTAAAATATCTGTTGAGTTTTCGGAAATTTATTTGCTGGATCATAATTGAAACAGATTAAATGTAGCAAATTTCACTTGAAAAAGCTAATGTATATCCTGAGATATTTGTGAGAGTAAGTCTAAAAAAACATTGACTATCCTACTAATTTTAAAGCATGAAAGGGTAGAAAAATCAGTATTAAATGAGAAAAATGGACAGAGGTCAGTTTTACAGACAAAAATCACAGTATAAACCTTGAGATGCTTGCATTTGGTGAGGGATGTCTCATTTGGAATTCCGATGTACAGATGGTCTCTCTCAGGACAGATCTGGCTTTGATAGAGCTTAGTATAGATTTTCTTACTCTAACAAAGCTGATGATAATCAAACAGAGTTCTTTAGGAAGAAATATAGAACTCTGAAATTAGAAAACTAGATCTTTTCCATAAAACCAGTCTTCTTTAGAAGACAGTGCTTTTTCTTTTTCTGTTTTCATATTATAGTTTTTACTACTATATTTGAAGAAATAGGAAAGTTCCTTTTCTCTTACAAAATAACTAGAGTAATGCAAGCAAGAAAAGACACTAATTGAAATAGTTAAATATTAGAAGTATATAAAGGAGAAGATGGGGCTTCCCTGATGGCTTAGTGGTAATGAATCTGCCTGCCAATTCAGGAGACCTGATTCAGTCCCTCGGTTGGGAAGATCCCCTAGAGAAGGAAATGGCTACCCACTCCAATATTCTTGCCTGGGAAATCTCATGAACAGAGGGCCCTGGCGGACTAAGTCCGTGGGGTTGCAAATGAGTCAGAAACGATGGAGACTAAACAATGGCAACAACAGTAGAGAAGGTGATTTTCCCTTGTTTCGTTTGGGGTAGAGACTCTCCTTTTTGGTAATGTAATATTTTACTTGAAAAGAATGCAAGTCAACGGGAGCTAAAATTCCCCACTCTTGCACATTTTTGACATTTTTCCTTGGAAAGAGGGGGAGAATGACTTTTAAAGACAGACTAAATAAGCCTCAGACTTCATTTCTGAAATGGGTATATGAATAATTTTCTCACTTGTCAGTAACAAGACTATTTAAAGATTTATGGCTAAAATGGGATAAGGAGTAAACTGTGATTTTTAAATTCATTAAGAAAGGAAAAATAACTATACTTTTTGGAGGATCCCTATTTCACCTAAAAAGGGCAGTTCACTTTTATAATATATTTATTATACATGGGTGGAAAACTTATAGAAAACTGTTAGTTCTCATGAAAAGAACACAGGACAGGCTTGTTAATGGTGGTGTTGGTGGCGGCTTAGTAGCTAAGTCATGTCCAACTCTTGCAACCCCATGTACTGTAGCCCGCCAGGCTCCTCTGTCTATGGGATTTCCCAGGCAAGAATACTGGAGTGGGTTGCCATTTCCTTTTCCAGGGGATCTTCCTGACCCAGGGATTGAACCCAAGTCTCCTGCATTGCAGGCAGATAGATTCTTCACCATCTGAGCCACCAAGGAAGAAAATAGCATGACATATGGAAATGGCAACTGACTCCAGTATTCTTGCCTGAAAAATCCCATGAACAGAGGAGCCTGGTGGGCCTACAGTCCGTGGAGTTGCAAAGAGTCAGACATGACTGAGTGCACACACACATACAGTATCTCTTGTGCTTTTCACCCGTATCTGGTTTCCCTCTCTTCTCAGCACGAGTTGGGCCATGTGACTAGTACTAGTGGTGAATCAAGACTGTAAATGATGGGCATTTCCTTCCACCTGAAAATTTGTTGTGCCTGAGCCTCCAAAGTTCTCTTCTCTCAGGCAGAATGATTTCAACATTCAAGGGTAGTGACTGTTTAGGCCATGATAGTTTAAAAGGTAGTATCTGTACCAGAGAGGTGAAACCTGAAATGATACAGTTAGAGATGTAGTGGGCTTCTCCATCTGTTTGTTTCCAAAGTTACTTAAGAGCAAAAGCTTCATGGTTCAAAGTTGCATCTTATGCATGAGACAAGTGCTCAGGGCTGGTGCACTGGGAAGACCCAGAGGGATGGGATGGGGAGGGAGGCGGGAGGGGGGATCGGGATGGGGAATACATGTAAATCCATGGCTGATTCATGTCACTGTATGGCAAAAACCACTACAATATTGTAAAGTAACTAGCTTCTAACTAATAAAAAAAAATGGGAAAAAAAAAGTTGCATCTTAATCTTAAGAGAACTTTGCTAATGATTTTGCTTATATAATTTTAAATATATGCCAGTGTTTTTCAGACACTTGTTTTTAGCTCTTGAACCCCTTTCTTTAAATGAGAGTTTATACAAGAGCCTAATTAATATATAAACAGATAAGGATGATTAAAATGGGACGGTTCCCTATTCCCTTGAAAACTATATATTCCATTTGCTTCAAAATGCGTACCCTACTTCTATTGGAGTGGTAGGGGTTCTTTGGAATCTGAGGCACAGGGAACTATTTAAGATTCATTTTTAAGATTCACAGTGCCTGGAAGGTGATACAAATTATTATTTGGATTTATTACTCTTGCTCTTTGGAATCATCGTGCTCAAGAATCTGGGCTCTGGAATCTGAGCCTCTCAGTTCACGTTCCATCTTGACCAGTGGATGGCTGTATGACTTCGGATGAGTAAGTTAGTGTCTCTGATGGATTGGGCATAGAATCCTACATCAGTGGTTTGTGTTTTTTTGAAGGAAGCTGTTCTTACACAGTACCTGACAGTTGATGGTTTTTAAAACAATGTGCTTAGTCTCTCAGTCATGTCCGACTCTTTGCAACCCCTTAGACTATAGCCGGCCAGGCTCCTTTGTCCGTGGGGATTCTCCAGGAAAGAATACTGGAGTGGGTTTCCATGCCCTTCTTCAGGGATCTTCCCAACTCAGGGATCAAACCCAGGTCTTCCACATTGCAGATGATTCTTTACCGTCTGAGCCACCAAGGAAGCCCTGATTGTAAATAGTTTATTTATTTCTGAAATGTGTTCTTTAACACGTTTCTTTACCACTCCCCCTCTTGGATTCTTTTCTCTTCGTAAATACACTAACCTCTCCCCTCTCAAGGTCTGTGCACTGGAGATGGCTCTCCCCTACTCTCCCATCATTAAGGTCTCACAGATATTAGAAGACTGCATTTATACCCGCTTAAAGGCACCTTTACCCTTCTTCCCATTTCACTCTTTTATCCCGTCCCTTTAGTGTCTTCCAAAGCACTTGCTTGAACCTATAATTATCTGGTTTGTGTTTATTTTACTAAAGCTCCAGGAGAGAGATACTGCCTCTTTTTCACTGCTCTGTTTTAGTCCTGAACAGATATCTGGGACACATTCGTTGCTTAGAATTTTTAAAAACATAATAATAAACGATTATTACTTTTAAAACATGAAAACCACACTAACGTTCAATGTAGAATAGCAATCCTTAGAGGCACAGATTATAATATCTTGACAGACAAAAATTTGGGGGAGTTATTCATGTTGATTTATGGCAGAAATCAAACCAATATTGTAAGCCAATCCTTAATTAAAAATAAATATTAAAAAATAAAAAAGATAAATCACACTTAAGTGTATAAGTAAAGAAGGGTGTACATGATAAATTATAAAACTAGTGGAATTATGCAAGTAAATCTTTTCTAAATGCCACAATTGGATTAGTTTCACCAAAGTGACTGAATCTGTGTTGCTTCATGTACTCTCTAAAAGGAGTGTTACTTTTATTTTATTTTCTTAGTAATATTATTGGGGTCTCTGTTAGCCAGAGTAAAATATAATTTTAAAAGAAACTTTGAGGAAGACTTTGAAAAACGTGCTGTCAAGTTGACATAGAAGCTGTAGACAACTCTTGAGTCTTCAGTTGAAGTCTGTGTATCCTTATTTTTGGTAGCAACTGAAGTGTAATTGACCTGGTATTTCAGTGCAAAGCATATTAAGGTAGCAGCGTGAGTCCAGACTGTAGCCTTAGAGGGGGGACTGCGTTGAGATGTGGTGGCACCTGGTGCAGCGCTCTACCACCCCCCTCCCCTTCTGTCGCATCTGCTTCCTCCCATCCCCTTTGCTGCTCCCACTTGCTGTTTTTCATCATCATGGAGCAGAGCTGCTTGCCTTGCCTTTGTTTCCTCCACTGTTTCTGGTTGACTCTTCTGTTTTTTAGGTTTTATTTGCAGAGGCTAAGCTAAACAAGACTTGCGTTGTTTTATCGAAGTCTGATTCTCGCGCTGACCATTTGCGGGGTGTGGGACATGTTTGTCTTCCATCCTCTCCGAGTTTATCTTGTTGTTTCATTGCCAAAAACATTCTTTTTCTGTTGTTTCTTGTTACTTCCTAATTTGCATCTATTGCTGTAAAGCCTGATTTCTACACTTCTGAGGTTTTTACTGTGTTCCTCTAGAAGTGTGTTAATCTTGGATCTATATAAGAATCTAAAAAAAATTTAAAAAATTTTTTTTCAAGAAAAAAAAAAAAGAATCTAATATAGATGTGAAAAGAATAGGGGTTATTACAGGAGGCACTTACTTTGAGATAGTCATTTTGATGCCAGTCTTGCAAAAAAGCAATGACATAGCCCCTGGAAAATGTCAAGTAGCAAACTGTAGTTAAGGGTTTAATTATATTTGCATATATGTGCATTTGGTAGATAGTTTTAGAGAAGTAATGGTTTAGGGAAAAGGAGGACAGAACTGGCCCCTGGGAAACTTGGCTTGTGTTTTACTTTTATAGCACTGCCTGTAGCCCATTTCTTTGGCCTAGAACCTTTTCTGTCTTTTACGTCCAGAGCTATAAATTGAGACCTTTATTTCTCAGCTTGTCTAGCTCAAGTTCTACATATACTGTGAATTCTGTTACAAAAGCTAGTCACAGGGGTCTTAGACGACTTCAGGTTGGCCACAGCTTTAAGGCTAAGAATATACTGTTCTGCTTATTCTTAGACATTTTCCAATTATATTAGTTTTGTGTGTATATGTATGATAAAGTGCCATGTTTTTATAGAGGACTGGACATGTTAAACATACGAAACCCTTTGCCACCTCAGAAGTTTCCTCTTGAAGACGATTAATATTAGGACTAAGGTATATATATTTTTTAACCTTCAAGATTAAGGGTATATTGTGGTATTTTGTTTTAGTACATAATCGTGAGATTCTGTTTTTTTTTTTGAATGTATGCTAGTGGTTCAAAATAGCATAAAATGAAATAACAAACCTAAGATGAAATGTGTCAACTGGTTAGGTCATCAACAAGATCTATAGAAGGAAAATGTGGTTGTTCCTAAGGGCAGCCCTAGTTTCTGAATGGATTGATACTGAGTGTTCTCCTCAGGAAACAATATGGTATATGTTTGATAAGCCTTAAATCAGTTTCTGAAATTCTATTTAAGCTATAATGTTTTGAATACAGGTAGTAGACTAATATCTACTAGAATCCAAGAAATATAACCCATTTTTCCATAAATGGTCTTCCATAATTTAATTTCTTTTTTTTTAATTTATTTTTATTAGCTGGAGGCTAATTACCTTACAATATTGTAGTGGTTTTTTGCCATACATTGACATGAATCACCCTTGGATTTACATGTGTTCCCCATCCTGAACCCCCCTCCCACCTCTCTCCCCATCCCATCCCTCCGGGTCATCCCAGTGCACCAGCCCTGAGCACTTGTCTCATGCATCCAACATCATCGTGCTACTGTAGTCTTTGAGCACAAACTTTTCTTAGCTTTTGAAGAATTTCTTGGGATGAAGAATTAATAGTATGGAGTTTAGAAAGATTTAAAATGAGTATGTGGCTTTCAGAAGCAGGTTTTTTATTCCTATCTTCTTTCTTTGCCATTATAAAATGTGGTGTCTTTGAATAGCCAAAGGACACCTTAGGTCTTTTAGGAGTATATTGAAGAAGGAAACAAAATTTATATATCTTAGCTTCTTTGTGAAGATGGGTCTCTAAGACCTCTTTTACTTTGTCATGTGACTGTTTCTCTCTTATCAAATTTAAAATGCATATTTCATTTTCATACCAGTTTCTTCTTACATCATAAAATAGTTTGTTACTCAGAAGTAGCCAAATTATTTATATGCCCCTTTCAGAATGAAAAAGTTAATGTAAGAATAATTTTATCTGTCTTAATAAGTCTTTATGGGAATTTCAGGGTGACTCCAGAGATTGGGTTAAGAGAATTTGGGGGAAGGCATTCATTTATTTTTTAAAAGAACTTTTATGAAAATGTCAAATGAATGTAAGTAGAGACTGTAATGAACCACATATATCTACTGTCTGTATTCACTAATTTTCATCACATTTGTTTCAAAACACATTATTTTATTGAACTTAAAATACCAAAAGTTGCTCTTATAATATTGATAAAAGTGTATGTAAAATGTGATGGTTTACTCAGACTATTTTAAGTCAGATATTATTTTACCACTTATCTTTCTCTTTTATTTCAGTTTTATTTTGGTGTATTCTAACCTTTAATACCTCATTTCTCAGTCAATTCACCTAGTTTTACTTGCAGGAAACTAAGTTATATGTATGGCATATGTGTGTATTTGTGTGTGTGTGTGTGTGTGAGAAGCTTTCCTACAATTGACTTGAAACAAGTAGACTGCCAGATGTTCCTTCAAAAATGGATTATTTGGGATCAGCAGAGAATTGCAATTTGGGCTCTGCAACACATAGCAGGCCATGTGCAAGTCCCAGCACATCATTTTCTAGAGAGGAAAAGGAAGTGAGAGTGGCTCTAGTAAACAGAATCCATGACTTTTCATTGGCAACTGAGCCCTGAAGGCAAGAAGAGGAACCTTTTTCCTGTTGGGCTCTGCTCTCCTTGCAGGGCATGAGAGCTCCCTTTTCCGTTCTTCTACTCTATTTAATCAGAGTTTATTAATTTTTAACAATATGTGTTACATTACTCACATATATGATTATGTAGATCATATATCTATGTATATATAAGTTGTATTATAATTGCTTATATAATGTATGTTTTGTATATACACACATGCACATGTTCAATATCGTGGAAAATTTCAGACATAAACAAAAGAGCTAATACTGTAATGAGCCTCCATTTATCACCCAGCTTCAACAGTTTTCAATTTATGGTCTGTCTTTTTCATCTATAACACCCTCCCCAGCTATTTAAATGTTTTTTGAATATGTAAATTGGACATGCTAAAATTGAAGACGACTATTATGCACGTGATAGCTTGGCATTTAATGAAGAAGAAAACAGCCAAGATTTAAGTCAGTGTTAGCACTCACTACTAGTATGCTAGAAAGGAGAAGTAATTGACCCTCATAAGTGGAGTGCCAGGAACTATATGATGCCTCCAAGGATACAAAAGTCAATAAGAAAAAAATACTCCATTGCCAGGTGAACTATAGTAAAGAAAGGTTCCAACTTGATGTTTTCAAAGCACAAATTCAAGTGAATTGGGAAAGGGAGGATACAGTATTAGCAAAGGCTTCTTCAAGAATGAATTTCAGATTTGAGGAGACTTGCATGAAGAAAGGGGAATAGAATGCATGGCTGTGGTGGTTTCTATGTGGATGGAAAAAAAAGCTAAAAAAGATCATGCTAAAATTGCTCCATAAGAAGGCGAAACAAATGAGTGATAGACATTCTTTTTTTGGTTATTTACTGTAATGGAAAAGAGTAGTTGTATGATTAATCCAAATGCCTTTTATATTTGTTTTGAATTTTCTTCCCCCGTTATTAACCCTCCCACCTGGATTCTTTTTTTCCTAACTGAGGTATGACTACTATATAATAATATATTAATGTAGTATACATCATAATGATTTCATATATGTATATATTGTGAAATGATTACCACAGTAAGTTTACTTAATACTAATTACCACACCTAGTTACAGAGTTTTTTCCTGTGATGAGAACTTTTAAGATCTAAATAACTTTCAAATATATAATACAGTATTGTTAAAACCGTACATTTGAACCTTTGGGCTACCTTCATCCATTTCCCCCACCCCACCTCTGACAGCTAGCAGTCTGTTCTCTGTATCTGAGTGCTTTGGGATTTTGGGTTTGTTTTGTTTGGGGGAGAGGGTTAGATTCCACATAAATGAGATCTCATTTATGTCTTTCTTTCTGACTTATTTCACTTAGCATAATGCCCGCTAGGTCCATCCTTATTGTTTCAAATGACACAATTCCTTCTTTTTTATGCATGTGTGTGTATGTGCTCTGTCATGTCCGATTCTGTATCCTTTTTTGATTGAATTATATTCCTCTGTGGGTGTGTACTCATTTTCTTTTATCTGTTCATTTGTTGGTAGGTACTTGGTTTGTTTCCATACTTTGCCTTTGCTACAACAAACATGGGAGTACAGATAACTGTTAAGGATAGTAATTTGGATTAATGCCCAAGAGTGTAATTGCTGGGTCATATGATTGTACTATTTTTATTTTTTGAAGCACCTCCATACTTTTCCATAGTGTCTGCATCAATTTACATTCCCACTCAGTGTGCATGGGTTCCCTTTTTTCACAGTCTCACCAACGTACATTTCTTGTCTTTTTGGTAATAGGCTTTCTGACAGGTGTGTAGTGTTATCTCTTGTGGTTTCGATTTGCATTTCTCTGGTGATTAGGATGTTTAACACCTTTTCATCTAACTGTTAGTATTTATATGTTTTCTTTGGGAAAATGTCTAATCAGTTTGGTTTGAGTTTCCTGGGAATTCACATAGAAGGACTATACTTGTAGTAACAACTGAATCTCTAACACAGTGTTACAAATTAAAATTTGGGTACTTCTGTTTTACTCTCTATAATTTGTACTTGTATGTATGTGTGTATACATATAATGAGAAATACAAGCATTGTTACATATAGTTACTTAATCTTGAGCTGAAGTTTTCTATTAAGCTCTGAACTTTCACATCATTTAATTGAACAGTATCTTTAACAGCAAGGAATACTTTTTTTTTTAAATGATTACTGTTTGACAGGTACATATGAGTCAAATTTTTTTTACAGTTTTGTGACCAAAAGGAAATAACAAATTTGATGAGATGGTTAGCATCTTTGCAACTATGTTATGTAACCTCAAGTTTAAGATTCTGTTTCTGAAAGAACCTAATTAATGATTGACTTACTAATAAACGTTTTAAATTTAGGCTTAAATTTCTATTTTAAAGACTTTTCCCTTTATTTTTAAGATTTTATTTGAATAAAGATTCAAGATCTTTAAAGTTCGAGAATGTAGTAGCTTATTCCGTTTTGAAATTTCATATTACATATCTTAATTAACTTTCAATTAAATGTCTACTTTAAATGAAATTAATGTTTATCTGTATTTTCTGCTAATTGAAAAGATTGGTAGTTATAAGAAAGAATGAAGTGATTTGGGAAGACAGTATTACCTCTTATAACAGGATTTTAAAAACTTTGAAACTTGTCAAGTAGTAGTCTTTGAGACATCTCTCTCCTTTTAACATAGTCATAGGGGTGTTTATTGATTTTCAGATTTAAAGCCTGAAGGAATCTAATGACATGTTTCTAGTTATAAAATCAATGTAAAATATCACAAGGTACCAGTCACTATGTCAAGCAGAATTTTTTAAAAATGATTCTAATAAAAATGGGAATAGATCTAAGCAAACAATGTGTAAGACCTCTGAGGTGAAATTATACATTTTCTGGAGAGACATTAAAGACCTAAATGAAAGAGTTAAAGTATATTTATGGATTGGATGTGGATGGGTCAGTATTGTAAAGATATTAATTCTCCTGAATTAATGTGTGGAATTAATGAACTTTCAGTCAAAACCCAACATGATTTTCTTGGTGGAATTGGCAAGCTTTAAAATTTATGTGAATATGCAGAAGGATGAATTATAAAATGCACAGTTTTAGAATGTTCTTTGAACTCAAGATTTTATTCGAAGCTCCACTTATATGAAGCTCTACTTACAAAGTTTGCATATTATGGGAGGACATAAAGATTACTCAAGCAGAATAGAATCCAGAAAC
This sequence comes from Odocoileus virginianus, assembly GCF_023699985.2. Taxonomy (NCBI): domain Eukaryota; kingdom Metazoa; phylum Chordata; class Mammalia; order Artiodactyla; family Cervidae; genus Odocoileus; species Odocoileus virginianus. The sequence continues at coordinate 4,378,973 of NC_069699.1, forward strand.
AGATCTGCTGTAATGAATCCTTAGTATGGTAGAGGTGGAACTGTACAGCAGTGGAGAAAAGAAAGCTAATTGAAAACTAGTCGTTTCAGTTAATGGCAGGGGGACAATTATTTATATTAATACAGAGGAAATAAAGTTGAACCCTTATTTCTCATTATATAAAATAATTGATTCCAGGTGTATTACATGCCTAAATAATTAAGTTTAAGCTGTTAATTGTCATGAAGAAGAATACAATACCTTTATGACCTTGGGGCACCAAAAGACTTTTTTTTTTTTAACTAGAAAAAATGCACTAACCCATAGCAAAGAATTGATAAATTAGGTTTATGTCAAGAATTTCTATTAAAAAAATAACCATTATGAGTGAAAAGAAGCTATGGAATGACAGCAGTTTATAAACTCATATAACTGACAAAAGAACAGTATAAAGAACTTCATTAAATTAATTAGAGAAAATGTTCAAAGTACTTGAGCACACACTTAAGAGGAAGGTTAAAGACCAATAAATACATGAAAAGTGTTTTAACCTCAGAAGGCATCATGGAAATTGAGTTACTTTTGTTGACCAAAAGCCTTTGGTAGTCCTACATGTTGGCAGTGTTACTGAGCAGCAAGAGCTCTTAAGCAAGGTGTCCACCATTGACACATCTCTGTGGTTAGTTTGTCTAGCTGACAGACAGGACTGGTTAGTTTAATGGTGGTGGTGTATTGTATGGGGGAAGATAGGGTTTCCATGGTGGCTCAGGCGGCAAAGAGTCTGTCTACAATGTAGGAGACCTAGGTTCGATCCCTGGATCAAGAAGATCCTCTGGAGGAGAAAATGGCAACCCACTCCAATATTCTTGCCTGGAGAATTCCATGGACAGAGGAGCCTGGCGGGCTAGAGTCCAGGGGGTCGCCAAGAGTTGGACACGACCGAACAGCTAACACACAGGGGCAGTAATGTATTATGTGCCTGAAAGAAGAGAAGTAACTGCTATTACTTGAGAGTGCTCAGTGAGATAAGAGGTGCTGTGCTTTACAGTCCTGTTGTTTCTCTTTCAGTAGATAAGAGAGGAAACCCATAAGCACATTCAGTAAACTACTCATAGTGGGGGGTTAGAAACTGGGCCAGAAAATAGGATAGAAAAATGAATGGCAAATCAGAAGGAGGAAGTGAACTAAAAGTCAAATAAAAATGAGTATGTAAGAGAGAGTGAAGGGAGTTTTGGGAGCCTTGCATATCAGGATTGACTTGACCCTGGGGATAAAATAGGGCAAAAAGCATTCTTCATTCATGTTTAGTTTTTTTTGTTCTTTGAGTAGGTTTTCAGTAGAATCTTAATGAACTTGCTTGTTTAACTCTGTAATCCTGCCTTCAGGTTTGGATCTCAGGAGGTATAGTTAAACTAGTTTTAGTCTTTAACTTTGGGGATACCACTTAAAGGTGACACTAGGTAACTATCTGGGAAGCTATCTAGATTGTATTTCATTTATTTAAAACATATTTATGAAATCAGTTATTTATTCAACAAATATTTTCGGGCTACTATGTACCAGGTGCTATGCTAGGTGTTGGAGACATGTGGTTTCCTTGTGGAAGTATTTATCTAGTGCGGTAAATATTAATCAAGTAAACTAATGTGAAATTGCATCTGTGGCAAGTGCCAGGGAGAAAAAAGTACACTGAGTCTCCCCCCCGCTCCCCTCAGAACAGCATCCCCTAGAAATGTGCTGAAGTTTGAAGGATGAATTATTTAGGCTAAGACGGGAGATAGCAGTGATACAGAGGTAGGGAACTGGCAGTCTGAAGATGCTGAGGTTGGAGGGGACAAGGTGAGTCTGGAGGACTGAAAGATAGATATATGGAAAGTAGGGAGATGATAAAATGTGAGACAAGACGAGTTATGTGAGAGCTAGAGTATATGTGGCTTTATGTTAAGTGAAGGTTCCTTCCTTTTAATTTTAAAAGATGAAGCCCTTGAATAGTTCAGCAGAGGATTGCAGTGTAATTACATTTGCGTTTTGAAGCAACATTCTTTGTTGAGAAACAGTATCTACAGATTGGGGAATGAGACGGGCAAAATGGATGGTAGGGGATTGAGTTAGGGGCTATTGCAGTAAGTAGTTTAAAAATGATAGTTTAGATTTCATTGCTAGTGTCAGAGTAGGAAAATATTAAACATATTTCAAGGGTATTTAAAGAGAGGGAACACTCCAGGATGACACCTAGATTTTTGGATTTTTCAATTTAGGTGGTAGATAGGAAACACTAAAAGCAGACAGTGTATGTGCTTGTTTTGAAGGTAGAGAGGTGGTGTCCAATTATGAGTCTAGTTGAATGTTGACTTTGAGATGCCTTTGTGACATTCAAGGGGGGAAACATGTAGATAGGGAGATAACTGGCAAATTGAGGGCATACTAGCATATAGTCATACCCAGGTATGACTGACATCCCTTGGGGAAGAGTTAAGAGTTGGTAAGAGGATCTTGGGTAGAGGAGTCTGCCTGTACAGAAAGCAGAGAAGAGGACTGGAGATGTAGGGTGAAAATTAGGAGACTATTGTAGTTTTTAAAGCCAATGAAAGAGAATGATTCAACAAAGAGGGAGGAGAGGTCAAGAATTATGTAAAATGAAAAGTTAAAAATATCATGCAGAACAACTTTATGGAGTTGGAGCCCCATGTTTCTTAGTATTCAAAACATGTTCATAATCCCTTGGAGTCCTTTTTTTTTTTTTTTTAATCTGAAAAATTGCATTTAAAATTTAAAGCCCTGGTTCTTGCTAAAATACTAGGCCTTCTGTCATTGAAATACTTTGACCAGTTTGGGGGCTGTTACTTGTATATTTTCTAATGGTGGTTCTCTACCTCCTATAGTTTGTTACTGTTTTTTATGAGCTCATTTTTTCTAAAGTTATTTTTGTTTTTTGCTTAAATTGTTAATCTAAGTTTTTGGACCTTGGTTTCAGTGTTAATTTCTTGATTTGGAGATTCCTGGTAAATTTAGACTTATGCATGGTAGGAAGGTTAAGAGTTTACCTTTTTTATAGGAGTCTTTCTTCCCTTGGAAAGAAAGATTTAGCCATTTCTATTCTAGTGGCTACCTTGTTTTTAATCTCTAAAGTGGTAGTCTTTCCAGGGTCCCACCTTTAAGTACAATAAATATTTTGTTTCTAGTATTGGGGGATTTCTCTTTTAAAATTACCTCCCATACTTTCTTTTGGAGCATGTGTAGTATTTCTAGCACTAGCTTAGATTTCCAGAATTGTTGCTGGAAAACAAATGTTGTTTTAAGTTCTGATTTTAAAATCCTTTTCCTGTAGTCAGAAATATCATTGCCTTTGTAGCATTCAGTGATGGCAGTTGATTGACATTCCTTCAGAGAAAATCTGTGTATTTTCTGTGGATGATTTTAAGTTATACTTTATGCTTGTTGTTCAGTCGCTCAGTCGTGCCCTACTCTTTGTGACCCCGTGGACTACAGCATGCCAAGCTTCCCTGTTCTTCACCATCTCCTGGAGCATGCTCAAATTTACGTCCTTCGAGTTGGTGATGCCATCCAACCATCTCGCCCTCTGTCGTCCCCTTTTCCTCCTGCTTTCAGTCTTTTCCAGCATCAGGGTCGTTTCTAATGAATCGACTCTTTGCCTCAGGTGGCCAAAGTGTATTGTGGCTTCAGCTTCAGCATCAGTCCTTCTAATGAATATTCAGGACTGATTTCCTTTAGGATTGACTGGTTTGATCTCCTTATCATTAGTGTCTTGAAATGTGTGTTTTTTCATAATCATCTGTGAAGCATGGTGATTCTTTTTTTTTATGATTAAATGTAAAAACTGGGTTTACTTTTTATGATTTCTTAAATTTTTCATTAATACTTTTTTCCAGCTTTATAGAGATACAATTGACAAAGTTGTATGTATTTAATGTACATAATGATTTGAGATATACATACACATTGTGAAATGATTATCACAATCATAACACATCTGTCATCTCACATAGTTCTTTTTTGTGTGTGTGATAACTTTTAAGATCCCATCTTCTCTTAGCAAATTTCAAGTATATAATACAGTATTACTAAATATAGTCATCTTGCTGTACATTAGAGCGTTAGAACTTATTCATGTTTTAATTGAAGTTTGTAACTTTTGACCTGTGTCTCCCCGTTTGTTCCATCACCCATCCTCTGACATTCACCATTCTACTCTCTTTCTGAGTTAAGCTTCTTTTTTTAGTTCATATGTAAGTGATACTATTCAGTATTTTTCTTTTTCTGTCTGGCTTCTTTCACTTAGCATAAATGCCTTTCAAGTTTGTACATGGGTCACAAATAACCAGTGGCAAGGTTTCCTTCTGTTTGTGGCCAAATAATGTTTCATTATATAAATGCATAATTATAAAATATGTGTATATACACATGTTATTATTTATGTTTTAATATAACTACATTTTCATTATCCATTCATATATCAACAGACCCTTAGGTTGTTTACATATCTGGATATTAGAAATAATGCTGCAGTGAACATGGAAGTAAGTGCTGATACATTTTGTGTATACTAATTTTGTCTCCTGTGGATATACAGTAGACCCTTGAAGAGTGCAGGTTTGAATTGCACAAGTGTACTGATGCACAGATTTTTTTTTTCATTGATAAATGCAGCCTGCAGCTGGTTGAATCCGTAGATGCAGAGGAACTGCAGATGTGGAGGAGCCAAGTGTCTTGGAGGGCTGACTTTTTCAGCTGCAGAGGCTTGATGCCGCTAAACCTCATACTCCTCACAGGTCTACAGTGGACCCAGCAGTAGGATCTCTGGGTCACATACTAGTTCTATTTTAATATTTTAAAAGGAATCTCCACACTATTTTCTATAATGGCTGTATGAATTTACATTCCCACCAACAATATACCAAGGGTTCCCTTTTCTCCTTGACAGCATTTTTTTACCTCGTCCTTTGATAATAGCCATCCTAACAGATGTGAAGGGTATATCTCATTGTAGTTTTGAGTTGCGTTTCTCTGAATACTGATGTTGAACACCTTTTATTTTTCCTATTGGCCACCTGTGTGTTTCTGGGAAAATACCTTTTCAGGTTCTTTGAACCTTTTTTAAAGTCATATTTTGTATGGGTTTTTGGCTTTTTGTTTTTGAGTGGTATGAGTTCCTTATATATTATAGATAGTAACCCCTTATTAGATATATGGTTTGCAAACATTTTCTTTAATTCCATAGTTTGCCTTTTCATATTGTGTATTCTTTCCTTTATTGTACACAAGCCTTTTAATATATAGTTCTGCTTATTTATTCTTTACTTTTTTTACTTGTGTTTTTGGCATCATATCTGAAAAAATCGTTGCCAATGCCAGTGTCAGGAAGCTTTTTCTCTATGCTTTCCTGTAGGGATTTTATGGTTTCACATCATACATTGAAGTCAGTAATCTATTTTGAGTTAATTTTTTTGTATGGTGTAAGATAAGGGTCCAGTTTCATTCTTTTGCTTGTAATATTCAGTTTTCTAACACCATTTGTTGAAGAGACTAGTCTTCCGACATTGTTTGTCCTTGATGCCCTTGCCAAAGGTTAGTTGACTGTAAAAGTAGTTTTTTTCTGGGCTCTGTATTCTGTTCCAGTGTTCTCTCTCTCTCTCTGTCTCTCTCTCTTTTTTTTTTTTTTTGCTAGTAACATACTGTTTTGGTTACTATAGTTTTGTAACATGGTTTGGAATCAGAATCTGATGCTTCCAGTTTTGTTGTTTTTTCTCAAATTTGCTTTAGCTGTTTAGGGTCTTTGGGGATTCCCTGCAAATTTTGGGTTATTTTTCCGTTTCTGTGGAAAATAGTATTGGAATTTTTATAGGTATTGCATTGAATATGTAGGTTGCTCTGGGCAATATGGACTTCAAAAAAATTTTTTTATTGGAGAATGGTTGATTTACAATGTTCTATATATATGGACATTTTAACAATACTGATTTTTCCAATCCATGAGCATGGAGTATCTTTCCATTTGCTTTTGTCTTCATTTATCAGTGTCCTATACTTTTCAGTGTACAGGTCTTTCACCTCCTGGGTTAAATGTATTCCTAAGTATTTTACTGACTTTTTTTTTTTAAACATACTACTTTGAAGACATCTGATCCTAGACTTTTCTTCGAATTAGTAATCTGAAGCCCCCAACAGTCACCTTTCTTGTTATTGGTCTGTTCAGATTTTTTAAATTTCTTCCTGGTTCAGTCTTTGATATAGGTTGTTTCTAAGAATCTGTCCATTTCTCCTGGGTTATCCAATTTGTTGATATGTTAATAATAATCTTTTACGATCCTTTGTGTATTTGTGGTAGTAGTTGTAATCTCTCCTCTTAGTTTTTTTCTTTTTAAAATTTTTTGCCTTACCATGTGGCGTGTGGGATCTTAGTTCCCCAGCCAAGGTTCAATCTTGTGCCCCCCTCCCTGTATTGGAAGCTCAGAGTCTTAACAACTGGACCACCAGGTAAAGCCTCTCCTCTTTCATTTCTGATTTTGTCTTCTTTTTTCTTACTCTAGCCAAAAGTTTGTCAGTTGTGCTTATCTTAAAAAGTGGAATAAAACCTTTTTTCCTTTTTTAGTCTGTTTCATTCATTTATGCTCTGATCTTTATTTCTGCTCTTCAGGCATAATTTATTCTTTTTCTGGTTCCTTGAGGTATCAAGTTAAACTGTTTATTTGAGATCTGTTTTCTACTAATGTTGATGTTTATTGCTATAAACTTCTCAGATTGCTTTCGCTACATTTTGCTGTGTTTCCATTTGGGTCTGTCTCTTTTTTTGGACCCATTGATTAAGGAGAATATTGTTCAATTTCCACATATTAGTGAATTTCCTAACTTTCTTATTGATCACTAATTTCATACCATTGTGCTCAGAAAAGATACTCAATATAATTTCAGTCTTAAATTTGTTAAGACTTGTTTTGTGACCTAACATATGAAGTATGGATGTGAGAGTTGGACTATAAAAGAAAGCTGAGCACCGAAGAATTGATGCTTTTGAATTGTATTGGAAAAGACTCTTGAGAGTCCCTTGGACTGCACGGAGATCAAACCAGGCCATCCTAAAGGAAATCAGTCCTGAATATTCATTGGAAGGACTGATGCTGAAGCTGAAACTCCAATACGTTGGTCACCTGATGCGAAGAGCTGCTCATTTGTAAAAACCCTGATGCTTGGACAGATTGAAGGCAGGAGGAGAAGTGGAGGACAGAGGATGAGATGGTTGGATGGCATCACTGACTCAATGGACCATGAGTTTGAGTTAACTCTAGGAGTTGGCGATGGGCAGGGAGGCCTGGTGTGCTGCAGTCCATGGGGTCACAAAGAGTAGGACATGACTGAGCGACTGAACTGATACGAAGTATCCTGGAGAATATTATCTGTGTACTTGAGAAGACTGTATGTTCTACTGTTAAATGGAATGTTTTCTATTAGATTCATTTGGTCTAAAGTGTAGTTCAAGTCTACTATTTCCTGCTTTATATTCTCCTTCTCATCTGTTCTTTGAAAGTAGGGTATTAAAGCCCGGTACTATTATTGTATTGCTATCTGTTTCAGTTGTTATATCTTGATGAATTGATTCCTTTATCATTATATAATGAATGACCTTTTATCTCTGTTACAATTTTGGGGTTCTTTTTTGGTCTGATAAAACTATAGCCAATCTTGGTCTCTTCTGCTTTCCATTTGTATAGAATATCTTTTTCCATCTCTTCACTTTCAGGCTGTGTCCCATAAAGCTGAAGTGAGTTACTATTAGCATATGTTTGGGTATTGTATTTTTAATATATTTACTTACTCTATGATTAGTGAATTTAATCTGTTTCCATTGAAAATAATTATTCATAGGTAGAGATGGTTGGAGATCAGTCCTGAGTGTTCATTGGAAGGACTGATGCTGAAGCTGAAACCAGTACTTTGGCTACCTCATGCAAAGAGTTGACTCATTGGAGAAGACCCTGATGCTGGGAGGGATTGGGGGCAGGAGGAGAAGGGGACGACAGAGGATGAGATGACTGGATGGCATCACCAACTTGATGGGCATGAGTTTGAGTAAACTCTGGGAGTTTGTGATGGACAGGGAGATCTGGCGTGCTGCGATTCATGGAGTCGCGGAGTTGGACGCGACTGAACTGACTGACTGAAAGACTTAACTATTGCCATCTTGTTAATTGTTTATGATTGTTTTGTAGTTCTTTTGTTCCTCTCTTCTCTTGCTATCTTCCTCTGTGATTTGATAGTTTTTCTTCGTGGTATTCTTTCTTTTTGTATCTACTGTAAGTTTTTGCTTTGTGACTGCCCTGAGGTTTAAATAAAACATAACAGTCAACTTTAAGCCATTATATCAGTCTTTTTATGTTTTGTATTTAACAAGTTATTGAAACTGAAGATATTTTTATTTTTGTCTTTCAGCCTTTATACTAGTTAAGTGATTTACACACCATTACAGTACTAGAATATTCTGAACTTGCTTATGTCCATATCTTACCAGTGAATTTATACTGTATGTTTTTAAGTTACTAATTACTGTCCTTTCATTTCAGCTTGTAGAACTCCCTTTAACATTTCTTATAAAGCAGGTCTGGTAGTGATGAACTGCAAATTTTCTTTCTCACTCTCTTTTTTTTAGTTTGGGAATTTTTTTTCTGATGGTTAGCTTTGCTGAGTGTTCTTAGTTGGCAGGTTTTTTCTTCTAGCACTTTGAATCTATATACCTTATTCTGGTGCAAGGTTTCTACTGAGAAATCTGATAGCCTTATGTGGGGTCTCATGTATGAGTTTCTTTCCTCTTGCTTTCTGAACTCTCTGTCTTTGATTTTTTTTTTTTTTTTAATTTTCTAGGCTTTTTTTTTTTTTTTCTTCCATTTATTTTTATTTGTTGGAGGCTAATTACTTTACAACATTGCAGTGGTTTTTGTCATACATTGAAATGAATTAGCCATGGATTTACATGTATTCCCCATCCCGGTCCCCCCTCCCACCTCCCTCTCCACCCCATCCCTCTGGGTCTTCCCAGTGCACCAGGCCTGAGCACTTGTCTCATGCATCCAACCTGGGCTGGTGATCTATTTCACCCTAGATAATATACATGTTTCGATGCTGTTCTCTTGAAACATCCCGCCCTCGCCTTCTCCCATAGAGTCCACAAGTCTGTTCTATACATCTGAGTCTCTTTTTTCTTTTTTTGCATATAAGGTTATCGTTACCATCTTTCTAAATTCCATATATATGTGTTAGTATACTGTAATGGTCTTTATCTTTCTGGCTTACTTCGCTCTGTATAATGGGTTCCAGTTTCACCCATCTCATTAGAACTGATTCAAATGAATTCTTTTTGATGGATGAGTAATATTCCATGGTGTATATGTACCACAGCTTCCTCATCCATTCGTCTGCTGATGGGCATCTAGGTTGCTTCCATGTCCTGGCTATTATAAACAGTGCTGCGATGAACATTGGGGTGCACGTGTCTCTTTCAGATCTGGTTTCCTCAGTGTGTATGCCTAGAAGTGGGATTGCTGGGTCATATGGCAGTTCTAGTTCCAGCTTTTTAAGGAATCTCCACACTGTTTTCCATAGTGGCTGTACTAGTTTGCATTCCCACCAACAGTGTAAGAGGGTTCCCTTTTCTCCACACCCTCTCCAGCATTTATTGCTTGTAGACTTTTGGATAGCAGCCATCCTGACTGGTGTATAATGGTACCTCATTGTGGTTTTGATTTGCATTTCTCTGATAATGAGTGATGTTGAGCATCTTTTCATGTGTTTTTTTGCCATCCGTATGTCTTCCTTGGAGAAATGTCTGTTTAGTTCTTTGGCCCATTTTTTGATTGGGTCATTTATTTTTCTGGAGTTGAGCTGGAGGAGTTGCTTGTATATATTTGAGATTAATCCTTTGTCTGTTGCTTCATTTGCTATTATTTTCTCCCAATCTGAGGGCTGTCTTTTCACCTTACTTATAGTATCCTTTGTTGTGCAAAAGCTTTTAAGTTTCATTAGGTCCCATTTGTTTATTTTTGCTTTTGTTTCTAAAATTCTGGGGTGTGGGTCATAGAGGATCCTGCTGTGATTTATGTCAGAGAGTGTTTTGCCTATGTTCTCCTCTAGGAGTTTGATAGTTTCTGGTCTTACATTTAGATCTTTAATCCATTTTGAGTTTATTTTTGTGTATGGTGTTAGAAAGTGTTCTAGTTTCATTCTTTTACAGGTGGTTGACCAGTTTTCCCAGCACCACTTGTTAAAGAGGTTATCTTTTTTCCATTGTATATCCTTGCCTCCTTTGTCAAAGATAAGGTGACCATAGGTTCGTGGATTTATCTCTGGGCTTTCTATTCTGTTCCATTGATCTATATTTCTGTCTTTGTGCCAGTACCATACTGTCTTGGTGACTGTGGCTTTGTAGTATAGTCTGAAGTCAGGCAGGTTGATTCCTCCAGTTCCATTCTTCTTTCTCAAGGTTGCTTTGGCTATTCGAGGTTTTTTGTATTTCCATACAAACTGTGAAATTATTTGTTCTAGTTCTGTGAAAAATACCGTTGGTAGTTTGATAGGGATTGCATTGAATCTGTAGATTGCTTTGGGTAGAATAGCCATTTTGTCTGTCTTTGATTTTTTATAGTTTTATTAGATTATCTCTCAGTGAAGTCCTGTGTGAGTTGAATATGTATTGGGGCATGTGAACACCACATGCCAGGATGATTCAATTTCTCTCCCCAGATTTGGGAAGGTTTAAGCCATTATTTCTTTAAATAACCTCCCTACCCATGTCTCTCCTTCTAGAACTCTTATAATGCAATCATTACCCTTGATGATGGCGTATAGTTGATGTAGGCTATTTTTTACTTGCTTTTCTTTTGCTTTGATAATTTCAAGTAACCTTTCTTCTGTTTTTCAGATTCTTCTGCTAGTTCAAGTCTACAATTAATGTTCTCTACTGCATTTTCTTTTTCATTTTGTTAATTAGCTCCAATATTTCTCTTTGTTTTTTTTTTTAAGTATAATTTCTGTCTCTGTTGAAATTCTTATTCTGTTCATGTGTATTTTCCTGATTTGTTGAGTTGTCTATCTGGCTTCTCTGGTAGCTTGCTGAGCTTCCTTAAAACAATTACTTTGAAGTCTTCGTTGAGAAATAGATCTATTACTCTGTGGTCAATTACTGAAAAATAATTGTGTTCCTTTGGCGTTCTCATGTTTTCTTGTCTTTTTTTTTTTTTTAACATTTCTTGTAGCCTTACTTTTGTATAGTGTGTTAGTCACTCAGTCGTGTCCAACTCTTTTTGACCCCGTGAGCTGTAGCCTACCAGGCTCCTCTGTCCATGGGATTCTCCAGGAAAGAATACTGGAGTGGGTTGTCATTCGCTTCTCCAGGGGATCTTCCCAACCCAGGGATTGAACCTGCATCTCCTTATTGCAGGTGGATTCTTTACCATCTGAGCCACCTTTATGTCTGCCCATTTTATGGAATAATTTTGGTGAGGAAAGACCTTCACCTGTGGGTAAGTGCAAGAGTGACGGCTGGATAGACTGGCAGTTCTTACCCCGGGGAAGATCCAGGGGTGTAGTCCTCGTGCAGTGCTAACAGCTGAGTTTAAGTGAAGACTGCAGATTGCGGAGGTTCTCAATGGCCAAGGCTGCAAGTGTCCATGTGGGCTGTAAGGGCTACTGGGGACCTTCTGATCTTTTTTTCTCCCATGGTGAGTTGTTGTGGCCAAGGAAATCTTTGCTGGCACCCGGCGCAGCTCACCGGTGTCGTGCTGATTGTGGTGTTGCTGGCTGATGTGCGTGGAGTCACGGTGGAGCTGGGGCTAGAGCACAGGCAGTGGCGGCTCAGCTGCAGACCGGGGGCCCGGATCACAGGCTCTTGTCGAGCCAACCGTGGAGCCGGGATCTGCAGCTCAGGCAGCTGCAGAGCTGGAATCTGAAGTGTAAGCACTTAACAGTGGTTCTGGGGTTCAAGAATATTTGTGGGCCCGTGGTAGCCCTAGTCCTGGGGCAGTGCAGCAGCAAATCTTTCTTGTTGAGGGCATAGCAGCGTCTCCCTCTCCAGGGGCCCTGTGGCAGTGACGACTTCTGGTGAAAGCTGTTGTCCTCTGCAGAGCAGGCCACTGGGGTCTGCTCTGATGAATACTTAACCGGGTCCTCCTTTGTGAAAGCTCTCGTGGGTGCTGTTGTCCCCAGTCAAAAAGCCTGCCTAGGTCCACCACAGAGCAGACCATGGGGAGTGCAGGGGTACCTGCCACGTGGCTGATACTGATGGCCTCCACCCTTCGTTGATCCTGGTTGTCTCTCGATGTCTCAGCTAAGCCTGTCACCCTAGTGATCTTCCGTCTGTGTGGTTGCTCTCCATCCTTTGCTTCATTCTGCTGCTGTAGGATCTCAGTTCTACTTGAGCTTCCCGTAAATATTTTCCTTTGTGGATAGCTGTCTGTTATTTTTTATTGGGGGTATGAAGACTTCTATCACCTACTGTGCCATCTTTTCAAATGCTACCTCTCAAGACACTTTTTGTCTTGTTATTAATTTGCTTTGCATCTTTAACCTTTTTAATATTTAGCTTATTTTTAATTTGACATTCAAAAACTCAAATAGTGCTTTTACCATACTTTTATTTCACAGTAATAGTAGCAGTAGCCTCTGGGTGCTTTAGGGACATAATATTGTTTATTTATTAAAGCCACCTTATTAACAGAGGTACAATTGTTATTCCTTTTTTTTTTTTTTCTTTTTACCGAGGGAGAAACTAGACCACAGAGAGTATAAGTCATTTGCCCAGCCAAGGTCATATAGCTAGTAGGTATGGAAGCAGGATATCCAAACCCAGGCAGTATAATTCTAACACTTGTACTCTAAACTTCTTGGTTACACTTCCTTTCAGACTGTGTGGCTTATCTCACTTCTGAAGTTATTCTTATGTCTGTTGGTATTAGTTCTTCCGTTGGTTGATTTCGATGCTTAGTTTTTATATTGCTTATTTTTCTCATGTTTGATTTTTGGATGTGTGCTTATTTTGTATTAGATCAAGTCTGTCTTAAAATATTACAGCATTTTGTTTCTAGTGATCGTGTGTTGGAAAGTCGTGACTTGCTGTTGGGAAGGATATATCAAGCTGATTTTGGATATGAGGATTTACTATTTATCTGGAAAGCATCGTTCCACTCTTTGAATCACTTGGCTATGTGTGTTGGAGATACCACTGAGGCCCACTTCCTTGCTTGGCAGTGGTCGTCTTAAGGGGATCCACCTGCCTAGCAGTTCCTATTGCTCATTACCCTGAGGTTGATGGAGGATTTTCTCTTGCCTCTCTCCCTCCCTCAGCAACTTTATATTAAACATGAACCATCCTGAATATAGCCTCTTCAACTCTCCCCCTTCCAACACCCAAGCATGCACACATGTGTACACACACACCATAGTTTGCAGTTACTTCAGGTTGCAGTTTGGATTGTGGCTTCTTCCATCTCATTTCTTCTTATTTGTTATTTTGTCTTTCATTGATCAAAATTCTCATTTGTTAAGGTCATGTTCTTATTTTACAGTACAGTTACTGTTCATCTCCCATGGTTATTTATAACTTAACTCTTTGTTTCTGTGATTTTTAGAGTTATAGTTCAGTCGATAACTCGTGTCCAACTCTTTGCAACCCTATGGACTGCAGCATGCCAGGCTTCCTTGTCCTTCACTGTCTCCTGGAATTTACTCGCATTGATGTGCATTGAGTTGGTGATGCTATGTAACCATCTCATTCTCTGCCGCCCTTCTTTTGCTTTCAGTCTTTCCCAGCATCAAGGTCTTTTCCAATGAGTCAGTTCTTCACATCCGGTGGCCAAGGAATTGGAGCTTCAACGTCTGTTCTTCCAATAAATATTCAGGGTTAATTTCCTTTAGTATTGTCTGATTTGATCCCAAGGGACTCTCAAGAATCTTCTCCAGCACCACAAGTCAAAAGCACCAATTCTTTGGTGCTCAGCCTTCTTTTTGACTCAATTCTCCTATACATTCATACCTGACTACCTGGAAAAACCATAGCTTTAACCATACAGACCTTTATCAATAAAGTACTGCCTCTGCTTTTTTAATACCTGTCTAGGTATGTCATAGCTTTCCTTCCAAGGAGCAGGCTTGCATCTTTTAATTTTGTGACTGCAGTCACCATCCACAGTTATTTTGGAGCCTGAGAATATAAAATCCATCACCGAAATCACTTTTTCCCCCATTTGTTTGCCATGGGACCATATGCCATGATGTTAGTTTTTTGAACGTAGAGTTTTAAGCCAGCTTCTCCCACTCTCCTCTTTGACCCTCATCAAGAGACTTTAGTTCCTCTTCACTTTCTTCCATTAGAGTGGTGTCATCTGCATATCTGAAGTTGTTGATACTTCTCCTGGCAATCTTGATTCCAGCTTGTGATTCATCCAGCCAAGCATTTTGCATGCTGTCTTCTGCATATAAGTTAAATAAGCAGGAATTGAAAACAGTTATATTTGAATATACAAGCCTCATTTTGGTGCTGTACTCTGTTAGTGGTTTTTAATCATTTGAGAGTCATTGACATCTTTGACTTGGTAAATTTTATGTACCGTCACATTTTTGTTCAGATGCATAGCTATGTACCATCTGTACCCCAAGCAATGGCCAAATGTTAATTTGATCATTACTAGTTTTGTAGACTTGTTTTTGGGGGTGAGACTGGGCTCTGTTTTTAGTTATTTTTAGAGGTATAAGCCAATTTCTTAGAAAATAATCTGTTGTTCAGGTTTGAGGAAAATTGTTAGGAAAGATATATTTATATAGCCATAGATTTATGTATAAAGAGTTAAATATAAAGTATAATATTAGAAAGCTAGAGCTATTTCTTTTTAGTAAACCAAGTTTTTTAACATTTCTTTTTTTCCTATTTTCTCTAGGTTTAACTATAGATCAACACATCATCTTGCGTCTCATGGGTTTTATGAATTTTTAAATTGGTTTGATGAAAGAGCATGGTATCCACTAGGAAGAATAGTAGGTGGTACTGTAAGTATATATGCGGTTACTCATGTTAATCTTAAACTTTTTCAGTGATTTGAGTAAATCATTCATCACTAAGGTGATGGCAATTCTTAAAAGTTTTATATAGTTAACTGATACATTTTCTGTGGCTAATTATCTGTTATTTAATTTGTTAAATCTCTTTTCTTGATACCCTTCTTCACATACCCCCACCTCCCAGCCTGTTTTGGGGTTATCTCATACTAGCCATTATTTCTGACAAGTGGTGGAGGTTAGGAGAAGCTCTTGTCACACTCTTAAGTTCAGGTTACTTGTGTTTTTGTTTTGTTCTATAGAAGCTTTATTGAAAAAAAACATTTTGGAAGGAAATAGAAATGTAGGACAATCAGATAATTCTAATTTTCGAGGTCCTAAATCTGTCTCAAATTACTCCAGGTAGATTAGGTATTGTTCATAATTTATGGGAAATTATAATGTCCAGAAGATGATAGAAAGGAAAATGTTTTTAGGATTTGAGATGTAAGGAGAATGGTTTGAGAGAAAATGAAAGACAAGGCACCTACTGGAGAAACATATACATTTAATATTTTTTTCTTGATCAGTTTTGTCAGAGGTTTATCAATTTTAGTAGATTTTTTTAAGCCAAAGAAACTTTGTTGATTATTAAATATTTGTCTTGTGTTAGCTTCCATTTTTTTCCTTCCTCCTACTTTCTTGAGTTTGATATTTTTATCTAGTTTCCTGATACAGTTTGCTCAATAATTTTCAACTTTTATATGTTACTAATTGATTTGAAGCTCCAAATTGCCTCATGATCACTGTTTTATCTACATTGCTTAAGTTTTGATACGTAGTGTTTTCATTATCATTCAAGTCAAAATGTATTTTAATTTCTATTATAATTTTATCTGATTTCATGAGTTACTTAGGACTGTATTTAACTTTTAAACATAAGAGAATTTCCTCATCATCTTATTTTGCTTTTTACTTCAAATAAATTAATGTTAGAAAACAAATTCTGTAATTTTAATCCTTTGAAATTTATTGAGACATGATTTGTGGCCCCAAGATAATACCAAATTTTATAAATGTTCCCTCTTCATTAGGAAGGAATATGTTCTCCATGATAGTGAGATGTTATATTTATAATCTGGGACTCTTTTTATCTTTGTAAATAGGGATAATGATACAGAAGAATAGTCATGATAGCCTCTGAGGTTGATTAGAAAGGTATTGAAATGTGAAAGATGTGGTAGATGACTATTATCTGTACTGCTTGTGCTGTGAATGTTGTCATGTCTTTTCTTATACTAATCTTTGATTACTGTAGTTTATTTCCTGGTATGTTTATAACTTTTTATCTTGAATTCACCCTCAGTGAAGGCTGGTTTTCTGAGATTCCTGGTGTCCTGGCATTTGGGACCATCCTTAAAATAATCTTTTTCACTTCCTTTTGCTGGAGCCCTCAGAAGTTTAGGACTGTTTTTAGAGGTTGTTTCTCAGTCTAAGTTTCTTATATGTGAAGTTGTTATAAATGTGGAGAGGGCTTACCTGGTGACTCAGTGGTAAAGAACCCTCCTGCCAGTATAGGAGGTAAGGGTTGGATCCCTGGGTTGGGAAGGTCCCCTGGAGAAGCAGATGGCAACCCATTCCAGTATTCTTGCCTGGAGAATCCCATGGACAGAGGAGCCTGGTGGGCTACATTCCATGGGGTTGCAAAGAGTCAGACACGACTGAGTGACTGAGCTTGCATGTATAAATGTGGAACCCGTACCTCACCCATGTGGTGAATGAGTTATTTCTTGTTTTGTTTCTATTTAAAGTTTTGAAAGTAAGGCAGAAGTTGGTTACTGTTTCATTTGATGGATGGGTAGAATTCATCTAGTTTCATAAACAGGCCCTGGGTTTGTGCTGGGATTTAGGCCTTTTCTTTAATCTCAGTGGTGAGCAATAACTATCCCCCAACCACCTGAAGTACCTAAAGTATATGTTAGGGCCTTGAGTGTTTTGTTTTTTAAGACTTCTGTGGCATCAGTCCCTAGTTTGAAATGCTTCTTTATGTTTGGAACCTAAAGGATTCCCTTTCAGGCTCTCTTTCTTTTAAGGTTAAACATGCTTTTTTTGTTGTTGAGTGGTTTTGTTTGTCTAGAATACCTTGATCTTTTCATCTAATACTTCTATGTATTATTTTGTATGTCAATTCAATCTACCATATTTAGATACTTTCAGATTTATTTCCATTTAAAAAAAAATATTTCCAGCAAAACTGTTCACTTGGGACCTGGTATTATATATGTAATGGAACAAAATTTTAATTTTTAAGAATGGTGATGATTACCATACTTTTCCCCCTTTCCTTACCCCACTCTCCTTCCGTGCATTCAATAGATATTGTGCATCTATTTTATGCCTATCATTGTTATTTGGATGCTGGGGAAATTTTTCTTGTTATTCTGGAGCTTGTATTCTGTGAGAGTGTTTATTTATTTATTTATTTTTGGACATGCTGTGCAGCATGTGGGATCTTAGTTGCCCAACCAGGGATTGAACCCATGCTCCCTGCATTGGAAGTGCGAACTCTTAACCACTGGATCACCAGGAAAGTCCCCAAGGGTATTTACTTAATAGACAGTAAGTAAATAAGTAAAATAAATACTATGTGAAGTGGTGATAAGGGCTATGGAGAAAAGGCAAAGGAGTGGGTTTAAAGACCATGGAAAGTTTGCAATTTTCAATAATATGGCTCAGAAAGTAAATTTATAACATTCTTTGTAGTTTCAGTGATGGAGAAAGAAAAAATCTTTTAGGATGTAGCTAACGATGAAAGTGTAAATACACATTTTAATCACAAATAGCTCAGAATTAATGCCCTGTTTATTGTTTGTTGAATCTTAAATGTTTCATGTTCCTCCTTTGGGGAGACGTTGAAGAGTACAGCTATTAACTGGGCCTATTCTAGTTTATTTGCTTTCCTTTGTTAAGTATTTTAAGAAGTGTAAAAATGTCAACCTTCGAGGAATTCCAAAATATTATATTTGAATTCACTAACTAGTCCTCCTTATCCTAGCTAGAATTGTTCACTTTCCACATCTTGACCTTAAAGGGAGGAAGGAATCATTTATAAATATCACTTAAATAATAACTGCACATAACTTTTTTTCATCTTCTGTTTATTTCTCAACCCCTTAAACACAAGTATGGGCAAAATTGTTAAAACCCTATATTTAAGGATGTGCTAGATAGAACCCTGCTTATAGTGAAAGAGTTAGTGGGAACAATTATAAAGTTACCCAGTGTTCCATTGTTAAAACATCTTCACTTGTAATCCTTCATTCAGTCTGATCTTTCTTCTTTTGCTTAAATATATACCTCTGCATATGAGAATTTTTTGTGTCCAGTTGAAAAAGAACATTTAATTTTGTAGTAGGTAAAGAAGGCAAACTGTTGTGAGCTTCATAATTCTCAACCTAATTATGTAATAATAAAGAGCTTAGTGTTTTCAGCTACCTCCTTATATTTGTAATTAAATTTTCCTTTTTTTTTTCTATAGGTTTACCCAGGGTTGATGATAACAGCTGGCCTTATCCATTGGATTTTAAATACATTGAACATAACAGTTCACATAAGAGATGTATGTGTGTTCCTTGCACCAACTTTTAGCGGCCTTACATCTATATCTACTTTCCTGCTTACCAGAGAACTTTGGAACCAAGGAGCAGGACTTTTAGCTGCTTGCTTTATTGCTATTGTACCAGGTTACATTTCTCGGTCAGTAGCTGGATCCTTTGATAACGAAGGCATTGCTATTTTTGCACTTCAGTTCACATATTACTTGTGGGTAAGTAACACTTGATGTTTTGTTATCATTAATACCCATAAACTTTCTACTTAAAGTAGTCATTATAGTTGCATGCAAAAAATTGTTACTGTTCATGACAAATAAGTCACAGCTCCAGTAAAAGAGGCTATCGGAAAATAAGCTATTGATTTTTTTTGTTGTTTCTTTACTAGTGGGGAGAGAGGTCAAAAATACTTAAGAAAGCTGAAGTGTGGTTCAGTGGCTTAGGATGTTGAATTCTGTGTGTGAAATTTGCATTATTTTACGGTTGCAAAGTTATTTCTTCTTTCCCTATCTGTATACCTTCTGTTTCTTTTTCTTGTCTTGCTGTATTAACTAGTACTTCCAGTATGATGTTGAAGAGGAGTAGTAAGATGATCCCCACCTTGTTCCTTTTCTTAGTGGGAAAGCTTTGAGTTTCTCACTGTTAAACGTGTTGGTTATAGGGTTTGTTTTTTTTTTTTTTTATCTTACTTATCAAGTTGAAGAAGATCCACTTTAGTTTGTTGAGAGAGTATCATGAGTGGATGTTGGATTTTGTCAGATGCTTTTTCTCTACTGATACATGATTGATCCTTGAACAACACAGGTTTGAACTATGCATATCCATTTATACATATAGTTTTCTATTAAATACATACTACAGCACTTCACAGTTTGGTTGACTCCATAGATCTGGACCCAAGGATTATGCAAGGGCCCTACTATAAAGTTATATGTGGATTTTTTTATGCCAAGGAGGTAGTCACTGCTGCAACCTCTGCCTTGTTCAAGGGTCAATTATAGTTGCATATAGTTGTAACTCTTCGTAAATTCTTTGACTTTTTGATGTCATGAATACATTATTTTCAAATGTTGAACCAGTATTTCAAACCTGAGGTAAATCTCACTTGATCATGCTATATAATTTTCAACATACCTTGTTAGACTTGATTTCCTAATATCTTGTTGAGGATTTTGTATCTAATGAGAGAGATAATGGTCTGTAGTTTTCTTTTCTTATATATGTCCTTGGTTTTAGTATTGGTTCAGTATTGGCCTTGTAGAATGAGTTAGGAAGTATTTCCTCTGCTTCCGTTTCCAGAAAGAGATTGCAGAGAATTGTTGTCATTTTTATTTATTTATTTTTAATCATTTGGTAGAATTTGAGTGAACTCCCCCTTGGCCTGATGCTTTCTGTTTTGGAAGGTTATTATTTATTTATTTATTCCATTTCTTTAATAGAGACCTAATCAGATTTTCTGTTTCTTTTTGTTTGAGTATTAGCAGATTTTTGTCTTTTCAAGAAATTGGTTCATTTCATTTAGGTTATCAAGTTTTTGGACATAGAGTTGTTCCTTGTATTTCTTTATTATCCTTTCAGTGAATGTCCAGGGGATCTGTAGTGATGTTCCTTCTTCCATTTCCAATATTAGTATTTGTGTCTTCTTTTTTTCTTAGTTAGCCTGGCCTAGCGGTTTATTGATTTTTGTTCAGATTTCAAGGAACTGTTTTTGGTCTTATTGATTTTCTTTATAAATTTCCTGTTTTCAGTTTCATTGATTTCTGCCCTGGTTTTTAATTCTGCTTTCTTTGGATTTAAATGGCCCTTCTTTTTCTAGGTTCCTAAGGTGGAAATTTAGATAATTGTCTTAGATCTATCTTTTCTATTGTTTACATTCAGTGCTATAAATTTCCACACTAGCACTGCTTTTTTGCTGCATCCCGTAAATTTTGATCAGTTGTGTTTCTGTTTTTATTTAGCGCTGTTTTGAAATTTCTCTTGAGGTTTTTTATATTTGAATGTGCTTATTTAAAGGTATGTTGTTTAACCTCCATGTATTTTGAGACTTTCTAGTTATTTTTCTATTAGTGATTTTTTGTTTGATTCCATCGTGGACTGAGAATACATATTATATAACTTTTATTCTTTTAAATTTGTTAGGATGTGTTTTATGGCCCAGATGTTGTTTATCTTGGTGAATATTCCATGCTGGCTTGAGAAGAATATGTATTCTTCTATTACTGGATGAATGCAATGTGTCTTTAGATGTCCACCATAGCCAGTATCCAGTTGACTGGTGGTAGTGTTGAGTTTTAGCTCTTACTGATTTTCTTACTGATTCAGCTCCTTACTGATTTTCTACCTGCTAGATCCATCTGTCTGAGAGAAGGGTTTTAAGTCTCCAATTATGATAGTGGTTTTATCCATTTATGCTTGTGGCTCTGTTGGTTTTTCCTCATGTAGTTTGACACTCTGTTGTTAGACACGTACACTTGAAGGATTGTTTTGCTCTCTTTGAGAACTAATCCCTTTATCATTATATAATGCACCTCTTGATCTCTGATAGCTTTCCTTGCTTTGAGGTAGGCTTTTATTATATATATCTTTATCAGTTCAGTTCACTCAATCATGTCCAACTCTCTGCAGCCCCATGGACTGCAGTACACCAGGCCTCCCTGTCCATCACCAACTCCCAGAGCTTGCTCAAACTCATGTCCATCGAGTTGATGATGCCATCCAACCATCTTGTCCTCTGTCGTCCCCTTCTCCTCCTTCCTTCAATCTTTCCCACCATCAGGGTCTTTTCTGGTGAGTCAGTTCTTTGCATCAGGTGGCCAAAGGATTGGAGCTTCAGCTTCAGTATCATTTTTTCCAATTAATACTTAGGATTGATTTCCTTTAGGATTGACTGGTTTGATCTCCTTGCAGTCCAAAGGACTCGCAGGAGTCTTCTCCAACACCACAGTTCAAAAGCATCAATTCTTCGGTGCTCAGCTTTCTTTATAGTCCAACTCTCACATCCATAATGACTACTGGAAAAACCATAGCTTTGACTAGATGGACCTTTGTCAGCAAAGTAATGTCTCTGCTTTTTAATGTGCTGTCTAGGTTGGTCATAGCTTTTCTTCCGAGAAGCAAGCGTCTTAATTTCATGGCTGCAGTCACCATCTGCAGCGATTTTTGAGCCCAAGAAAATAAAGTCTGTCACTGTTTCCATTGTTTCCCCTTCTATTTGCCATGAAGTGATGGGACTGGATACCATGGTCTTAGTTTTCTGAATGTTGAGCTTTAAGCCAACTTTTCCACTCTCCTCTTTCACTTTCATCGAGAGGCTCTTTAGTTCTTGTCTTTCTGCCATAAGGGTGGTGTCATCTGCATATCTGAGGTTATTGATATTTCTCCTGGCAATCTTGATTCCAACTTGTGCTTCATTCAGCCCAACATTTTGCATGATGTGCTCTGAATGTAAGTATCTTTATATATACTTCAAAATTTTTTAAATCTTTAAAAAAATTATTCATTTTTGGCTGCACTGGATCTCCATTGTGGCACATGCTACTCTTTATTGCTGCATGTGGGCTTTCTTTAGTTGTGGTGCATGGACTTCTTGTAGAACACAAGATCTAGGATGGGCAGGCTTCAGTAGTTGTGGCACTTGGGCTCAGTTGGATCGTAGTTCCTAAACCAGGGGTTGAACCTGTTTCCCCTGCATTGACAGGTGAATTTTTAACCACTGGACCACTAGGTAAGGCCCTGTACCTTTATATTCAAAGTGGATTTCTTATAGACAATGTATAGTTGGGTCTTGGTTTTTGATGCACCCTGACAATTTGTTTTTTAATTTGTGCATTTAGACCGTTGACATTCAAAGTGACTCTTGACTATAGTTGGTTTAATATTTACCACATATGTTACTGTTTTCTGATTGGTACTCTTGTTTTGTTTCACTTTTGATCTCTATTCTTTTTCTGCCTTTTGTGGTTTGAACTGTGCATTTCATGTGTTTTGCTTTCTCTCTGTTTCTGGCACATCAGTTATGCTTTTTTAAACTGTTTATAGTGGTTGCCATGGAATTTGCAGCAGACATACATAGCTGATTCAAGTTCACTTTCAAAGAATACTATGCAGACATACCTTGTTTTAATGCACTTCACAAATACTGCATTTTTACAAATTGAAGGTTTGTGGCAACCCTGCATCAAGTGAGTGTCAGCACTAGACATTTGCTCACTTCATGTCTGTCATATTTTTGTTTTTCTCACAGTATTTCAGTTTTTTCACAGTATTTCTCTTCAGTATTTTTCACAGTATTTCATTATTATATTTGTTATAGTGATCTGTAATCAGATTTTTGATGTTACCATGGCAAAACGATTTTAACTCCCTAAAGGTTCCAGATGATGGTTAGCATTTTTTAGCAATGAAGTATTCTTTAAAATATTATGTGTTGTTTTATTAAACATAATGTACTCTTAATATTGGGGACTTTCCAGGTGGCTCAGTGCTAAAGAATCCACCTGCCAGTGCAGGAGTTGCAGGTTCGATCCCTGGGTCAGGAAGTTCCCCTGGAGAAGGAAATGGCAACCCACTCCAGTATTCTTGTGTGGGAAATCCCATGGACAGAGGAGCCTGGCAGGCTACAGTACATGGTATCGCAAAAGAAACGTGACTTAGCAACTGAACAGCAACTCATAATAGACTCTAGCTTAGTGTAAACGTATCTTTTATATGCCCCGGGAAACAAATTTGTATCACTGGCTTTACTACAATATTCAGTTTATTGTAGTGGTCTGGAACTAAACCTGCAATATATCTGAACTCTACATGTACCACTTTATGGGCACTGTGAGTACTTTATAGTAACAAAATAATCCTAATTCCTCCCTTTAGTCCCTTGTATCATTACTGTCATTACATTCATATGTAATACATACATAATAGATTACATTGTTGGTATTATTATTTTCAATAAACTTATCTGTTGAATCAACTAAGAATAAGAAAACTAAAAGTTTTTAATTTCCCTTCACTTATTCTGACTTTGATGCTGTTCCTTTCTTTAGATTCAGATCTATGTTGTTTTCCTTCTTGTTAAAGAACTTCTAGCATTTATTGCAAGACAAGTCTACTGTCAACAAATTTCCTCAATTTTCATTTATCTGAGAAAGTCTTGAAGGATAATTTCACCAGGCCCAAATTTCTAGATTGTTTGTTTTTTCTTTCCTTTCCTCAGTTCTTACATATTTCACTCTAATCTTGTCTTCCTTGCATGATTTCTGAAGAGAAGTCATGTGATTGTTATCCTTGTCCTTCTAGAGTTAAGGTGTCTTTACCTCTGGCTTCTTTTAGGGTTTCTTCGTTATCATTGATTTTCTGTAGTTTGAAAAAGATATGCCTCGGTGTGGTTGGTTCTTTTGGCATTTATTGCTTAACATTTGAGCTTTCTGAATCTGTAATTTGGTTTCTGACTTTATTTAGGGGAAATTATCAGTAGTTATTGTTTCAAATATTCTTTTCCTTTCTCTCCTCTCCTGGTACTTCCATTACATGTATGCTATACCTTTTGAGGTCTTTTAACTAATATGTAGTATTTAACTTATATATTAAGTATATATTTTGACAATATGTATGGCTGGATCTTGATAGTATAATGCCAAGTGGAAAAATAAATTGAGGTAGAATACATACAGTAATTTTAAATAGTACAGACTATATTGTATATTGTCAGTTTATACTTATTTATAATCAAAGTATAAAAATATGGCATTTATCCATCATATATACCAACTTTATGATAGTGGTTACTCTTGAGTATGGGTGAGTGATACTGAGGAAGGAAGTATGAAGGGGGGGAGGCTCAGCTGTGTCTGTTAAAAACTTTTTTTAAATAAAATCATCCAGAGTAAATATGTTTTATTTGCATTTGGAAGGCTGGATGGCTGTTATTCTCTACTCTTCTATATGTTTGAAACCTTTTGTAATAAATTTTTAAAATAATATATTCTATTTGTTGGGAATTTAAAAACATAGAAAACTAATGTATAGAAACCATCACCAAGGTATTACTGTCATTTGCATTTTGTCATAGTTTAAAATTTTTTCATGCTTTTATGAAATGCAAAAGTGTTACTGTTCAAATGGTTTTTTTATTTTTTATATTCTTTTAAAAATAGCATGAGTCTGAACCATTGCAGTAGTGCCTTAACTGGCATGTTAATTACCTTTCATCATTTAAAAATTTAAGAAATTGAGACAAAATTCATGACATAAATTCACTTTCAGCAATTCTAAAGTGTACAATTCAGTGGCTTTTAGTATCCTCTGTTTACTTGCAGAACATTTTATACCCCCTAAGGAAATCTTGAACCTCGCCATTCCTTATTAGTTCCATTAATTTAATTTCTGTTTGAAAACTTATTATTCTGGACATTTCATGTAGGTAAAATCCACATAAAAAATTCATTCACTTAGCATAATCTTTGGTATTTTTGACATGTATTAGTATTTCTTTTTTTGTGGCTGAATAACCCATTGAATTGTGTTGTATGGCTTCCCTGATGGCTCAGATTGTAAAGAATCTGCCTCCAATACAGGAGACCTGGGTTTGATCCCCAGGTTGGGAAGATCCTCTGGAGAAGGGAATGGTAACCCACGCCACTATTCTTGCCTGGAGAATCCCATGGACAGAGGAGCCTGGCGGGCTACAGTTCATGGGGTCTCAAAAGAATTGGACACAATTGAGCGAGTAACAATTTCCCTTTCAACCCATTGTATATATACCACATGTTTAAAATCCAATAGCTTATAGACATTGAATTGTTTTCAAGTATTAACTATTATGGGTAATACTGCCAGTGACATTTGTGTACTCATTTTTGTGTGGACATATTTTCATTTCTCTTCCATATATACATAAGAGTGGAATTGGGGGAATTGCCAGACTATTTCCCGTAGTGGTTTCCCCCTTTTACATTTCCACTGGTAGTATATGAGGATTTTAATTTCTCCTGATCCTCACCAAAACTTTTTTTTTCCCCTTAGTTTTTTTTTGTTTGTTTTACTTGACTATTGGTATGAACTGGTATCTCATGGTTGTTGCTTTGGGTTTTTTGTGTGTTTTTTTAAATTGTGGTAAAATATATGTAACATAAAATACACCGTCTTAACTATTTGTAAATGTAGAGTTCAGTAGTGTTTAGCCTTCAGTAGATTCATAATGTTATACAGTTGTCACCACCATCCATCACTATCATTTTCCATAACTGCCCATTTTAACTTTCCCCAGCCCCTGACGCACCACCATTCTACTTTCTGTCTCTATGATTTTGACAGCTCTTAAGTATTTCCTATAAGTGGAATCATAGTTTTTGTCTCTTTGTGACTGGCTTATTTCACTTACCCTAATGTCCTCGAGGTTCATCCATGCTGTGGCATATGTCAGAATTTCCTTTTTTATGGCTAAAAATAATATTCCATTGTATCTATATACCACCTTTTGTTTATCCATTCATTTGTCAGTGGACACTGGTTGCTTCCATGTTTTAGCTAACATGGGTATACAAATATCTCTTAAAGACCTTGCTTTCAGTTCTTTTGGGTATATACCCAGAAGTGAAATTGCTAGATCATGTGTTAGTTCTATTGCAATTTTTTGAGAAACCACCATATTTTCTGTAGCAACTGTACTATTTTACATTCCTACTAACAGGACATACAGTTTTCATTTCTTCACATCCACATGAACACGTTGTTTGTTTTGTTACTTAATGGGTTTGAGGTAATAACCCATTATAGTTTTGATTTGCATTTTTCTAATCAGTGATGTTGAGCATCTTTTCATGTGGTTAATGGCCATTTGTGTATCTTTGGAGAAATGTTTACTCAAGTTCCTTGCCCATTTTTGAATTGGATTGTTTGGTTTTGGATTGATGAGTTTTAGGAGTTCTCGAAACATTTTAAATATTAATCCCTTATAAGATACATGATTTGCAAATGTTTTCTCCCATTCTATAGTTTGCCTTTTTCACTCTGTTGATCTTGCCTTTTGAGTCACCAAATAACTGAATTTTTCATGAAGGCCAGTTTGTCTGTGATTTTTTATTTCTGTGCCTTTGGTGTCTTATCCAAGAGAGTACTGCCAGATCCCATGTCATGAAGCTGTTGCCCTGTAGCTTCTTCTAAAAGTTTTACAGTTTTAGGTTTAACATTTAGGTCTGTTTGAGTTAGGTTTTGTATATGCAGGTAAGCATCCAACTTCATTATTTTGCACATTGATGTCGAGTTTGCTCAGCACTGTTCTGAAGGGACTGTGGTTCCCCATTGAAAAGACTTGGCACCCTTATTGAAAACCATTTGACCATATATACAAAAGTCTGTTTGTGAGTGTTTTATTTTGTTCCATTGACCTATCAGTATATACATGTCTTCATGCCAACACCATACTAATTACTTTAGCTGTGTAGTAAGTTTTAAAATCAGGGGGTGTTTGTCCTCTGTTCTTTTTCAGGATTCCTCTGGCTACTAGGGGTCCCTTGAGATTCCATATGAATTTTAGGGTGGGCTTTTTACTTCTGCAAGGAAAAAAGCATCTGATTTTGATATGGATTACATTGACTCTGTAGATTACTTTGCTAGTATTGTCATCCTCCAGTCCATGAATAATCATGGGGTGTTTCCATTTCTATTTTCTTTTAACAGTGTTTTACACTTTTCATCATACAATTCTTTTAATTCATTAATTTTATTCTTTTTGATGCTATTGGAAATTTTTTATAATATCCTTCTTGCATTTCTATTTGTTAGTATATAGAAATGCAGTGGGGTTTGTTTATTTTTCCTGTGTTGACTTGTATCTTGCTGTTCTGCTGAGTTCATTTGTTAGCTCTGGCAGGTTTTGTGGAAGGGACTTTCTCCATATGAGAACATATCTGTGAACAAGGGTGATTTTACTTCTTTCCAACCAGTTTGGATTCCTTTTATTTATTTTTCTTGTCTGATTGCTTTGGGTAGGCCTTAAGTGCTGTGTTTAATAGAGTTGGTGATAGTAGGCATCCTCGTCTTCTTCCTGGTCATAGAGGAAAAACTTCTGTCTTTCACCATTGAGTATATTCAGTGTAGTTTTCATATATGGCTTTTGTTATGCATTATATATTAAGTATGTAATATATTTTATATACTAATATATAGTATTTTGTATTTTAATGTTATTTACACATTTTTTTATACATGGTATCACTAGTCTCATATGTGAGAGTTTGGCTAGATAGAAAGGTGTAGGTCATTTGCTCTTTACTTGAAATTTTTGAAATTGTTGTACTATCATCATTTTGCTTCTTATTGTTAACCTAATTTTATGTGTTTGATAAGAAACATCTTTTTTTTTTTTTTTCTGAAGAAATAATGAGCTTTTACCTATAAAGCATTGAAATCTAATAGATTTCCTAAGAAATGTCGCCAAGTTGATACTCCTGGTAATGGTAAACCCTTTCAACACAGTATATTGTTAATTTTTATTTCTGGAAAGCTGTCTTTGATTATAGTTTCAAATATAGTTTGTTTCAGTGTTTGTTTTTCTTGGATCTTCTTCCTCTTTCTTTGAATTCTAGTTCTATCACTCGGAGTTGTTTAAACCTCCTGCATGTCTATTTCATCAGTTATAAAATGAAAGACAAGTGATACTTACATACATATCCACATTTGAGGAGGAAATTTATTTCTTTAGGTTTCAAACACTGTAATGGATATAAAGCAAAAATGAAATCCTGATGCAAAGTAAAAAAAAAAAAAAAAACCTCATATGGTTTCAGTTCAGTTCAGTCGCTCAGTCGTGTCTGACTCTCTGTGACCCCATGAACTGCAACATGCCAGGCCTCCCTGTCCATCGCCAATTCCCAGAGTCCACCCAAACCCATGTCCATTGTGTCGATGATGCCATCCAACCATCTCATCCTCTGTCATCCCCTTCTCCTCCTGCCCAGCATCAGGGTCTTTTCAAATGAGTCAGCCCTCCGCATCAGGTAGCCAAAGTATTGGAATTTGAGCTTCAACATCAGTCCTTCCAATGAGCACCCAGGAGTGATCTCCTTTAGGATGGACTGGTTGGATCTCCTTGCAGTCCAAGAGACTCAAGTGTCTTCTCCAACACCACAGTTCAAAAGTATCAATTCTTCAGCACTCAGCTTTCTTTATAATCCAACTCTCACATCCATACATGACTACTGGAAAAATCATAGCCTTGACTAGATGGACCTTTCTTGACAACGTAATGTCTCTGCTTTTTAATATGCTATCTAGGTTGGAACTTTCCTTCCAAGGAGCAAGTGTCTTTTAATTTCATGGCTGCAATCACCATCTGCAGTGATTTTGGAGTCCCAAAAAATAAAGTCAGCCACTGTTTCCACTGTTTCCCCATCTATTTGCCCTGAAGTGATGGGGCCAGATGCCATGGTCTTAGTTTTCTGAATGTTGAGCTTTAAGCCAACTTTTTCACTCTCCTCTTTCACTTTCATCAAGAGGCTCTTTAGTTCTTCTTCACTTTCTGCCATAAGGGTGGTGTCATCTGCATATCTGAGGTTGTTGATATTTCTCCCAGCAGTCTTGATTCCAGCTTGTGGTTCATCTAGCCCAGCGTTTCTCATGAGGTACTCTGCATATAAGTTAGATAAGCAGGGTGACAATATACAGCCTTGATGTACTCCTTTTCCTAGCTAATTCATTTAAAGGTACAGAACATTGTAGGAACACAGAAAGATGAGTACATGTTTGTTTCCATTGTTACTATCACCAAAAATAGAACTAATGCAGATAGAATAGTACTTAGAACTGTACTTCTCACCATATTGCATCCTATAGTTGTGGGATTTTAAGTTTCTTCCTCTGCCTTTGTAATCAGCCTTGTCCTTAAATTGTATTACTTGGAATTACAGATCTGATTTCTGTCTATATTATCTCTGGGAGTTTCTTTTCTGGAATGCCATGTTATAGAAATAAACAGTTTGGGGTGGCCCTTTATGTCTGACTTACTTCATGCAGCATAATACTTCTGAGAGTCATCTAAGAACATGGTATCTCTTTTTATTATTTCTCAGTTTTTGCTTTAATTTTTCTAGATCATTATATTAGTCATTTGAGATCATCTCTTCTAATGTAAGGAATCTTCCCAGGTAGTGGTTCAGTGCTAAAGAATCTACCTGCCAGTGCAGGAGACTCAGGAGATCTGGGTTTGATCCCTGGGTTGGGAAGTGGAAATGGCAGCCCACTCCAGTGTTCTTGCCTGGAAAATCCCACAGATAGAGAAGCCTGGTGGGCTGTAGTCCATAGGGCTGCAAAGATTCAGACACAGCTGAGCACTCATACACTTCTAATATAAGCAGTTTCCCTTTATGCACTATTTTAACTTCACTGCACAAACTTTTTTTGAGAAGTAATTTACAATACTGTAAAATATGGTCTTTCAAATTACACAGTTCAGTGGCTTTCAGTAAATAAAGTTGTAAAACAAACTTCTAGATTGTAATTTTCTCACTTAAAAATTTTTTAATATTTTAATATATTCCCTGCCCACTCATATTTTAGAATAGGACCCATGTTATTTTACCCTGTCCAAAGGGAAACCTTTTCAAAGTTGGCATGGTTTGGGGGAGGAGATCAGAGTATATTTTGGCATACACTTGCACTGTAACATTGAATTCCGAGCAGTGTATCATAGTCTATTAGAAATAAGTCTCAGGCAGCTCTAAGTGCTGTGAAATAGGAATGTTTTCTCTTTTCTTCCTCTTTCCCTTCATTTTTTGTTAAAATTTCCTCAAAGATTGATGTCACCTGTGGTTTGTTTTAATGTACTAATAGAAGACCATTTTGAAAATAAAGAATTCCTTGAAATTACTTCTGTATAATACTGTTAAGTTGAACTTCCTTCTTATCAGGACATAAAGATAGCTCTTAATACAGGATTGCTTATAATGGGCCTTAGGTCTATCATTTCTTTAGGACACTCACTTGATTCATCTTAAAGATGACCCATTGCTCTTGGCATAAGTATTCAGAGCTTATGCTTTTAAAATTTTAAATTCTGTTTCTGAGGGTGCTGATGTATTTTGCTCTTTCAGACGAACATATAAACTCTTTGATTAGTTTCTTTTTAGGCCATAGACATTTGTCAACTTCTTAAACCTTTGTTACAGAACGTTGTCTTTCCACTTGAGAGTATTGAGAATTTTACTGACATTAGGTCTTCTAGAAATTTAAGAATATAAACTTAATGAAGATGTTGATTGTGGTGTCTTAAAATATCTAGCTGAATTAGTTTTCAAAAATGAATGTTCATAATTAATACTATGATATATAGATGATCACATTCAGATGAAGAAAAACCACAGATTAAGGTGTTAGGTCTAAGCAAACCTGCCATATAAAAATTTGGAGTTACTAAACAAATTTATTCTTTAGTTCAAAATCTTAATTTGTTGATATTAATCATTTTAAGATAGAAAATAGAAAAAATGGAAAAATATACATTGTTCCTTTTGATATGATTCTTTTTACTAAAAACTACATAACTTAAAAAAAAAAAAAGGAAGCTACTCCTAAAATGTCTGACTACTGTCCCATGTTAATAAGTGGATCTAAGTATCTGTGTAACCTCATTACCCTTTTTAAAGAATAGCTTTCACTTTTTATAATACAAGTTTACTAAACACTTAACCTTTTTTCAATCAACAGGAACATTTATAAACAGTTTTATATATCAGTTGCTTGTTTGTTTTTTAGGTAAAATCTGTAAAAACTGGGTCAGTTTTTTGGACGATGTGCTGCTGCTTGTCGTATTTCTATATGGTAAGATTTCATACTTGAAACTGAATACACGAGGTCTGAGTCTTTGGCAACTAGACCAGTGCCTTCTCTTCTCAGCTAGGGCAGTTCTCCACTTCCTTTTTATTTAATGCATTCTCTTTGCTTACTACCACTTTCTTCCCTACTCCTGTCTTCAGGGTCTTGTATGGACTTCTACTTTACGGGTGATGGAGGACTAATACTCAACCTCTCAAACATAATATTTGCAGCAAGTGAAAACAGAAACTTTTCTTTCAGATGTACAACTTTTTGTAAATAATGGTCACATTCTCTGGGTTAACCTGTGTACTACCTGTATAATTTTTTCGACAGGTTACTTAAGATTGGAATTCAGTATCACCTCTTTAATCTCCTGCCTTTCTTTTCACACCACAGCCTATATAGTTTTCTTATGCTGAAAATAAATGATAATCTTAGGTAATTTTTTTTTTTGGTTGTTAAACAAATGTCATGGAATTTGTGTTTCCAAATTATCCATGCCCCTTTTAAAGTCGTTAAAGGTTAGGACATATTATGTGCCTAATTAATGTGTCCTAGGCATGTTGTGCTCAGTAACAGCAATAACTGTCTTTTAAGTTTAGACTTAAATTTTAGAAATAACCAGAAGTCCTTCCCGTAGAACTGAAGCTCAACCAGAGGAATGTTGTCTTTGGTGAGAAAATAGCACATGACTGAAGCAGTAAACTGATGTTGTTGTATGAATTGTAAACAAAAAGCAATTTCTTATATAAGTGGTTCTGAAATATTTTAGACAGGGATAGATAGCATTGTTATAATGTATGTTAACATATAGTCTCCTAAGGTGACTGTTGATTCAAATGGTTCTATCAAGCTTTTCATTATTAGAGCACATGTAAGAACTTTGATCTTGACAGACCTTATTATTGTTATTGAATTGAATGTTCTTAAAAAAATAATAAATTCTGTTGGTTTGGAATAAGCATAATCTTTAGGATCTTTATTAATTTAGACCAGAACGTACTCAGTTGTCTGATAAATAGAATTTTTCTAGCTTTGTGATACAGGCTAAACATTAAACTGGGATCCTGGTTTGTATCCATTAGTAGGAAGAAATTTATACCCAAGGTACCACCTTTTATCTTGAGGATCACAAAGCATATACAGATCATCTGAGTATTCCTTTTAGTTGAGGTGTTGACTGATGTTAACATCTGTTGTTCTTACTCTCTGTGAAGTCTCTTGCAATGTATTTACCATAAAAAATGGGGGCGAGCAAAGGGTTTTTTGCTTTTAAAAGTTTATGTATTCTAAAGTCTCTGTCTCTGTGAGTCTTTTTATTGCCAATTCACAAACTGTTCTCAGTGTTCTTAGTAAGCTTAATTTAATTTGACCATTCCCCTAGTGGATATAGTGGAGAAGGAAGTGGCAGCCCACTCCAGTGTTTTTGCCTGGAGAATCCCAGGGACGGGGGAGCCTGGTGGGCTGCCGTCTATGGGGTCGCACAGAGTCGGACACGACTGAAGTGACTTAGCAGCAGCAGCTAGTGGATATAGAAAAGTGTATTGAATTTATGGGATTGTGTTGTTTTAATTATCAATAAAAAATTTTTTAAAAGTAGGTTATTTGTATGTAATAGACAAAACAGTTTATTTTGAAGCATCTCAAAATTGCTGAAAATCCTAGTGTTTACTCTGTGTTTAGACTTTTATGGCAGAATTTATCTACTTTAAGAAGCAAATATGTAAATTATTTAACTTAGCATTTCTTTACTCATAGGTCTCTGCTTGGGGTGGTTATGTGTTTATTATCAACCTTATTCCACTGCATGTATTTGTGTTGTTACTGATGCAGAGATACAGCAAAAGAGTCTACATAGGTAAGTGATTTGACTTCTGATATCTGTCAACTCCTAAGAGGTGTTTCGTATACATTCTTTCATTGTCAGACATTTCTGTTTGGTTGGTATTACCCATGAGTAATAAAGCTAATTTTACAATGTTTTGCTTTTTTATATTAATAAGGAGGGTTAGGCATTTTCACCAAAGTGTGTTATCATCAACTTTACCTTAATGAGTTTGTTTAGTTTTTGCAGAAATAAGTCTTGACTTAATATTTATCAGTCTTTTTTTTTTTTTTATTTGGGAAAATGATATACACACTATAAACACACTATTGCACTATATATACACACATATACACACTATTCTAATTCACCTTACTCCCTGAAAGAGACTGAGCATCCTTAACAGTTTAATAAGCCTTTGAAAACCCTTTCTGAATAATATGCAGCACGCTATCTTAGTCCATTCAAGCTGCTATAACAAAAATGCCACCGACTGGATAGTTTATAAACAAGAGAAATTTATTTCTCAATTTGGAAGCTAGAAAGTCTAAAATCAAGGCACCAGAATGCTCACATTCTTCTGAGGGCTCTTTTTCTGTTTCTTAGCTTGATACCTTCTTTGTCCCCACATGGTAGAAGGAATGAGCCAGCTCTCCGGGGCCTCTTTTAAAAGGGTACTTGTTCCCTGGTGACCTCATTACTTAATCACTTCCCAAAGGCTGCCTCCTAATACCCTTTCCTTGGGCATTGGGTTTAGTATAAACATTCAGACCATAGTGTAGACTGAGTGTTTTCTCTGCAACATTTTAATTTGCTCTGCAGGTTTTAGAACACATCTTTAGAATAAAATGCTTAGTAATAGATGGTGTCTTGAATCTTAGAACTCACTGTCTATGATAGAGACAGAATTTTTATAGGTTGTATTAATCACAGAGAAGTTGTCATCTGAAACCAGTGTCTTTATAATACAGTAATATAATTCTTTTATAACAATACTGGAAAACTAACAAAAATAATAAAGTCGTTTACTTGATTAAAAAACATAGTAGTTTGGCAGTTTACAAAAACTTAATGATAAAGTTACTGTGACCCACAAATCCACTCCTTGGTATATACCCAAGAGAATTGAAAATTCTATACTTACACAGAAACTTTTAATGTTCGTAGCAGCATTTGTTATTCATAATAGCCAAAAACTGAAGACAACCCAATGTCCATCAACTGATGAATGGATAAAGTGTGGTGTATCCATACAGTGGAATGTTGTTCAGCAGTGAAAAGGAATAAAGGTGATATGTGCTACATCATGAACCTTGAAAACACTGTGCTAAATACAATAAACCAGACACAAAAGGCCATATATTGTAGGATTCTTTCTGTATAAAATGTCCAGAGGTGGCAAATCCATAAAGACAGCAAGCAGGTTAGAGACAGAAAGTTGGTTTAGAGATTGCCAAGGGTTTGGGGACTAGAGTGACAGCTTATAGATACAGGCTTTCTTCTTGGAAGGGGTGGGGAGAAGTGTTCTATAATCATAGTGGTGATAGTCACACAACTTTGTGACTATAATAACCACTCAGTGGTACATTTTAAAGGGGTGGGGTTTTTTTAGTATGTATTATATCAGTTTAAAAAAAAATTATTATCTGCTAATTAGGTTTATACCCACTTCAGCATACTTGATAACAATCACCACTGAAATAGTACATATGTATGTATCAGGTGGTTCTTATACACCATGAACTGTTCTTTGCATGTATTGAACTCATTTACTGTTTATAACCTTGCCTTGAGGATAGGTCCTTTAAACAAGAGAAGACATAATTTGCTCAGGATCATATAGCTAGTAATGGAGCTGAAGCCTAAATGTAGATAGTTTGGCTCCATACTCTGTAATGCAAAAAATCACTGTAACTGTGTTGCCTACCATATAAATAAATACCTTACTGTGGAAATATGTTGATATATATCTCATTACCCAGAAAACACTGTAAGCCAGCATTGGAATCCAGAAAAGAAGATGATGGGTTAAACAATAACTCCGAGCTTTTTGTTTTGGAACAGTATAAGGAAAAAACATTTTTAAATCAAGTGGTGATGGGGAAGAACTGAGAGTTTCTTTGTTTAATTTTAAAAATGTAGCGCCCTAAAAATGTGATGGTCAGGAAAACAGAGTTAGGGAGACGATTGAGGGATAGACCTTTGTGAAATGCCCCTGAATCAGGAAGAGGAAGAAGAGCTAAAGGAAGTGAAGTTAGATTAGCAAAGTCTAACTTCCCTACCCTCCTCATTTCTATTTAGCTCTAGAAGTTACCAAGGAGCATCATTTTACACTTTTAAATTATATTTCTTCGTTGTTCTTTCTGCTATCCTGTGCTTGGCTTTATTTTAAGTATCAGTACTAGGTATATTTGCTATTTTTAAAAATTGTCATTGTGTCTCCATTCAAATGTTTTGCACAAGTCACTTCTTCCTACTTTTACAAATAGAGCTTATAAAATAGTAGTTTAAAAGAGTCATTCAGTACAATTTATAATGAACAACATCCTTGAGAAAGAAAAATTATTTTTTCTCTTGTGTGTCTGTTAAGTTAGTCATTATATTTCTGTCTGCTGGTCAAGAAGAATCTGTGGAGGGTTTTTGTTTGTCTTTTTTTTGCGGGGGAGGGGGGAGGGTCTTATAAGCTATAATATCATGTATGTTTCTTCCCATCTTTCACTCCTTTTATTTATCAGCATTCATAGTAATCAAGCAGTAAAATATCTTTATTAATCAGATTTCAACAGTCTTATAAGCCTTTAATCATATTTATTAATAATAAAGCAAAACTGGTTGAGTTTTCAAGTATTTTCTATTTCTTTTGGTTAGTGCTGTTGTGGTTGAGAGAGAAGAAACGGGAAAGGAGTGTTTTGCCAGCCCTTTCCATTAAATATCACCCAGGAGATAGAGCGAATGCTAAGGTGATTTCATGGTAGATTAGAGTTAACTGGAATATAATATTCACAAAACCTTTTCTAACTTTATTTACATAAAGGGATGTACAGTAGTACTTTAAAAGCATGAAGGGTGCTGTCAACTTAAGTTGTGATGCTTTGTCAGGGAGAAAGAAAGTACTTAAAGGCTACTTTGGGGAACAGCAAGAGCTTGTATTAAAACTGGGCATTTCTCTGGTACTCGAATCAGGCCTTTTGGTGCCTTTTATTTTACAGACCAGCTCATTTGTGCACCTTAAGCCAAGAACAGTGGTTTGGTTCTTTTCTGTATCAATCTAGTCCCACCCAATACCCTTGGGGGAGAAAAAGTACTGTAAAAGTGAAAAGATGTTTAGATTCTGTTTTAGAAGATTACTATTTGTCCCAAATTAAAGAGATTTTCTTTGTTTAAAAATAAGCTAACAGACTTTGTATATATCTTCCTAATGATAATTGGAGGGGAATTCTAACACATTGGAAGTTTGATCTGCAGGAGTAAATTGCCAGTAACTATACTTCCACAGGATGGCAGTGTGGTAACATTGTCATGATGTAATGATTTACCACACTCTTGGTCTTGTTTGTTTTCTTAGAACTCACTGCTTTGATGGAAAGAGAGCTTTATTCTTCTGGTTTAAAGGGTAAAAAGAAAGTAGGTTAAGATAGATGGATAGAAGGTTGTGAAGATGTAGAGCACAGTTTGATCAAGTTTCAGAGTGTGGAGGAAGAACTGGTGGAGAATGATTGCTCTGTGAGTGTGCTGTTGAGGGTTCTGAGAATGTCAGAGAATGGTTCAGGTGGTATTATGTGTCTCTTCAATGTCCAGGTCAAGAAGCAGAGCTCTCGCCGTCCTCTCGCCTGGCTCTTACAGAGCCAGGGTTTTTTTCCACCAATGTCGCATGTACTTGCTCCATTGTATTGCGGTAATTTGTTTACGTCTTTGATTTTCCAAACTGGATATCTGATTCTCAGAAGGTCGGATTGTATTTTTAGAATGTCTTGACCACAATAGGCCATAACTTAATATTTGAATGAATTAAAGAGATAATTTTTAAACATAGTACAAAGACTCAAGAAAAACATGTTTTCATTTTGCATTGGAGAATGGTTTATGTTTAAGAATTAAGGGTTACTTCACTATTTCTTCCAGTTTCACTGTTTCTTAATACGTATTTCTAATTCTTATTTTCTGTGTTTTAAAACATGGGTTTGTAAATGGGATTTAAAATGAGGTATGGTGATGTGTGTCTAATTTTACAGGTTCAAGAAGAAGGGCAGTATTAAGCAAGATGAACTTGGAATTTTTTTAAACAAAATTCAGCTGAGTGAATTTTAAGTATCTAATTGGCTTTATTAATGATTCATAAGTTGGACAGCATCACTAATGTAGCCAAGTAGAAAGGAGCTCCAAAAAACCACAGTAAGGGAAAGATTTTTATAGGCAAGACAAGGAATCCGTAACCAAAAGAGCCTTTCAGGCCTAGGTAACCTACCTATGGGGAGAGAAAGGGTCTTTGTGGCAGATTCCCTCCTCTTTCTTTGGGCAGTGGGAGTTAGAAAGAATTACCTCATTTGTGCTGACAGAACTTTCCATGCTGACCTAGTAGAATAGTATTCCTGGGGAAGGTTGTGACTGCAGTTAGGATTCGGTATTGAATCTTGAATTTCAGCACTGTTGACTCCATTTGGGGCCTTTAACAATGGAAATATTTGTGTGTTAAAGAGTACTATGAAGTAGAAGAGCATACATCCCTCTATGTAAACAGCTCATTATCACTGATCCAAAAAAGATAAAAATAGGGAAGACATGAACCAAGTTCTCTTAAAAGAAAACGGTTATCGGCGGATTATTGCATACATCACGTTTATTAGCTTTGAATCATCAGTGCACATAAGCAGGTATAAATGAGATTAGTTTGGATAGAGGAATATTTGTAGGTAAAATATTGTTGAGAACTTGTCTGTTTCTGTTAGTTGAGATTTGTTTGACACTAACTCATATTTACAAAGTAATGTGTTTGCAAGTTAAAGTCCCACCTGGCCTTTTTTATGTTTCTTGAGATTGAGTTTCTTTTTCTTGAACCCATCTCCATCACTTTTTTTATTAACTTGAACTCTAGTGTACCACTTCTTTATAAAGAGTTTTCTTTACCTAATGGCAGTGAATGCCTGTGTAGCTGCATCAAACCACTGAAATGAGAGTATTAGCAGATTTAGTCTCTTTTTGCATATACCTGGAAAAGTGGAAACAGTAACAGATTTTCTTGGGCTTCAAAATCACTGTGGATAGTGACTGCAGCCATGAAATGAAAGACACTTGTTCTTTGGAAGGAAAGCTATGACAAACCTACACAGTGTATTAAAAAGCAGAGATACCACTTTGCTGACAAAAGTCTGTCTAGTCAAAGCTATGGTTTTTCCAGTAGTCATGTGTGGGTGTGAGAGTTGGACCATAAAGAAAGCTGAGCACCAAAGAATTGATGCTTTTGAATTTTGGTGTTGGAGAAGACTCTTGCGAGTCCCTTGGACTGCAAGGAGAGCAAACAGTCAATCCTTAAAGAAAATCAATCCTGAATATTCGTTGGAGGGACGGATAATAATTTTGCCACTTGTTGTGAAGAGCCAACTCATTGGAAAAGACCCTGATGCTGGGAAAGATTGAAGGCAAAAGGAGAAGAGGGCAGCAGAGGGAGAGATGGTTGAATAGCTTCACCAACTCAATGGACATGAATTTGAGCAAACTTCAGAAGACAGTGAAGAACAGGGAAGCCTGGCACATTGTAGTCCATGGAGTCACAAAGAGTTGGACAGGACTTAGTGACTGAATAACAACAACAGTTCTTCAAGGTCACAAAATGACCATGTTCCCATTTTTTTCCCCTAATTCTGCCTCCTTGACTCTTTGGGAATCTACACAGACTGATTTGTAAGAGAAACATACTGGTATTTGAACACCATCAACCAAAATGGTTGGCAGTTCAAATATATGTGACATAGAATTTCTTGTTCATACTTTTATTGCATTTGCGTTCACATATCTAGTCCAACACTAATGTGTCTGGAAAGTACATTGTTGGATGAGTTTGTTCCTCGGGATCCTCTCGACAGCCAGCTCTCTGTTAGCTTGGAAGCTTTATACATTGGTCCTTCCTATTACATTCACTTAAGCTTCTTAGCCTTTTCCTAATACTGTGGTCATCCGTGATCAGACACTGTACAGCACAGCATACACTTCCCTTCACCCAGCTCAGCTGAGAAAGAACGCTTACTCACTGTTAAAAGAAACCCAAGTGAATGAGTGTTCTTTCTCAGCTGAGCTGGGTGAAGGGAAGTGTACGCTCTGCTGTACAGTGTGGAGCATACAGATACTTCTGCTGAGCCGTTCTCTTGCAGTCTTTTTTCCTAGTAGAGTACTTTATTTGCCAAGCACTAAATATTGACTAGCCTTCACGAGGTGATGTGTATAATAAGCTTTATAAATGGAATATTTTTCACACTTACTTATTTCAGAAGAGTTTTAACTTTCTTTCAAATTAATTTTTATTTACGACTATTCCAAATACTTCACTGTAATGATATGTGAATACCTTAATGCAAAAACAAATCCTTTATACAAGCTGTAACCACTCCCCAATTTGCCTGTACACTTAGGTTGATATAAACCAAGAATACTACATAGTATATTCAGTGCAGAAAGCAAATACGTTTCCTTTATTAGATCCTAATAAATTTGTAACTAGTCTGTTTTATGACTTGACCTCTGTGTACTTAGTTCTTTTGTTCTTTAATCATAGAAAACCTAGTAGATGGACATAAAGTTTGTTAAAACTGGTAACGTACTGTACAAAAAGATTATGAAAAGGTTGTAAGTACTTAAAAGCTTTTGAGACTGCAAGCTACTCATATAGGATGATGATAAGCTTTCATTTGGTCATGCATACTTTGTGTTAATGCTAATAGGAATGGTGTTTACATGCTTCTTGGGTCATGTCAACAATTGTTAATGATAGAATGGAAAAATTTGATTCCATTTTCAGAAGAAGAAAACAGCACCAGTCTTCTTAAAATAATACTTTTTTAAAATGGCAGAAAAGAATTATATGTTTTATAATGTATGATTGATTAATCATCCAGTATGTATCAAATAGAATAGTCACTTCAAAATTCTATTAAAATAAGTGCAGTTAAAACTTTTTCAGTTAAAAAAAATATATGAATCATGTATATATTTATGTTTGAAGTACTTAATGGTAATGGTGAATTGTCCTTGTTTCCTATTTTGTCTTTACAGCATATAGCACTTTCTATATTGTGGGCCTGATATTATCCATGCAGATACCTTTTGTGGGATTCCAGCCAATCAGAACAAGTGAACACATGGCAGCTGCAGGTAGGAAAAATATTTATGTTCTTTCTTCTAAAGAATCCATGAATGTATGACTGACTGATCTTCAGTGGAATGGAGGGTTCTTTTGGGGCTTTGTTGTTGTTTCTAATTTTCATTGTATTAGTTCTGAAACATCACCACTGTAAAATATGAATATCACCACTGTAAAATATGACAGGAGAATTTATTGAGACTTTCTGATATTGGGCTTCTGAAAGTGCCTGTCTTCCCAGGTATGGCTGTTTTGAGAAGGTTAAAGCATCCTTTTTTGCCAACACTAAATAACATTTGCTTTGTATAAACAAATATTAAATAGTAATGTATCTGTATACTGGGTTACTATACTACTGAGTTGTCATTTTGCCAAATTTAGGTGGAATGGAACATTTCATTTTTATGTCCTTTACATCTCACTAAAATATTTTATCCATCCCTACT
This sequence comes from Odocoileus virginianus, assembly GCF_023699985.2. Taxonomy (NCBI): domain Eukaryota; kingdom Metazoa; phylum Chordata; class Mammalia; order Artiodactyla; family Cervidae; genus Odocoileus; species Odocoileus virginianus. The sequence continues at coordinate 4,420,028 of NC_069699.1, forward strand.
AACTAGAATTAAGGGCTTTTATATTGATTATAAAGTCACATAATTCTCCCTAAAGCAGAGCATTTTGCCATTGTTAATCTGGGTCACAGATAACAAGATATAATGAGAGATCTGTGAATAAAACTTTATCAGAGATTTCCACACAAGGTCCATGACCCATAGAAAATCTGTGGGTAGTCATTTTGTTCGTAGCATTTTATAAATATCGGCATTTTTAACTTTCTGAGATGATGATGGTCCATAGCTTTTATCATCAGATTTTCAGTGAGAATCTTGAACCACACACACCCACCCCAGCTATGAACAGTAACCATATATTGTTGTTCAGTCGCTAAGTCATGTCCCCAAGGACTGCAGCACTCCAGGCCTCTCTGTTCATGTATTAGAAAAAAAAATATGTAACAGAAATTTTTAAATGTATTAAGTGGTTACCTGTCATTTGACAAAAGAAATGTCAGATCACTGAATTGTACAGGATATTCTAATAGTCTTCCAAATAAATGTTTCTCAATGTTCTTGGAAAAATGCTTCATTGATTACTTATATGAACCTTCTCTTTAATTAGGTGTCTTTGCATTGCTGCAAGCTTACGCTTTCTTGCAGTATCTGAGAGACCGGTTAACAAAACAAGAGTTCCAAACACTGTTCTTTTTGGGTGTGTCACTAGCCGCAGGTGCTGTGTTCCTTAGTGTCATCTATTTGACTTATACAGGTAGGTGCCATCACCTGTCAGATGTGAACCTTGTCTCTAGGTCATTGCAAAAAGTAAATTCTTTTGCAAATTTTATACATGTTCCATTTATCCTAGTAGGTCAGCTATTGTTTTCTTTTAAACATTATGAAAATAATAAGTCAAAGGTTCTAAAATCTGAACAGCACTACAGATTTCCTTCTTTTTTTAAACAATATCTTTGTTGCTTCAGGTTCTGCTAAATCCACATTCAAGCATCCTTCTCTTGATAGATGATTAGGCCCAAAATGTATAAAATTCTAAGTTTCTGGTGTTAATGGCATAGGTTTACCCTCCCTAGTGTATATATACTCTCTCTCCTGCTTCTAAACAGCCAACCAGATCAGTTTTCAGTCAGCTTCTGAATTCTAAGTTACTTTCTTTTCCTGACTTTACCAGTCCTAGAAACAAATCAAATTCTTTCTGAAGGTATGTCAAATTAATGAACCAGTTTAGCTCGTAAAATCATGAAGAATTAATTGACAGGAGTAAAAGGCACAAATGTTTAAAATCACCTTTGTAATTGATCTAAATTAGGCCTACTGGACACCTCTCACTTTTTAAAATTATCCAGTACTATCTTAATATCTTTATTTTATTAGTCAATTAGAGGTTTAAAAGAATCAGAAAGCTGTCAACAGTGTTATCAGTCAGCTTGTTCTATTTCTTTGGAAATGTAATGTCCATGGGTATCTTTTTAATTTGATCCCTAAGGCCCAGACAGTGAAGAACCTGCCAGCAATGCAGAAGACCTGGGTTCGATCCCTGAGTCAGAGAGCACCCCCTGGAGAAGGGAATGGCAACCCACTCCAGTATTCTTGCCTGGAGAATTCCATGGACAGAGGATCACAAAGGATCCATAGGATCACAAAGAGTTGGACATGACTGAGTGACTAACACTACTATTACTAACTTTATTTTATCTGATGACCAGCTGTGTGAAATACAGTGTAACCTATTTTTTTTTTTAAGGCAGTTTTTTTACCATTAGCTTAAAATTAGTTCAAATAATCAGTAAACATAAAACCAATAAAAACAATGAAACAGCCAATAAATTTACTTTGCATTTTTCCTTCCAAGGTTACATTGCACCATGGAGTGGCAGGTTTTACTCATTGTGGGACACTGGGTAAGTGCAGATAAGTTATGTGCCCTCATGTTATTTAAATATTCTTTTGTCTTCTTTATTGTTAATATCTCTGTCAATACCGGGCAACATTCTAAAATATTTAGCACATACCAGTTTAGTAAACGTTGTATTTTGTCTTTGTTATAATATCCGTTTGGAATTCACTGGTAGTTTGATATGTAAGTCATATTTCTGTTCTTCATGGGCAACTCCTTTTTGTTTATTAAAACATTTCAGGTAACACGTGCCATTTTAATGATTGATTTTTTTTGTTTGTTTTTACCAATGTATTCAAAGTTTCCATCTGTTAGTAATATTCAATTTTTAACCCTTAAGGATGCTGTAGATATGAGAAAAAATTTAATTTTATCTAAGTTTCTTGGTGTTATTTAACCATCAGATATACTAGAGGATATCTGTTGAGTTTTTTAAGAGTGCTTTTATGAGATGAGTTAATTAAAAAAAATAGTTTTAACATTAGCTCAGTACTTTTTTTTTTAACTAAAAATGTTTTCCTAAGGATAAGAAAATATCTCTTGGTGATAATTGACCTTTCTCCCTTGATTCTGCTGTTCTGTCTTTTTTGTTACCCCGTGTGGCCCAATAAAAAACATACCACATTTTATTGAATATGCCTGCCCTTTGATATAATACCAAAAAGGCCCCTACCCAAGCCTAATTAAAGGGCATAAGCAAATGATGTATGGATGGCTGAAACTTAACAGACACATACTCCCAAAGATAAGCCTTTGCATCACCAGAGAGTTTGAGGGAAAAACCCCAGTTGTAGAAGTCAGTTAATTCTGACTAGGTTAAAAATTCTAGGTTAAAATTTTATTAGTCATACTTACTGTTGTTTTCAAACTTTACTTGCCCACTTTGGAATCTTAGGATATTTCAGAGAAAATCTGTCCTGTCCTTTTCATGTCTCTCACCAACCACCTCTGTGCCATCTCCGTGTTAAGAAAGATATTGTCACAATAGGATATCTTATTGGATGAGTTATTCTGCTAGTCACACATCCAAAAGGTAGTCGAACTCAATGGTGCAAACCTAGGAAGTGCTTGTTCAGTTCATTCCCTCAGTTGTGTCCAACTCTTTGTGACCCCATGGACTACAGCACGCAGGCTTCCCTGTCCATCACCAACTCCCAGAGTTTACTCAAACTCAAGTCCATTGAGTCGGTGATGCCATCCAACCATCTCATCCTCTGTCGTCCCCTTCTCCACCTGGCTTCAATCTTACCCAGCATCAGGGTCTTTTCCAGTGAGTCAGCTCTTCCCATCAGGTGGCCAAAGTATTACAGTTTCTGCTTCAGCATCAGTCCTTCCAATAAATATTCAGGACTGATTTCCTTTTGGATGGACTGGTTGGATCTCCTTGCACTCCAAGGAACTCTCAAGAGTCTTCTCTAACACCAGAGTTCAGAAGCATCGTTCTTTGGTGCTCAGCTTTCTTTATAATCCAACTCTCACTTCTATACAGAACTACTGGAAAAAACCATAGTTTTGACTAGACAGACCTTAGTTGGCAAAATGATGTCTCTGCTTTTTAATATGCTAAGTTGGTCATAACTTTTCATCCAAGGAGCAAGCGTCTTTTAATTTCATGGCTGCAGTCACCATCTGCAGTGATTTTGGAGCTCCCAAAAATAAAGTCTGACTCTGTTTCCACTGTTTCCCCATCTGTTTGCCATGAAGTGACGAGACCAGATGCCATGATCTTAGTTTTATGAATCTTGAGTTTTAAGTCAACTTTTTCACTTCCTCTTTCACTTTCATCAAGAGGCTCTTTAGTTCTTTTGCCATAAGAGTGCTGTCATCTGCATATCTGAGGTTAGTGATATTTCTCCCAGCAATCTTGATTCCAGCTTGTGGTTCATCCAGCCCAGCGTTTCTCATGATGTACTCTGCATATAAGTTAAAAAAGCAGGGTGACAATATACAGCCTTGACATACTCCTTTCCCTATTTGGAATTCTTTTTGCTTTTTTGATGATCCAAAGGATGTTGACAATTTGATCTCTAGTTCCTCTGCCTTTTCTAAATCCAGCTTGAACATCTGGAAGTTCATGGTTCACATACTGTTGAGGCCTGGCTTGGAGAAATTTGAGCATTACTTTGCTAGCATGTGAGATGAGTGCAATTGTGTGGTAGTTTGAGCATTCTTTGGCGTTGCCTTTCTTGAGGATTGGAATGAAAACTGACTTTTTCCAGTCCCATGGCCACTGCTGAGTTTTCCAAATTTGCTGGCATATTGAGTGCAGCACTTTCACAGCATCATCTTTTAGGATTTGAAATAGCTCAACTGGAATTCCATCACCTCCACTAGCTTTGTTCGTAGTAATGCTTCTTAAGGACCACTTGACTTAACATTCCAGGATGTCTGACTCTAGGTGAGAGATCACACCATCATGATTATCTGGGTCATGAAGATCTTTTTTGTATGATTCTTCTGTGTATTCTTGCCATATGTCCTTAATATCTTCTGCTTCTGTTAGGTCCATACCATTTCTGTCCTTTATTGTGCCCATTCTTGCATGAAAAGTTCCCTTAGTATCTCTGATCTTGTTGAAGAGATTTCTAGTCTTTCCCATTGTGTTGTTTTCTTCTATCACTGAGGAAGTCTTTCCTATCTCTCCCTGCTATTCTTTGGAACTCTGAATTCAAATGGGTATATCTTTTCTTTTCTTCTTTGCCTTTCACTTCTTTTCATAGCTCTTTGTAAGTCCTCCTCAGACAACCATTTTGCATTTCTTTTTCTTGGGTATGATCTTGATCACTGCCTCCTATGTGATGTCACGAACCTCTGTCCATAGTTCTTCAGGCACTCTTGTCTATCAGATCTAACCCCTTGAATTTATTTGTCACTTCCAGTGTATAAGCGTAAGGGATTTGATTTAGATCATACCTGAATGGTCTAGTGATTTTCCCTACTTTCTTCATTTTAAGTTTGAATTAGGCAATAAGGAGCTCATGATCTGAGCCACGGGCAGCTTTTGGTCTTGTTTTTGCTGACTGTATAGAGCTTCTCCATCTTTGGCTGCAAAGAATGTTATCAATCTGATTTCAGTATTGAGTATCTGGTGATGTTCATGTGTAGAGTCTTCTCTTGTGTTGTTGGAAGAGGGTGTTTGCTATGACCAGTGCATTCTCTTGGCAAAGCTCTATTAGCCTTTGCCCTGCTTCATTCTGTACTCCAAGGCCAAATTTGCCTGTTACTCCAAGTATTTCTTGACTTCCTGCTTTGGCATTCCAGTCCCCTGTAATGAATAGGACATCGTTTTTTGCTGTTAGTTCTAGAAGGTTTTGTAGGTCTTCATAGAACTATTCAACTTCAGCTTTTTCAGCATTACTGGTCAGGGCATATAGACTTGGATTACTGTGATGTTGAATGGTTTGCCTTGGAAACAAACAGATCATTCTGTCGTTTTTGAGATTGCATCCAAGTATGGCGTTTTTGGACTCTCTTGTTGACTATGATGGCTACTCCATTTCTTCTTAGGGATTCTTGCTGACAGTAGTATATATAATGTTTATTTGCATTAAATTCACCATTCCAGTCCATTTTAGTTCACTGATTCAAAAAATGTCAATGTTCACTCTTGCCATCTCCTGTTTGACCACTTCTAGTTTGCCTTGATTCATGGACCTAACATTCCAGGTTCCTATGCAGTATTGCTCTTTACAGCATCAGAATAAGTGCAAAAGAAATTTCTATTTGAGCAAGGATTTTTGTGTTAGAAGTCAGAGCCAACACTTTTATAACTGTCCTTAGATAATTCTAATTTTAGGGGGAAGTATGTTGATTTTTGGATTTACCAATGTGTGTCAGATTTATATCCACTATAGCAGGTAACATTGGAATGTATTTTTAAACAAGAAGAGGGAGAGATGGGAACCTTATCTATTAGTACAATCCAAGAAAGTTTATTTACCTAAAAGGAGCTGCTGTTTTATCATTTAATTTTAAAAAATGTTAACTTCTTTAATACCAGGTATGCAAAAATACACATTCCAATTATTGCATCAGTGTCTGAGCATCAACCTACGACTTGGGTATCTTTCTTCTTTGATCTACATATTCTTGTGTGTACCTTCCCAGCAGGCCTGTGGTTCTGCATTAAAAATATCAACGATGAAAGAGTATTTGGTAAGAGGTTTTTAATAAATACTTTGATTTATTTTTGTTACTGAGATTATCATTCCACCTTAAAGTTTTGTTTGTCATTGCTCAACTTTGCATAAAGATAAACTTTCGTCTCTTACTTTGTATAAGTGCTTAACCAAGAAAAATTAAGGGAATTTGCATTATATATACTCTCATTATTAACTGTTTAAATTTTGTACTAGTATGTAAGCTTTTCATTCAATTTATTGTTTTCTGAGAGGTTAATGTAATGATAGTCTGTGGCTGAGAATTGGAAATTATAACTTTGTTGACAGAATAGACTTGACTATGTTTTCTCAGTTAACTCTAAGTAGGAAGACTTTGGCAGGGGCATCCATGATCCAAAAAATTTCAGTGGAAAGTACATTTTGTAATAGAATCACCTGTAAGTAAATATCCTCTTGGCAGATAGATTTGTGTAATTTTCAACCAACAAGTCTTAGAATTACAAACTATTTTAAAGTCAGTGTTTAAGGTAAAACCTGAAACTAAAAACACTGTAATATGCACAGGGTCACACAAGCAAATATCTTGTACAAATATGTGGCCTGGACCATGCATGACACTCAGAAGTTTCAGAGTGATGTCAGGAGAGAGAAAATAGCATCTGCATAGGTGCTAACCAAAGAGTGGCACTCATTTTTTTTGGTTTATATGGGGCACTCATTTTTTTTGGTTTATATGGGGCACTCATTTTTTTTGGTTTATATAAGTCAGTGGACTTTGAAGAAAGCCGTGTTAATACTACATCACTCAAGACGAATTAGCTTAACATATTGCCCATTCATGATTTAGCAGTCCCAATCCTAGATAGATACTGAGAGAAGGGAGTGTGTGTCTAACAAAGGACGTGTCTTAAGAATGTACATAGCAATTTTATCCGTAATAGCCCCTAATTAGAAACATTACAAAGGTTATCAGCAGTAGAAAAAAGAGATTCTTATGCATTTGTAGAGTGGAATATAGCACAACAATTAATACAAGAATAGCGTGGGTAAACAAAAGAAGTCAGTACAAAAGAGAACATTTTTATATAATTTTATTTCTATGAAGTTTAAGAATAAGGAAGTATCACTACGAACAAAGCTTATGGAGGTGATGAAATTCTAGCTGAGTTATTTCAAACCCTAAAAAATGATGCTGTTAAAGTGCTGCACTCAGTATGCCAGCAAATTTGGAAAACCCAGCAGTGGCCACAGGACTGGAAAAGGCCAGTTTTCATTCTAACCCCAAAGAATGTTCAAACTACCACACAGTTGCACTCATCTAACACGCTGGCAAAGTCTTGCACAAAATCCTCCAAGATAGGCTTCAGTAGTACATGAACTGAGAACTTCCAGATGCTCAAGCTGAATTTAGAAAAGGCACAACCAGAGATCAAATTGCCAACATCTGTTGGATCATAGAAAAAGCAAGAGAATCCCAGAAAAATATCTGCTTCATTGACTACGCTCAAGCCTTTGACTGTGTGGATTATAACAAACTGGAAAATTCTTCAAGAGATGGGAATACCAGACCACCTGACCTGCCTCCTGAGGAGTCTGTATGCAGGTCAAGAAGCAACAGTTAGAACCAGATGTGGAACAATGGACTGGTTCCAAATTGGGAAAGGAGTACGTCAAGGGTGTATATTGTCACCTTGCTTATTTAACTTATATGCAGAGTACATAATGAGAAATGCCAGACTGGATGAAGCACAAGCTGAAATCAAGATTGCTGGGAGAAATATCAATAACCTCAGAGAGGCAGATGACACCATCCTTATGGCAGAAAGCGAAGAACTGAAGAGCCTCTTCATGAAAGTGAAAGAGGAGAGTGAAAAATCTGGTTTAAAACTCAACATTCAAAAAACAAAGATCATAGCATCCGATCTCATCACTTAATGTCGAATAGATGGGGAAACAATGGGAGCAGTGGGCTTCAAAATCTCTGCAGATGGTGGCTTCAGCCATGAAAGTAAAAGACACTTGCTCCTTGGAAGGAAAGCTGTGACAAACCTAGAGAGCATATTAAAATGTAGAGACATTCCTTTGCTGACAAAGGCCCATCTAGTCAAAGCTATGGTTCCTCCAGTAGTCATGTATGGATATGAGAGTTGGGCCATAAAGAAAGGTGAGCATTGAAGAATTGATGCTTTCAAGCTGTGGTGTTGAAGACTCCTGAAAGTCCTTTGGACTGCAAGGAGATTAAACCAGTCAATCCTTAAAGGAAATCAATCTTGAATATTCATTGGAAGGACTGATGCTGAAGCTCTAATACTTTGGCCACATGATGTGAAGGACTGACTCATGGTGCTGGGAAACATTGAAGGCAGGAGGAGAAGGAGATGACAGAGAACGAGATGGTTGGAATGTATCACTGACTCGATGGACAGGAGTTTCAGCAAGCTGCGGGAGTTGGTGATGGATAGGGAAGCCTGGCTTGCTGCAGTCCATGAGGTCTCAAAGAGTCGGACATGACTGAGTGACTGAACTGAACTAAGAATGAGGAAAGTTAAATTATTGCTTTGAAAGTTGAAATAGTGATTACCTGTTTTATGGGAGAGGGTAGTGGTTATTGACTAGGAAGAGGCATGAGGGATTCTCCTGAGGAGCAATACAGATGTTCTGTATTTTGATATGGGTGGCAGTTACATAGGTGTGTGCATATAAAAATTCACTGAGATAAACAATATTGTATAGTAAATGTATTTTTTAGTCAGGAAAAAAGTATGAATTGGTTTCAAGTGAGATGGACACTCAGATGACTCAGTAACTTTGTGAAGTCACAGCCTCTAGCCAGAAATGAATAGAGCCTTTCCCTGTGGTTCCCTGTGGTGAGCACATTATCTGGAACAGTTTGACTGTTGGAAAGTACTTCCAGATTTTTTAAGTTTCTTGGTAATAGCTTCATAAGTTCCTCCTTTGGTTAATAAATTATTTTCTTCTCATCCTGTTTTTACTTTAAAGCAGGCTTTATGCCAAATATTGGCACGAGCTTTTCATATACTCTATTTGATTCTATAATCTTACTGTGCCTAATAATGTAATTCACCAAACACATTTTCCTCTGTTATGGATTTTTCTAATACGTGATGCTGTTGACAAATAACGAATTGTTTCACTTCCCATAATAGCTATAGTTAATTTGAATCCTGATACATTGCTCTCAACTATTGATATGCAGTGTTAATTTAGTCAATACTAGTTATAATCTGTAAATATGACTTTAAAATTGGTTCAGATTATCAGTTTAAAAACAGCCCTTTTATGAGATGTTTGGCTGTGTTTTAATTGTCCTTTGAAGTAGTTTTGAATATTCAGTGGGTCTTCCTGGGACCCTTTGTTTCCTGAAATATTACAAGAGAACTTGTCTTTGCAGTTGCGCTGTATGCCATCAGTGCCGTCTACTTTGCGGGCGTGATGGTGCGGCTGATGTTGACCTTGACTCCAGTCGTCTGCATGCTGTCTGCAATTGCATTCTCAAATGTTTTTGAGCACTATTTGGGGGACGACATGAAAAGGGAAAACCCGCCTGTGGAGGACAGCAGTGATGAGGATGACAAGAGAAACCCGGGAAATTTGTATGATAAGGTGGGAAATCTAAAGTAAGGCCTTTAAAAGTTTTATGTGTTTTGTTTTTCCACCATAGTAAGAATCATACACATTAAGAAGTGTGGTTAAACAAGAATCTAGACAAATTGACACTTTGAGTTCGTCTTTTCACTCAGAATATGAAAATAGAATGTCATCAGAGTATATAATCACCTTTTGGGTCAGGTTTTATAAACTAAAACCCAATTTTGAGAGCAAAAAGCTGGTGCTCTTACTAAATTACAAAAGATTTAACACTATAAATCTTTCTGAAACGATGTGCACAAGGGTTTATCCTTGAAGTCCATATTCAGTGTAAACTTTTTAAATACCTGGTAGACTGAATAGTAAATGAAGGATATCGTGTGTGCTCAGTTTTGTCTGCGACCCCATCGACTGTAGCCCTCCAAGGTCCTCTGTCCATGGGATTTTTCAGGCAAGAATAGTGGAGTGGGTCGCCATTTCCTTCTCCAGGGGATCTTCCCGCGTCTCCTTCATTGGCAGGTGGATTCTTTAGCCACTGCACCACCTAGGAAACCCCATATGAAGCGTATTAAATGCCCCCTCCTTTTTTTTTTTTAAAGTCTCCAGTTCATTAGTACTAGGTGCTGGGCCCATATAATGTAATTCACTTTTAAGATCTCAGGAAACAGAGCAGAATTATATTTGGTGGAAGTGTGGATAAGACTTAGAGCACTTGTCTTGAACAACAAATTAAACTTTACTATATTGACTAGGTTTTTAAGTAGCAGTAAGCAATGAAACTTCCTAGTATAAATATTAATTTAAAAATTTTCTTTCCTTACTCTGATAGGTCCAGTATCATTGATACAGATTACTGCTATTAAAGCACATGCCTGCTTTTGTGTTTATTTTTGTTTTGTGGTTTCTCAATAATTAACCTTGCAGTTTAGAACCTCTGACTCTATCCTGTTCTCTCCTGGTTTTTGAAGAGGTTTATTGTTTTGTTTTCAAAAATACAATCTTGATTTTAACAAGCCTTGACTTGGGGATTGGAAATTGGAAAACTCATTCTGATAATGCTTTTTTTTTTCCCTGTACTAAAGTCCTACAAAATCCTGGATTATAACTGAACATTGCTTTTTTCGGGATGAGGAATTCAATTTTTTTATAAGGAAAAGTTGCCAGGATGAGACCATTTGGTTCTCCCCTTCATATTTATTTAAACATAAGGTCAGTTGAGTTCCAAAGCAACTTCTTACTGGAGATATTTTGCTATGCAACCAGTTCCTGGATTGGGTTTAGTTCCTGGAAGTCTTCTCATTGACAGTTGACTTGAGATTATACCTCGATAATTCTTAGAAAATATTGTACGACCCACACAAGAATTCCTGATGGTTATACATTCTCCTCTTGAAAGACTTAAATTGATAGATACATTCTCCCAACTTCTCCATGTGATGTCTTAATGAAATCAAGTCAGATGATGAATTTGTCTCATCAGTTTTCTGTATTTTCAGGCAGGCAAAGTGAGGAAGCATGTAACCGAGCAGGAAAAAACAGAAGAGGGATTAGGTCCTAATATAAAAAGCATTGTCACCATGCTCATGCTGATGCTGTTGATGATGTTTGCAGTCCACTGCACCTGGGTCACAAGCAATGCCTACTCCAGCCCAAGCGTGGTCCTGGCCTCTTACAATCATGACGGGTAAGAAGATGGCTTGACTATGAAAGGATTCCACACCTGCTCTTTTCTTTTGTCTCAAAAGATAGAATTCAGAGGTCTGTCTGAATATCTTTGCATATATATCATACGCATTAGTCTTAAAGTGTCATGCTTGGACACAGCGTCATCATTACCAAGAAACCCATTAGACATGCACATTCTTCACCCCACCTAAGCATGTAGAGTTAGAAACCTGGGGGTGAGACTCAGGAATCTGTGGCTTAAGAAGTGCCCCAGGGGAAAAAAAAAAAAGTAGTAGTAGTGCCCCAGGGATTCTAATGCGGCTGAAATTTAACAGCAGGTGTTTTCGGTACTGCCCCCACCCCAGCTTCTGCCTCACGTGGGTGCTCTTCAGACTTGTGCAGTATCAGGCTCCATTTCAAAACTACTAAATCAGAATTTCCTTTTTTACGTGATAGCCTGGTGGTTTGTATGCCTATTAAAGAAGCACGAATCTAGCTCTTCTTTTTTTTTTTTTTCCTTCCCTACCCTGGAGGCTTTTTAACTACCATCCTTAAAATATGAAATTATTTAGTGGCCTGGCACCCCGAGATTTTAAGAAACCATCTTCACATTTATAAGGTCTTATTTAAATGAATATTGTGATTCTTTTCAGAACTAGGAATATTTTAGATGATTTCAGAGAAGCTTACTTTTGGCTAAGGCAGAATACAGATGAACATGCCCGAGTGATGTCTTGGTGGGATTACGGCTATCAGATTGCTGGGATGGCTAATAGAACCACTCTGGTGGATAACAACACCTGGAATAACAGCCACATAGCACTGGTAAGAACTTGACCAACAAAAGACCAAAAGTTACAAGCCTTTAATCGCTACTTAGACATCAGACTTCACTTGTGATTAAGTAGGAAAACTGGGGAAGAAGTACTTTTTGCTTGGTGAATTTTCAACATACTTCTCTACATATTTGTTCAGTAAAGTGATTCAAGGTATGCTTACTTATCTGGTTTTTAAGACTAGAATTTGTTTACATATCATTCAGAATCAGAGGCTATATGCTGGAGAATGAGGCAAAATCTGAAACTTACTGTATTTGTCTTATATTTTCCATTTCGTAAGTTGAGAAAATTATTTGCAGATGTGTAAAGCAAGTGCACTGTGTTTTATGAACATGCAGATTATGTTCACTCTAGCTATTAACTAATTTTCATTAATTAAAGTAATCACCTCTCTGTTCTCTAAAGATTTTAAATAGATAGCTGGGTGTTAGCCAAATGAATTTTGTTTGTATTAGTGTTGTGGCTAATCATTAGATATTTGGTAGACTGAAGAAAAGGATATATTTGTTCTAGCTAGATGGATGGTCATCCCCAGCCTGAGATTTTGAGAAATTGTACTTCTTTTAAGCTTGCTTGCTTTCATATTAAAGTGTTAACTTAATGCGACCAAATTATTAGGAAAATATAAGAGCACGTATTCTGATTTTGACATGTCTGCTGTAGTTGGCTATAGTAAGGGAGGTGCTTATTAAATCTCATGAAATTTGTTGAATTCATAGCAGATTGTTTCTATAAAAGGAATTACATGTGAATCAAACTTTTGAGATGCATTCTATTTTAAGGTAAAAATGTGCGTTCATGTTTGGTTTTAGTGTTATTTTGGGGCTGAGAACACATATTCTCACTTTTTTTTTTATTCTGTAGGTGGGAAAAGCTATGTCTTCAAATGAAACAGCAGCTTATAAAATCATGAGGAGTTTGGATGTAGATTATGTTTTGATTATTTTTGGAGGGGTTATTGGCTATTCTGGTGACGACATCAACAAGTTTCTCTGGATGGTTAGGATAGCTGAAGGGGAACATCCAAAAGATATTCGGGTAAGAAACTAGGTCGTTCTTATGTGCAGGGCCGCTCCCAGAGCCCAGGTAGCTCTCTTCCCTTGCTGACTGCATTGTATTTGTTATCATCATCCTATCTCCAGAGCAGTCCCTCACTCTACTGTTCACTGAAGACAGCATAAACATTTTCCCAGGTTTAAAACTTCTGAAATCTGGTACTTCCATTCTCCTCTAGGAAACAGTTTTTTTTCAAGATTCTTGCTTTTACTCCTACGGCCTCTCACATTTGCCCTTTCCTTCCATTTTTGTTGCTTCCACTCTGGTATTGACCCCAGTGCTCATAAACCTGAAATAGGACAGTAGCGTTCAAATTGCTATCTTTGCCTTAGTCTGTTTCCTCTCCCAATCTAACATGACATTGATCATGTTATTTACAGCTTTTTTTTTTTTAAAGTCTCCGTTAGTTTAAGGAAAGGAGCCTTGGGAAAAAAAGCAGACAGATAAAGAGTTGCAACTAAACCCTGCCGCTAGCAGCTTGGTGCTGTGGGCAAGTTGTTTTTCAGCCAGTTAGCATTATATGCTTCGAGCAGTAGGTCTTGTTCTAGGTTCTAGTGTTAACGGTGGTGATTAGGGCCATTTCACTTTATCACTAATAGAGATGCCAGGGATTCACTTGTAGTGCTATTAAGAGATTTTCTGGTAATGTAGATGAACCCTCAGCCTCATGATTGGTTTAGAATAATCAGAATGATGATTGAAATAGTAAAGCATTGGTACAAAATCAAAACTGCTTAGCTCAGAATGCAGTCCCTTAATACTTCCCTTTGCTGGCCTCGTGTTCTTCTATCAACGTTGTCCACTCTGTCACTCTCCCCTAGCCCATGAAACTTGTTCTGTGTTTTCTTTCCTTGGCTTATCAGACATGCATGTTACAATCTTTTCTTCTTGGGGTGCCTTCCCTACAACAGTTCTGTCCCTTCCAGAGGTCCTGTGGTACATCCATGTTTCTGCTCATCAGGTCATGTCCAGCCTGTTTTGTAGGTAGACTCTGCTGTATCCTCCCACTCAGCTATGGGCGTGGAGAGGATGGACACCCAGCAGTGAGGTTACATGATGAAGGCATAAAAAAGGAGAGTAGGATTCACTGCTGATCCAGAATAAAAGAACCTTTTGGGGAAACGTGGGAATGTATTTTGTGTGACAGGGGTAGAGTTGAGTAAAGCCCCAGATTTCCTGTTTAAACATAAATGCTTAACTACCCAACATTAATCCCTTAAACTACCATTAATAAATAGTATTTCCTTATATTTACATTGGTCTTAATCTTCCATGTATGTGAGTTTTCACTTGTGGATTTGCTTTTAGCAGTGTTAATATTGTGACATGATCGATTGGGATATGTTTTGAACATTTATGTAGAGAAAAATCCTAATTTCCTGTGCTTTGTGAGTTAGGTAATTTACATATTCACATGGTTCAAAAAATGAAGTATACAGGGACATACAGTAAAAGTTTATCCCCCCCCCCAAAAAAAAAAGAAAAAGGAAAAAAGTCCAGGGTAATCTCTTGTTATTTTCTTATTCTAATTGAAGCAGGTAACTAGTAGGAAAATATACACATTGTTCTTGCTTTTTTTTTTTTTTAACTTCACAATATTCTACGGAGATCTTTACATATTAAAATACTCGGATCCTTCTTCATTTCTGTTTTTTTACATCTGTATAGTGTGTTCCATTGTATGTGTGCACTATGATTTATTTAACCTGTCCCTGTTAATGGATATTAAGGTTTTTCGAGTTTTTTTCATCTGAAACAGTGGTGCAGTAAATAACTTTCTACACTCATCATTTTGCCCACGTTTTAATATCTGTAGGATAAATTCATAGAAAAGAAATTTCTGTCAATAGTATCAGATTGGCCCTCTCAGAGGTTAATTTATAAATTTGATGACCTCACAATAAAAATTGCTATAAGAGTTTTCTAAATGTTCCCCTCCCAACTAAAAAAAAACGGTTTTGACGTTCATATGGAAAAATAAAACAAATTTAGGAAAACTCTGAAAAGGAATAATGGCTGGGGAAGGGGAGACAGTTGAAGAGAGTCAGCATACCTAGTATTAATTCATGGTGTTGGTACTTTTTTTTTTTAAATTATTGAGGTTTTATTATAACATGGTTTAAAGTCTGGTAGAATTAATTGCTCTCCTTCATCCAGCAAACTATTGCTCTCTTTATGTTTTCTTAGATACTTTTTTCTTTTAATAAATAATTTCTGGACTGAGTGTTAAACACCCATGGTAGTTTTGTGCATTTTTAAGAGATCACATTAACTTTATGAATTTGTCTTCTGATACTGTGGGTTTTTTTGAGATTTAACTAAATATGGCTTTATGAAGATAACCCCAAAAGCTAGCTCTCATGGGGAAATGAAAAGGGGAACCTATAGTTGTGAATATGTTATATTAAACTGACACAGAAACTTCTGGATTCTTTCCTATAGGAAAGTGACTATTTCACCTCACAAGGAGAATTCCGTGTAGACAAAGCAGGATCCCCTACTTTGCTGAATTGCCTTATGTATAAAATGTCATACTACAGATTTGGAGAAATGCAGGTTAGTTATAATCTTTGTTTTTTTCTATAATCTTTATTTTATAAGCTTTATTCTAGATTTTTTCCGTAATCTTTATTAACAGGAATATTTTAACAGTAGTCTTGTTTGACTCTAAAAAGCAGGATAATATTTTGGTTTGCTCTAAAGAAAAATGTGCTCATCTAAAATTTTTCTACTCTATTAAATTTACTTTCTGAAACTTCTGTGTGAAAAATGAGGACATATTTTTTAGAGCAGAGGTTTCTTTCCAAAATGTTAATTAACAGAGGCTTAAATCCAACCCTTGCCTGCCATCTTGCCTTTTTGACTTCATGTTTTTGGAAAACATTGCTCTCCGAGGGAGAGGTCTTTCAGGTGGGAAGTGGTGTGATCTTAAGTAGCTTACTCTTCTGCCTGGTGAGGGAAAGCCGGAAATTAAAAGGTTAGATTATTTAGTCACTTCACACTTTTATTCTCTCCCTGTTCTCCATTACCTCAAATAGCTGGGACTCTCTAGGTTAGTGTTACCCAGAAAATTAGAATGATGTGCTACATAAGATGTAGTCAATGAAAGGAGTGAATGGACAGGGAAGTATTGTGGCAAAAGGAATGAACAGCAGATTGTCACAAACTTGGGCTCCATATCGGGCTCCATCATATCATGTAATCCTTGGATGAGTCGCGTTCTCCCTGGGCTTGGTTTTTTCCTTATCTGTTCATAATGGGGCTCCTGGTGGCCTCTGCTGCTCCTCCTAACTTTCATATTGCATGGTTGTCATACCAAGTTACACCTTCATACTAAGGTTATATTGAAAACTTTCTGGTTCCATGCTGCTTTCTGGTTGATACTAGAAGGCAGAGGAAAAATTGCTTGTTTAATTTTGTATGAATACCACAGATCAAGATAATGCTTCTGCATTACTCATTTGGAATTACTCTGCAAGTAGCTTTAAAAAATAATAATTTTACTACTAGGTTTAAGTTTTTGTTTGTGTTTTGATTTCTTTTGAAGGCAAACTGCCTGGTCTCTAACCTCATGCTATGCTAAGAGAGAAGCACTAAGGGCATAATAATTATCTACCCCAGAAAATGGGTGAAAGATTAGTTTCTCTGTTCACTAATGATAGCATTGAAGGACCTTTTTTTTTTCCTGTCTGATCGAGAGCTCTAAGCCATGCTTCTAGCATGCATTCATTTTGATGCCTTTCCTACTCAAGAATATGTTCAAGACATGAAGTATACCTTTCCTGTTGTAAGATATATAATAACAAGTTATTCCCTCATTGGACAAGGTTTGTTTTCTGGTTTTATTTTTTTTTCCCCCATTTATTTTTATTAGTTGGAGGCTAATTACTTTACAGTATTGTACTGGGTTTTGTCATACATTGAAATGAATCAGCCATGGATTTACATGTATTCTCCATCCCGATCCCTCCTCCCACCTCCCTCTCCACCAATTCCTCTGGGTCTTCCCAGTGCACCAACCTGAGCACTTGTCTCATGCATACAGCCTGGGCTGGTGATCTGTTTCACCCTAGATAATATACATGTTTCGATGATGTTCTCTCAAAACATCCCACCCTCGCCTTCTCCCACAGAGTCCAAAAGTCTGTTCTGTGCCTCTGTGTCTCTTTTTCTGTTTTGCATATAGGGTTATCATTACCATCTTTCTAAATTCCATATATATGCGTTAGTATACTGTATTGGTCTTTATCTTTCTGGCTTCACTCTGTATGATGGGCTCCAGTTTCATTCATCTCATTAGAACTGATTCAACTGAATTCTTTTTAATGGCTGAGTAATATTCCATGGTGTATATGTACCACAGCTTCCTTATCCATTCATCTGCTGATGGGCATCTAGGTTGCTTCCATGTCCTGGCTATTATAAACAGTGCTGCGATGAACATTGGGGTGCACGTGTCTCTTTCAGATCTTGTTTCCTTGGTGTGTATGCCCAGAAGTGGGATTGCTGGGTCATATGGCAGTTCTAATTCCAGTTTTTTAAGAAATCTCCACACTGTTCTCCATAGTGGCTGTATTAGTTTGCATTCCCACCAACAGTGGAAGAGGGTTCCCTTTTCTCCACACCTTCTCCAGCATTTATTGCTTGTGGTCTTATTTTTAAATTGAATCACTTAGGTTTTATGTGACAGCGTAAACCTACTCTGAGAATTTCTTAAAATCCTCTCCCTTCCCTCCATTTTTTGCTCTTCTCATCCCTGGTTAATCTTCCCATGGTTTGGTTTAATGTCCTTTGTAGTTGCCACTTTCAGGATGGTTAGCATCAGGCTTCCTTGTGCTCTGATTTCACAAGTAGCACTGGTGAGATAGAGCCACACTGAATAAGGTAAAGTCATTGTGCACCTTACCTCCTAGTGGAGGATGCAGGTAATTTTGAAAACAAATAAAAATTTTAGCAACAAACACTATAGAGTCAAAGAATAAAAGAATCAGTGGAGGAGACTTCTCAGTCATCAGTCTCAAGAAAGGATTTCCCTGAAGTGATGGTATTTGGGCTGAGACCAGAGAATAGAAAGGAGCCAGTCGTGCGAAATTGCCAGATGAAGAACTTTGAGGCTGACAAAGTAATCTGGTAGTGCAAGGCCTAGGCAGGGAGGCCCTTCTGTGTGTTTGCTCTGAAAAAACCTTTAAGAAGGGCTTTCATGGATTTCATTTTGCTGTTTTTTGTGCCTGCAGGCTGCTTGTCCACTCTAAGGGTTCAGTGAAACTCTAATTCTTATGCATTGAGTTTCTCTCTTGCTGATTTCTTCCTGTCTGGTTAGCAGCATATGAGGACTGTTAACAGCATATCACTCTGATTCTGTTTCACTAGTTTAAAAGGAGAGAGTTGTACTCTGGTGATAACACTCCCTTCTAGTACTAAATGTTTTCCGGTATGTTTAACATCCAATACTCATGTCACTTTTGCAGCTGGATTTCCGTACACCTCCAGGTTTTGATCGGACACGTAATGCTGAGATTGGAAACAAAGACATTAAATTCAAGCATTTGGAGGAGGCCTTCACGTCAGAGCACTGGCTTGTAAGGATATATAAAGTGAAAGCCCCTGATAACAGGGAGACATTAGACCACAAACCTCGAGTAACCAACATTTTCCCCAAACAGAAGTATTTGTCAAAGAAGGTGGGTACCAAATGAAGTCAGGTCTATAAAAGAGTAACTCAAGATCAGTCAGTTTGTCTGAAAAATTATTAAAAATTGCTAATAGGTTTTCATTTGCCAGATTTGTAAAGACAAAGGCTTAACAAAGTAGATATCAAGTTCTGACCTACTGAGGGCAGTCCTTACAAACTGAGCACTTAAGCTACCCCAGGAAGCAGCTGTTTCTGGAGAGTTCTTCATGGGAAGAGTGGTTATCAGTGAACTGAGCCAAGATTTTTCAGAGACATTCTAGCTTTAATTTGTGCCACTCCCATTACAAAGACTAGGTCGTAGAGTAAGATGTGGCCATCAGTTTCTGAACCTTTGTGAAAGTAAAAATGCCAAACACTCAGTAACAGTTGTGATTCATTCATGATCATTTGGTCAAAGCAAATTTATATAGCATTTTCACGTTCCAGTCTCAGTACAATGTTACTATATTACTCATTTAATTAAAAGCTCAAGTTGAATTGAGTCCTGAATCCTCAAAAAATTTATCGTTAGATAATTATTAAGTATAATTGTCACAAAAAAGCTTGTGGGCAGAATTATGATGATGAGACCATTGCAGTCCTTTTGTAATACTTAATAAGAAACGAAGCCTTTTATTAGAGGTCATTATAGCTCACTTAAACCAAATAGGTCTAATCTTTGCTATAAAAACTATTGAAAATGAGTATTTATATGGTTTGCCCTCTGTGGGAGATGGAAAATAATGAGCAGTCAGATGAAATATGAAGATTGTATTTTAAAGTACAACCCTTAATAATACTAGTTGTTATTAGACTGATTTCAGTCTTAAGTCTTGAAAGATGCTTACGTTTAAATTGTCCAGATCAGTTATTTTAAATCATTGAAGGTTCTTCCCTGGTGTCTTAGTCAGTAAGGAATCTGCCTCCAATGCAGGATGGACCAGGGTTCGATCCCTGGGTCAGGAATATCCCCTGGAAAAGGGAATGGCAGCCCACTCCAGTGTTCTTGCCTGGGAAACCCCATGGATGGAGGAGCCTGGCAGGCTACAGTCAATGGGGTCACAAAGAGTTGGACATGACTGAACAACTAACACTTTCACTTTGTATTACTTAAAATATACTTCAGATATGCTCAGAATACAAATTCAGTTTATACTATAAAAGTGCTAAGTATTAACTGTATGATATGTAAATGGATACTTCCTGTGCCAGGAATAGGTTACCATATCTTGACTAACGTATTGAAACATGTCAGAGAGCTGGCACTCGCTGTGTCAGTTGTGTCGAGTGACTTGGTGTCTCCTGAGCACATGGTGGGAGAAACTCGTGGGTCACATCAGTGCAGAAGTCAGAGTACACACTGCCGGTCCCAAGGCAGTCAGTCACTCCTCAGACATCTCAGCCCTGTTAAGGTCCCCCTCTTCTGAAAAACATAGCCATTGAACTAGCGGGTCCTATTGATGATAGTGAATTTTCTTAATCTGACCTCTTTTGTCTTCCCATCATTTCTCCCAAATAGACAGGTGAATGGATAAATAAAAATCCATCTGTCCTGTATGCCCCAAGCATATATTCTAGTTGCCACCAATGTGAATCTTGTATTTCTGATTTCCATGGCTTTATAGGTAATTTGTACTAACAGGAATGATTTTTGCTTTGCTTTCCTCTCCCCATCCTAGTTTCTGCTTTTGAGGGGGTGAGTACAGCAGCCACTGTGAGAGCTGTCCGGCCACTGCCGAGCCAGCAGGGCCTCAGCCCTGGACTGCCAGTCCTGCCCTAGTAGGCCAGGACTGCCTGCTCAGTGCTCCGAGAGAGCCAGCACCCTGAGGGCCGGGTTCCACACTTGTAGAGACCTGGGGCATCTTACAGGAGCTCCTAGAGAAGGTTTCAGGTTAGAAATCTTGGGGGTATTGATGATAAACTCCTGGCCTGGTTTAAAGTTTTACAGATTATACCCTCTGAATTTTTTTTTCTTCTTTTTGTCCTAATAAGTTAATAATAAGGTAACATATGTTGTGGACAAGTTAGCAGTAGTTAATTTTTGTGATCTTAAGGATTGAATTTTGCCCCATATTTTTGTTTCTGTTGGAAAAATTTTAAATTGTTTTAATGTGAGTATCATAATAGGTATGTACACGATATAGCATTTGCCAATGTGTTTGTTGCTCGTGTCCAACTCTTTTGCGACCCCGTGGACTAAAGCTCGCCAGGCTTTCCTGTCCAGCGGGTTTTCCAGGCAAGAAATTGGAGTAGGTTGCCATTCCCTTCTCCAGGGGATCTTCCTGAATCAGGGATTAAACCCAGGTCTCCCACATTGCACGCGGATTTTTTACCATCTGAGCTACCACAGTTTCTGAAACCACCTCCATAAGTTATATTTAAACATGAGAATTGAATCGAGGGATCAATCTCTTGAGTCTTCACCCACTGCTTTGATGGTGCATTGAATTACTTGTTGAATTGGATTACGAAAAAGTGTTGCTTTTTTTCAGTGTCTATGAAAATGTCAGATTGTCAGACACGTGTCCTATATGATTTATCTTGTGAGACTGTAAGATAGCAAACATTTTGGCAGTAATTTGTTTCTTAACACCACAGACATCAGTTTGACAGTATTTTTTTAAAGATGTATGAAACTCGATGTTATGGTTTTGTTTTTTTCCCTGTGGTGTTTGCTTTTTAATATTTAAGTGCTTGAGAATGTGCCAGGTAACTTTATTCTCTTTTATTTTTGTGGCTAGGTATAGGTCATCCTCATTTTTACAGATAAGAGAATTGGGGCTCCAAAAGTTACCAAGTTAATTAGGATTTCTGACATAGCTAGTTCTTGGAGCCTAAATCAGGAGCACCAGTAAACAGTTTCTGAATCCTTAGTCTAGCATGCTTAGAAATGTGAGTCTTCACAGCTAAGCATGTCACGGCTGAGAAGGCAGGTTGGGATCCATTCACTTGGTGACGAAGAACATATGACAGGCTTTGGAGGAGCGCTGTGCTGGTCCTTTCCTCATAAAGCTGAGGACCTTGTCTAGCTCATCCTGGGTCTCCACATCCTCCGTGTAGAGCAGCGGGGAGTGCTCGTTGACCGTTCATGGAGACCAGACCCGGGAAGAGCTGAGTGGCTATTAAGACAGTCTTCACCACTCTGCAGTAAACCATGTGTGTATCCGTGTTTTTAATCCATAAGAAACCTGCACTAACACCAGGTATTCTGTTTTCTTTTTAGACTGCAAAAAGGAAGCGTGGCTACATTAAAAATAAGCTTGTTTTTAAGAAAGGCAAGAAAATATCTAAGAAGACTGTTTAAAAACACTGTTCTGGTTCCTAACTTGAAGCAGATGTCTTTGTGAGAACCGGTCTTGCCTTTAGCTCATGTCGTGTTTCACAGCAGCGGAGGGTACAGAACCATCACTGGTCCAGGTTAACATACAAAACTCTGGCAACACCTGATTTAAAAAATAAAATTGGCTTATTGAGAACAGCTGTTTTCGATTTGTAATGTGAAGCAAGACAGAGCACTGCTGTAAATGTCTTAACAGCAGATTTTTTTTTTATTGGTACATATTATCCTTCAAATCTGAAAATTTGGACACAAATCGCACCAAAGAACCCTCTAATTTGGTCCCTGGCACATGCATACTTGTCAAGGTTTTTTTATTCTTTTACAAGACCTGCATTTTATTTGAATGACCCAGATAGCAATATGTAAAATAAAAATGACAAAATGTGATGCAAGCTTCTTGAACCAGTAAAACTAGTACAGGTCTGAGAAAGAGGTATGAGAATACTTCCTTGAACTATATTTATTTTCATGTTTCTCCAGTGCAAAGAATGTTTCATCAAATGTACATTGTCTATTGCTTACTGTTTGCTCTGAGAAGAAGAAGCTGCTGTTTTAAAGATGGACCTCTAACTCATTGATTCAAGTAGTTTTTTTGTTTTTTTCTTTTATGTTGAAACATTATTGCTGCTGTTAGCAGTTTTCACCAGGTACTTACAGAGCAGATACATACATGGTTCATTCAAGGGCTAAATTTATATCCTTTGGCAGTCATGGCAACACACAGAATGTTGCTTGTCAGCAGGCTGGGATTCAGAGTCCTACTCCTGAGTTGAGCACTGTGTTTACATACAGAAGATTAAGGAAGAAACCCTTAAAGTGGACAGGTATCCAGAGTTTGTTTTGTGTGACTCTTCAAAATGACAAAGGATTTGTACAATTCTGGCTTTCTCTCATTTTTACAAGTTTCATCCATCACAGTGACTTTTGTCCTTTGCTCCATATTTTGTTAATCCCTTAAGCATTTGATGAAACACTCTTTAATGCTATGTGCATTTTCTTAACTTTTATTAAAAATGTGACAGTTGTCAAAAAATGCACTAAAATGTCAATGGAGATTGAACATGTTCACTTTCCAGCTCATAGGCAACTTTATATAGACTTGAAATTTTTCTCCTGTTTAGTGAAAAAGAAAGGGTTTTTCCTGCCACAGGATATCTTTCCTTTTTTTTTTTTTTTTTTTTTTGATATAAACAAGCATAACTTACACCACTGCTTTTGGTGGAAAAGTGCAGAATAGTATGTACCTTTTATGAAGAAAAATGTAATTTACAATATTAAGTGAGAATGTTACTGCTGATTTTCTTTTTCCAAAGTGTAGAATATTCTTTGATTTATAGAATTCATTTTTGACCCAGATGATGGTTCTTTTACAGACCAATAAAATGGTCGAACATTTTCACAAATAAAGTGTAATGAATCTGGATTTCTGATACCTTGTCATTTGGGGGATTTTATCTTACTTTGTTGCTTTAAAATTCAATGCAGAGAAGTTGTTGACTGTAGGGAAAATAAAGTTAATTCAAATTTTGTGTTAAGTGTTGTCTTTTTATAAATCTTTTCTTTACAGAGTCTTGAGCAGATGCTTCCTTCTTGTTTGCGTTGATAAAGGTTTAAGAGAACCCATGTGGAGAATAAAAAACAGTAAAAACAAATGCTGTTACTTTAATTTCACTTTTATATATTTCTAATTTCACTTTTCTGCTACATTAAGACCTCAAATGTCATTACAATATAGCTTTTACTGACGCAGTTCATGGAGCCAAAATGGGGTTCCCCAAAACTAGTTCAACTGAGACCTACTATTTTGTTATGCCTTCCTCCACCCACCACCCTCCCCCCACCAAAGTGAAAATTTCATTTTGACTCTTTATGGGTAAGTGAGGGGAAGACACCTAACCAAAAAGGAATTTTTATCTCCATGTAAATGAGGGCAGAACTCTTAACAAAAGCTCTTCTCTGTAAAGTTCTAGTTAAACATCACTGAATCTTATTGAATTTTCTCATTAAGAGCAGGAATGACCTCTCTCACCTCCAGTTTTCTGGAACCTCATTCCCGTTCAGGGGATTATCTCAGTAAAAACTATATTGTAATAACACGTGCAGTTTTATTATAACAGAAAAGTGAAATTACTGACATATTAAATAGCTTTTGTTTTATTCCACATCTTAGAATTGAGCAAATTGAGTTCTTTGTTAAAAAAAAAAAAAATTAGGCTGCAAGTCCAAAGATACATTGTTACCTACTGGAGAGTGCATTTGTAGAGTTTTACTTTTAGTCCCCAGGCCATGACCAAAAGGCCAGAGGACGGAACAGTATAATAGAGTATTACTGTTTCTGTAGCTCAGGGGTCATATGATTATGAAATCTGGAGCTACTACACATTTTTTTTAAATGGTGGTAAAGTATAAAACAGAAGATTTAACATCCTAACCACTGTAAAATTACAGTTGAGTTGTGTTGAGTGCATTCACGTTGTTGTGCGGCCCTCTCCAGAAGCTCTTCCTCTTGCTGGAACAGCCACTGTTGAAGTGGGGACTGTCAGACCTCTGCTTTCTTACCCAGGTAGGTGGAGTCATGAGTGAATGTAGAGATGGCAGGTGTCTGAAATGAAAAGGTAAGTCTTTTAGTGTGAAGTGTAACACGGTGAAGGTAAATGTCCGCCTTAGCAAGTTACCACCAGACAAGCAACTCTGTAACCACAATTCAGATCAAGACCACAGCACTGCGGGCCTTGGAAGTTTCCTCATGCCCCCTCTGGCCTGTCCCCTTGCCCCTCCAGAAGGTAGTTGGGTCTCCTAGCTTTTGCAGTAATTACTTTTTCTAAACATATTTAATTGTACCTATTTGAACACAAAATGCAATCAAAATAGGTATCTTTTTATATCTAGCTACTTAATTGTGATGAAATTTAAAATGTTACATGCAGCTATAGATTTATTTTCATTGGTATATAGTATTCTTTGTCTCACATACCATTCTATTGTTGATGGATATTTGCGTTCCCAGTTTGAGGATATTATAGTTAAGGGTATAGCAGTTTCTATTATCTCTCTCTCTCAGATTATATGCACACATTTTTGTATTTATCCAATAAAGTAGAATTACTGGGAAAGGTATAAAGGTCCTTGTTTACGCCCACGTCCTAATCAGCCCTTGTCAAACTTTATAATTTTCTTTCCAGTAGGTGAATGATGGCTTTTTGTTGTGTTTAGTTGCCATTTCTAGGTTACTAGTGAGGTTGGTCATTTGGAAATCCCCTTTTTACAAGGTTTTGGGTGTTTTGTTGATTTTTACTTTCATTGTATTAGTAGGGGTTCTTAATATATCCTGTATATAAGCTCTTCATCATTGTGTTACAAACCACCTAGTTATTATTCTAATGTTGTATTTTTCAGTCTATCTGCCTGTCAGCTTTCTGCGCCTGTGCCATTTAGTAATCTTTTCCTTACCTGTGGTGTGAAGATAGTTTCTTGTGGTCTTTTTATTGTTTTATCTTTTATACTTAGCTTTGCAGTCTGCCTGGAATTCAGTTGAGTACAGTGTGAATAGTTTGTGTTTTGTTTTGGGTTGGTTATGTTTTTGTTTTTTCTCCATATGTGAATCTAATTTTTGCATTTATTGAAAGAACTATCCTTTTCCTGCAGCTCTGCAGTTCTCCTTTTGCGGGAAATCCATACATAAATCTATCTGAACGGTGTTATATTCCATAGAGTTCTTAGTTTTCTGTATTGACTTAATGTGCTTTAACATATTTCAGATGGTGATGTAAGTCCCACTCCAACTTCTTTGACCTAGCTTGGCTATCTCTGGTCCTTTGTTTCTCCACGTAAATTTTAGAACCAGTTTATAAAGTGATATCAGAAAAGAAAGAAAAAACTTGAGCTTTTGACTGGGCAGTGAGCATTGAAACTGTAGATTAAGAAAAATTAGCACCTTTGAGTCTTCTGTGAATATGGCATATCCTATTTATAGAAGTCTGGGTCATCTTTAATTTCTGTATTGTTTTTAAATAGGTGTTACTCATTTTCATAAGTTGTATTGCAATACTGTCCTAAAATTTTATTTTCCAACTGTCAGGATATAAAATGTGTGGTTTTATGTATTAAAATCATACTAAACAGCATGTTAAAATCATTATAATAATTTTAGATTGTTGATATAAATATATGCCATTGTAATTAGGAAACAATGGTAGTTTTATCTCTCCTCTTGAAGTGATTATATATTTGACTTTGTTTTTGCCGCACTGGTCAGGACGTTGAGTCTAGTACTGCATAGAACAGGTAACATCTTTATCTTGTTCCTGTCTTACACAGGAAGTTATAAGTGTTTCTTCTTTAAACATGTTTGAAAGTGTTAGTCGCTCAGTCATGTCCAACTCTGTGACCCCATGCACTGTAGCACACCGGGCTCCTCTGTCCATGGGGATTCTCCTGGCCAGAATACCAGAGTGGATAGCCATTCCCTTCTCCAGGGGATCTTCCCAATGCAGGTATCAAACTCTGGTTTCTCTGCATTGCAGGCAGATTCTTTACCATCTAAGCCATCAGGGAAGCCCTTAAGTATGTTTACTGTAGACTTTGTATTGGTATCTTTGATTGGATTGAGTACATATTTTCCCATTTCCTGAGTTTATTACATGTGAAGGAGTTGTTTCTTGGTTTATTGAGATGATTTTGGTTTTTCTCCTTTATTCTGTTAACACAGTGAATTATAGACTCTTTGTTTACATTGTTACATTTGCCTTCCTGGGATAACGATCAATGTTTCATAGAATTTGCTGGTGCAACCATTTGGGTGTGTATTTCTCTTTGAATATAAAATTACTGAATTGAATAGATTTAATAATCTTACACCATTGGATTTTTTGTCAGATTTGGTAAATTTTTCAAGGAATTTGTCCATTTTTGTCTAAATTTTCAAATAGGTGAATGTAAAATTGTTGCTAATATCACTTTAACAGTTATTTTACTGTCCACAGATTCTATAGTGATGTCCTTGTCATTTCTAAGGTTGGTTTTCTTCTCCCTGTTTGTCTTATCTCTCCCTCATTACCCTTCAGTTTTTATCAAAGACCAGCTTATTTATGGCTTTGTTGACATTTTCTACAGTATGTTTTTATTTCATTAATTGTGTTGTTTCCTTAAAGGAGCGGTATTCTTTTCATCTTATTATGATACATGATTTTAAAGTTCTAACTTTATTCCAAGCATAGTCTGTTTCATTCATTAGTTGATGTGAACTGTCACTGAGTTTAATGCTTATTTTGTGTACTTTCTTCTTTGAACCTTGGGTTATTTTTTTAGATGTACATTTCTGATTTTTCAGATATAGTGATTTTCTGGTTATCCTTTTATCAGTTTCTATCTTAACTGCACAGTAATCAGATATTCTAAATTTTACTCCTTTGAAGATGTTTGAAATTTGCTCTGTGGTCCAATTTATGTGTATAAAATCTCCCTGAAGCTTGTTCTGTTTGCTGAGAAGGATGTATTGACATTGTAAACTGTTACAGGTTTGCTTGGCCCTCTTTGAACCTTTTTATATGTTTGGACCCAGATTATTAGGTGTATATACATTTACAGCTTTTATTGGTAAATTGAACCTTCAATTTTGAGGACTACCAGGATTTATTTTCAGTAATGCCTTTTGTTAAAGCCTATTTTGTCTGATTGTTATATCAGCTTTCTTAAGGTGACCACATGATGTATGTTTTTCATCCTTCAATATATCCTACTCTGGATTTATTCAGTGTTTAGCTTTGTAGCTTGTTGGGCTTTTTAGGTTCCCAGTAATCACTTGGAATATTGCTTCTGCCCCATTCTCTTTGCTCTCCAAGACTCCACCTGAACATATAATTAAGCCTTCTGTATTGGCTGTCTCCTTTTCCGTCTCCATTCTGTGTATTTTCTCTTGATTTGCTTCTCTCATCAGGTGTAGCTAATATGATGTTAAGGCTGGCCATCCATTGAGTTTTTTTACCTATTTTCAATTTTAGAATTTCTCCCCATGCCAAATCTATTTCTTTTTATGGTTTATAGCTGACTACTGACAGTCTTTGATCGAATGAACATAAAGTGTGTCTGATTAGCCCATTAATTCACTCGAGTTCTTATGGGTCTTTTTTCTGGTGTGTTTCCTCTTAATGTGTGGAGGAGAGGGGGCAGATGGTGTGCCCTGAACATATATAAGAAATTGTACAAGTAACTTTAGGTCGAAGAGATTTTCCGTACCTCATGATTCAATAACAAGCCTTAATCACATTCATCCAGTTCAAGGGATGCTGTGTGATCAGAGAGCTATAGCCTGCCCTCTCTCTGAGGGCTGGTTCATGATTCCCAGACTGAAACCCTGCAAGGACCTCATCCGTGCAGGTTTTAATACCAGCCTTTGTTCTCTTAGTTCTACAAAGTTACTGAAATTGCAGTTCTGTCTCTGCCAGTTTCCAGGGGGAAATGGCCTCAAATGCCAGGCCTTCTCTCTCAGGATTTCCATCTTCTGGATTCTGTGTGGTGATGCAGTCTTGGTTCTGTGAAGTCTTAAAACAGGTATTATTTCTTGTCCATTTCCTTGGTGACTCAGCTGGTAAAGAATCCACCTGCAATACAGGAGGTTGGGAAGATTCCCCCGGAGAAGGGAAAGGATACCCACTCCAGTATTCTGGCCTGGAGAATTCCATGGACTGTATAGTTCATGGGGTCACAAAGAGTTGGATACGACTAAGTGACTTTCACTTGTCCAGCTTTACTACTTGGCTTTAGCTAAAGAGTTGGTCCAAACTCAGAGTTGGTCCAAACTCCCCCAGTTCACTACTGTCAGAAGCAGAATATTAGAACAAAATTACTGATGGTCCTTTCAATCCTAAAACAGCATGTTTCTGAACATGTTCACCTCTATCTTGGTATATAATAGCTAGACATTGTGACCATCTCTGGAAGCCACAAAATTCAGATTGTCTAGTTCTTAATGCTTTATTTACGTGGAGAATATGGAATATTCTTGGTGAGTTGTCTTATTTCTAAGATCTTGGAGGCATTTTGATTAGAGCACAAACTGCCTGCTTTTGTTGAATTGACTTTCAGTTAAAGCTGGAGATAGAAGATTGAAAACTCAAGATCAACGGCAGCCAGACTGACAACAGTGCATTCTCTGAACCTCAGCACACTGTCATTCAGACAGGCCAGGTAGATAAAGCAAGATCTGTTTTTTAATGTTTTTATGGCTCTAGCTATTTGAGGCAACAGATAGTGTAGAAGGTGGATAATAAGTTTCTCTTAGCTCCCTTTGACCAGGAGTAGAAAAAGGCTCATTATAGTTAACAAACCTCCCATTTCGTACCTTTTTGGCCAACACAGAATTAACTTTTAGATCTGTAATCTGATGAATTAGTTTTTGTATATGACTTGAGGTGTGAGTTTTTTCAGTTGAGCCAACATCATTTGTTGAAAAGACTTGAAAACAAACTGACCAACATTCTTAATCTGTTTCATCAATCTGTGTGTATCTTCTTGATACACTGATAACTATAGCTTTTCAGTAAATCTTGAACTTAGGTAATGTAAGTTCTACACCTTTGTTCAGTGACCTTTAAATATTTACCGAGACCGCAGGCCTACACTGGGTGTCTTGGCTAAATGAGGATGTGTTGTCACTCAGCCAGCGGCAGATGTAGAATTAATGTCCAGACTCTGTAAAGAATGCTTAGGGGAAAAACATGATGATTTTTGATTAGTCCTTAACAGAAGAAATTCGAATGGGAAATAAACATACCTATCAGGTTAGCTAAAATACAAACATACAGATTGCTGATGGGAACTTAAAATTTAAGACGACTCAGGAGTTAGCTGATACACACTGAAGATACAGATCCCATATCCCTGCAATTCTGAACTCTGTCGAAAGTAGCTAAGATAAATTGATAGCACTATATTCATATAAAGGAACAGTATAGAAGAAAAAAGTACTACATTTATAAGGAATAACTGATGGTCATAAAAAGTTTTGAGTTTACAATCCAAAGAATATATGATTCTGTTTATTTATATACAGCTCAAAAGCAGGCTAACTATATATCATTTAGGAATGTGTACATTAAAGCTGTAAAGCAAACCAGGATGTGATTTACTCACAAACTTGGATTATAGGTCAACTTTGGGGGAGGAGAGTTGGGGGACAATGGGGACTTTGATTATAGAAAAAGGCTCTGGGGTGATAGCATGTTTCATTTGGGTTGGATTGTGATTACATGTGTCTGCTTCTACTTTATGCACTTGATTTTAGCACACCCAAGACCAAGGTTGCAGACTGGAAGCTCCAAGCCTTTGATGCTTCATGAAGATATTTAAAATAACAAACTAGAAACTGGCTATGGGGTTCTGGAAAACGGTCAGTGGTCTATAGCACTGAACATATGCCCAGTCAGGGAAAAGTCACATTTAAAATAGTGCTATGTTTGGAAGTGTTCTGATTTCATCCTTTTACATGGAACGGTCCAGTTTTCCCAGCACCATTTATTGAAGAGGCTATCTTTTCTTCACTGTATATTTTTGCCACCTTTGTCACTCATTAGGTGACCGTAGGTGCATGAGTTTAGCTCTGGACTTTCTGTCCTATACCACTGATTCATTTGTTTTTATATCAAAACCATACTGTCTTAATTACTGTACCTTTGTAGTTTTTGACCTACCTTTAAGAGTAATCAAAAAAAAAAAAAATGGGACTTAATTAAAAGCTTTTGCACAGCAAAGGAAACCATAAACAAGACCAAAAGACAACCCTCAGAATGGGGGGAAATAGCTGCAAGTGAAGCAATGAACAAAGGATTCATCTCCAGAATAAAGAACTCAACCAACAATGGGCAGAAGATCTAAATAGACATTTCTCCCATGAAGACATACAGATGGCCAAGAGGCACATGAAAAGATGCTCAACATCACTATTACGAAAATGCAGACGTGTCAGAAATTGCCACTATCAAAAAATCTACAATAAATGCTGGAGAGGCTGTGGAAAAAAGGGAACCCTTGCACTATTAGTGGGAATGTAAATTGATACAGCCACTATGGAGAACAGTCTGGAGGTTTTATAAAATACTATCGAACTAACCCATGACCCAGCAATCCCACTACTGGGCATATACTTCACAATGTCCCCTCTCAAGGAATAGAATTCACCTGCAACATTCTGATGTATCTAGGGCTACCTGAAGCAAAAAAAATCTTTTCACCCTAACTTGTTAGAGAAAAGTGGTATGGCTCAGATTTCAGCCTGGGAAAGCTGCAGAAAGAGGCAGACACTGTTCATAAAACTAGAACAAAAATGCTTTTTGTTCTTATAACACAAAATACCCTGAACACCAAAAGAAAGCTTGAGAAAGAAAAACAGACCTGGAGAAATCAGGTTCCCTGACTTCAACTATATTACATAGCTACAGTCATATAGTGTTGGTACTGGCACAAAAACAGTAATACAGATCATCAGAACAGGGTAGAAAGCCCAGAAATGACCCATACAACTATGGTCGATCTATGATGAAGAAGGGAAGACTATACAATGGAAGAAAGGCAGTCTCTTCAATAAATGGTGCTGAGAAAACTAGACAGCTTACATGTAAAACAAATTTAGACATTCTTCATACACAAAAATAAGAAAGATCCAAATGTAAGAACCTAATACTATAAAACAGGAAAACATGGGGAAGAACACTTTCACATAAATTATAGCAGTATCTTTTTCAAGCTGTCCCCTAGAGTAATAAATAATGGAAATAAATAGGACTTAGGTAAACTCAAAAGCTTTTGCACAGTGAAGGAAACCATAAAGTGAAAAGACAGTCCACAGAATGGGGAAAAAAAAATATGTGCAAATGATACAACCACAAGGTATTAATCTACAAACAGCTCATGCAGCTCAATATAAAAAAACAAAACCCAGTCAAAAGGGCAGAAGACCTAGACATTTCTCCAGGAGGCCCATGAAAATATACTCAAAACCTACAGTAAGAGACCATCAAAAAGTCTACAATAAATGCTGGAGAGGGCATGAAGAAAAGGGAACTCTTCTACACTGCTGGAGGGAATGTAAATTGGTACAACCACTATGGAGAACACCATGAAGTTCCTCAAAAAACTGATAACAGTTACCATATGATCCAGAAATCCTACCCCTGGGCATATATCCAGAGGAAACCATGATTCAACAGGACACATGCACCCCAATGTTCACTGCAGTGCTGATTACAATAGCCAAGACATGGAAGCAATCCTAATGTCCAACAAATGAATGGATAAAGATTGGTATATATACAGAATGGAATATTACTCAACCATTAGAATCAAATAATGCCATTTGCAGAAACATGGATGTGCCTGGAGATTATCCTACTAAGTTAAATAAAAGAAATACCATATGATAGTACTTAAGCAGAATCTAAAAAAACTGACATAAAAAAACAGAGACTCAAAGACTTAAAAATGAGTTTGTGGTTATGAAAGAGGGAAGGTAGGTTGGGATAAAGGTGAAAGGTGGAGAGTGCGGTTTGGGATTGTAATATACACACTAATATATATGAGATAATCAACAAAGATCTACTGCATAGCACAGGGAACTCCACTAGATATTCTGTAGCCATCTAGATAGGGAAAAGAGTTTGAAAAGGAATAGGTGCGTGTGTGTATATAAAATCAAATCGCTTTTCTGTACACCTGAAACACACTCCTCCAGCTCTCCTCCAGTGCTTAGAAAACAACAGAATGGCTCTAGTGAGACAACAGACGTGGAGAGGCCTGGGCAAGAAATCATGGGTGGAACAACAAGAGAATCTAAGGTCCTGAGAAGCCAAAGGGAAAGTCTGAAAAATTAAGACATGTAAAAACAGTTACATATAAGGTGGACTCAGTGGTACACAGCCCCAGACAGGACATGTGCTCGGAACAACACCTGAGAGAAATGTCCACCTCAGGCTGATCCCAAGGCTCAGCCGCCTCACACATCAGTGAAGGTCTTCCCTGGTGGGCAGCAGTGAAAACACTGGGATGATGGTTATTTTTTTCAAATGCCCAGTGTTCAACAAAATATCACAACAGATACAAAGAAACGGAAAAAACATGGCCTATATAATAGAGGAAGAAGAAAACAGCCATCATCTTTAAGAAATTGGCATCAGATATACAAAGACTTAAAGCCAACTGTCTTAAATATGCTCATAGGAATAACAAACTAAAGTAATTCAAGAAAATACAGAGTATCAACTAAGAAATTATCTTTTTAGAAAAATCAGATTCTGGAGCTGAAAAAATAAAAGAGTGTTTTAACAGGAAGAAAGAATCAATCATGGAGAGGTCGACTGAAGTTATTAGGTCAGTTCAGTTCAGTCGCTCAGGCGTGTCTGACTCTTTGCTACCCCATGAATAGCAGCACACCAGGCCTCCCTGTCCATCACCAACTCCCGGAGTTTACTCAAACTCAGGTCCATGGAGTCAAGTGATGCCATCCAACCATCTCACCCTCTGTCATCCCCTTCTGCCCTCAATCCCTCCCAGCATCAGGGTCTTTTCCAGTGAGTCAACTCTTCGCATCAGGTGGCCAAAGTACTGGAGTTTCAGCTTCAGCATCAGTCCTTCCAATGAACACCCAGGACTGATCTTTAGGATGGACTGGTTGGATCTCCTTGCAGTCCAAGGGACTCTCAAGAGTCTTCTCTAACATCACAGTTAAAAAGCATCAATTCTTCGGCGCTCAGCTTTCTTTATAGTCTAACTCTCACATCCATACATGACTACTGGAAAAACCATAGCCTTGACTAGACGGACCTTTGTTGACAAAGTAATGTCTCTGCTTTTTAATATGCTGCCTACGTTGGTGGTAATTTTGCTTCCAAGGAGTAAGCATCTTTTAATTTCATGGCTGCAACCACCATCTGCAGTGATTTTGGAGCCCCCAAAAATAAAGTCAGCCACTGTTTCCCCATCTATTTCCCATGAAGTGATGGGACCAGATGCCATGATCTTAGTTTTCTGAATGTTGAGCTTTAAACCAACTTTTTCACTCTCCTCTTTCACTTTCATCAAGAGGCTCTTTAGTTCTTCACTTTCTTCCATAAGTATGGTGTCATCTGCATATCTGAGGTTATTGATTCTCCTGGCAATCAATTCCAGCTTGTGCTTCCTCCAGCCCAGCGTTTCTCATGATGTACTCCACATGTAAGTTAAATAAGCAGGGTGACGACATACAGCCTTGACGTACTACTTTCCCGATTTGGAACCAGTCTATTGTTCCATGTCCAGTTCTAACTGTTGCTTCCTGACCTGCATACAGGTTTCTCAAGAGGCAGGTCAAGTGGTCTGGTATTCCCATCTCCTTCAGAATTTTCCACAGTTTATTGTGATCCACACAGTCAAAGGATTTGGCATAGTCAATAAAGCAGAAAGAGATGTTTTTCTGGAACTCTCTTGCTTTTTTGATGATCCAGCAGATGTTGGCAATTTGATCTCTGGTTCCTCTGCCTTTTCTAAAACCAGCTTAAACATCTGGAAGTTCACGGTTCACGTATTACTGAAGCCTGGCTTGGAGAATTTTGAGCATTACTTTTAACTAGCATGTGAGATGAGTGCAATTGTGTGGTAGTTTGAGCAGCATTCTTTGGCATTGCCTTTCTTTGGGATTGGAATGAAAACTGACCTTTTCCAATCCTATAGCCACTGCTGTTTTCCAAATTTGCTGGCATATTGAGTGCAGCACTTTCACAGCATAATCTTTTAGGATTTGAAATAGCTCAACTGGAATTCCATCACCTCCACTATCTTTGTTCATAGAGATGCTTCCTAAGGCCCACTTGACTTCACATTCCAGGATGTCTGGCTCTAGGTGAGTGTGAGTGATCACACCATCATGATTATCTGGGTCCTGAAGATCTTTTTTGTACAGTTTGTCTGTGTATTCTTGCCACCTCTTCTTAATATCTTCTGCTTCTGTTAGGTCCATACCATTTCTGTCCTTCATTGAGTCCATCGTTGCATGAAATGTTCCCTTGGTATCTCTAGTTTTCTTGAAGAGATCTCTAGGCTTTCCCATTCTATTATTTTCCTCTGTTTCTTTGCATTGATCACTGAGGAAGGTTTTCTTATCTCTCCTTGCTGTTCTTTGGAACTCTGCATTCAAATGGGTATATCTTTCCTTTTCTCCTTTGCCTTTTGCTTTTCTTCTTTTCACAGTTATTTATAAGGCCTCCTCAGATGGCCATTTTGCTTTTTCATGTTTCTTTTTCTTGGGGATGGTCTTAATTCCTGTCTCCTGTACAATGTCACAAACCTCCATCCATAGTTCATCAGGGACTCTATCAGATCTAGTCCTTAAAATCTATTTCTCACTTCCACTGTATAGTCATAAGGGTTTGATTTAGGTCATACCTGAATGGTCCATTGATTTTCCCCACTTTCAATTTAGGTCTGAATTTGGCAATAAGGAGTTCATGATCTGAGTCACAGTCAGCTCCCAGTCTTGTTTCAGCTGAGTGTATAGAGCTGCTCCATCTTTGGCTGCAACCGGCCATCTGTGTATGCCCAGAAGTGGGATTGCTGGGTCATATGGCAGTTCTATTTCCAGTTTTTTAAGAAATCTCCACATTGTTCTCCATAGCGGCTGTACTAGTTTGCAGTCCCACCAACAATGTAAGAGAGTTCCCTTTTCTCCACGTGCACCCCTATGTTCATCACAGCACTGTTTATAATAGCCAGGACATGGAAGCAACCTAGATGCCCATCAGCAGATGAATGGATAAGGAAGCTGTGGTACATATACACCATGGAATATTACTCGGCCATTAAAAAGAATTCAGTTGAAACAGTTCTAATGAGATGGATGAAACTGGAGCGCATTATAGAGAGTGAAGTAAGCCAGAAAGATAAAGACCAATACAGTATACTAATGCGTGTATATGGAATTTAGAAAGACGGTAACGATAACCTTATATGCAAAACAGAAAGACACAGATGTACAGAACAGACTTTTGGACTCTGTGAGAGAAGGCGAGGGTGGGATCTTTTGAGAGAACAGCATCGAAACATGTATGTTATCAAGGGTGAAACAGATCACCAGCCCAGGTTGGATGCATGAGACAAGTGCTCGGGTTGGTGCACTGGGAAGGCCCAGAAATCAGGTGGGGAGGGAGGCGGGAGTGGGGATCGGGATGGGGAACACATGTAAATCCATGGTTGATTCACATCAATGGATGGCAAAAATGACTACAATACTGTAAAGTAATTAGCCTCCAACTAATAAAAATAAATGGAAAAAAAAAATTAAAGTACGTCTTAAAAAAAAAAAAAAAAGACTGGTGGGAAAAATATCAACAACCTCAAATATGTAGATGACACAACCCTTATGTCAGAAAAAGAACTAAAGAGCCTCTTGATGAAAGTGAAAGAGGAGAGCAAAAATGTTGGCTTAAAACTCAACATTCAGAAAAGTAAGATCATGGCATCTAGTCCCATCACTTCATGGGAAATAGATAGGGAAACAATGGAAACAGTGACAGACTTTATTTTCTTGGGCTTCAAAATCACTGCAGATGGTGACTGCAGCCATTACATTAAAAGATGCTTACTCCTTGGAAGAAAAGCTATGACCAACCTAGACAGTATATTAAAAAGCAGAGACATTACTTTGCCAACAAAGGTCCCTCTAGTCAAGTAGTCATGTCCTAGATGTGAGAGCTGGATTATAAAGAAAGCTGAGTGCCAAAGAACTGATGATGCTTTTGAACTGTGGTGTTGGAGAAGACTTTTGAGAGTCCCTTGGACTGCAAGGAGATCAAATCAGTCCATCCTAAAGGAGATCAGTCCTGAATGTTCATTGGAAGAACTGATGTTGAAGCTGAAACTCCAATACTTTGGCCACCTGCAAAGAGCTGACTCATTGGAAAAGACCCTGATGCTGGGAAAGATTGAAGACAGCAGCAGAAGGGGATGACAGAGGGTGAGATGGTTGGATGGCATCACTGACTCGATGGACATTAGTTTGAGCAAGCTCCAGGAGTTGATGATGGACAGGGAAGCCTGACTTGCTGCAGTCCATGGAGCCGGAAAGAGTCGGACATGACTGAGCGAGTGAACTGAAACAAAATAGAGAAAGTCTCACTTCCAGATTTCAAAACTGGTACTGCCATAAAATCACAGACCTATGCCAATGGAACAGACTAGGGAGTCCAGGAATAAACCCTTCACAGATCATCAAATTTTCGACAAGACAACCATTCAATGGGGAAAAGAGTATTTCCAACAAATGGTCCCAGGAAAACAGGATATCGATATGCAGAGTCATAAAATTGGACACTTACCTAACACCATATACAAAAGTTCACTTGAACTAGATCAAAAATGTAAAATGTAAGAGCTAAAACTATGAAACTCTTAGAAGACAACATAAGGGGAAATTAGATTTGGCAATAATTTCTTGGATATGATATCCAAAGCACAAATGAGCCACCTGGGAAGCCCAGGAAAAAACTGGACTTCATGAAAGTTAAATACTCGTGTGCATCAAAGGACAGTTATCAACAGAGTGAAAAGTCACCCCGCAGAATGGGAGGAAATATTTGCAAATCATGTACATTAATACAGAAAAGAAAGCAATTAGAAACTGTGCAAAGGACTTTAACAGACATTTCTCCAGAAGATACACAAATGGTCAAGAAATACATGAGAAAGATGGTCAACATCACTAAAAATCATTAGGGAAATGCAAGTCAAACCCACAATCAGACAACTCTTCACACCCATTAGGATGATTGTTGTAAAAACAGTGCAATTCTGCAGAGGCACAAAGGTGGCTTTCAAGGTGTGGACAAACAGGTTTCTTTCCCCAGGCAGTGGGTACATGGGTGTTTATAAATATTCCTGAAACTGTAATATGTTTTTTGTAATTCTTTATATGATGTTTCACAATATTTTAAAAGGCAAAATGAACCCCCCCCCCCACCATGACCAAAAAAAAGAAAAGTGATAGATCTCCGTTTTTTACCTCCCAGATAGTTTATGCTCTGGTATAAGACTGGAAAACCTAAAAACACACGGTGATTACTTACCAGTCTCCTCATTATAGATTTCCCTCTCAAAATATATCTATTCTGCTTTCCCTCTCAGAAATAAAATGATTCCACTTTCTTCTCCCAGATGTCTTAAGACAATGAACCAGAACAGGCTTACCTTATTGTTTTGCCTGGTAAGTCACTTCTCAAAACAAGACCATTCCCTGATAAAAGTTAAATTTTCTTATGACCTTATCAGAAAATATCCATATATGATGTTTAATGTGTTTAAAACACTGTTTTGATGGAAATATAATGGCTGTTCACATCAAATGAACACTAATTAATAAAAGATGAGTTCATGCAGAGCCACCAATTCCAACAGAACTTTGGAATCCCTGAAAATCAAGCACAGACACGCAGATAAGTAGAGTATTTAATCGAAATATATTTGTCTAATGTCTACAAAGTGTGAACAATTGGTCTTAAGAAAGCAGACGAAAGGCACAGAATTCGTATTACTACAGAAAGAAGCATTCATGCTACTGGATTGTATAAATATTCTCAGAGTGGCACAGTAAAAAATAAATTAAGCATTGAGCAAAGATCAAATACTTCATTTTCTCCTTGCTTTATATTCTGGTCATGTCTTGACCTCATTTGTAAAGGCTGAAGACTGGAACTGAACTGAAACCATGGAACACTTAGGCAGGCTGTATGGATGTTTTAATCACAGTGGTTTCCTTGCAGAGTTTGGGTCAAACAAGAGAGGGAGATGTGCTTAAAAAAAACCAATTCACTGGGTATTCTTTTCTCTTTCCCCAAACGAAATACAAGGCTGTGGTAGTGCATGTTTGTATGTGCATGCGTATATCTCACTTCTAAAGCCCTTTTTTCAAAGATAAAAGTAGTGAAGTCTCCACAGGACTTATTTTCTACCATGAAAGCAGCAGCTTCTGAAAACTATGACTAGCGCTTTGAGCACATGAAATCATCAGAGAGCTTCTGGGGCTAGGACGTGGGAGGACCATCCCAAGGCAGGCCTGGCTGTGGGCTCTCCCAGGGGGCGCTCCATCCGGGAAGGCTCCAGCCTACACCTTTAACAGCTTCCTACCTACTCCCCATCCCACAGAAGATGCAGATGATCTGTCTTGAGCATGGATAAACAAACAATGAAGTTGGGGGCAGAGTGGGAATCACAGCCATGATGTGAAGTGGCAGCCACCTTCCACCAGACGGATGGCAGTCCGGCCACGGCCGTTCACCTTTGTCTGGACAGGACTTGTCAACTGGAGAATACTTTGTGAGTGCAAAACATTTTTTGGCAAAAGTGAAAACTAGAAAACTTGAAACCTCATTGATTAAAAGGAGCTCATAATCACCCACGTCGCTGTTGGTAAGTGCGGTGCTTCCATGTGTAGTGATACCCAGCAAACGGAGCGCATGCGTGTGAACAGACGGTGTGCGGGGAGCTCTGCACACAGACACATGTGCACACGCAAGCCCACTTGGCTCTTGAATAAGCTCAATCCCACGGCAGAGTCTGGGGCCGCATCGTTCACAACAGAATCTCTCTCTCAGGTACCGCGTCTCGAGTGTTCTCAGGTGGTCTCAGGGAAGACCCGCAGAACCTGGATACCATACCACTTTAATTCCTACAAAATCAGGGCTATTTCTGAAAGCTCCGCCTCTCCAACCATCAGTGTGCCTTCCACAGGGGGTTGAAGTACACCCAGCCGTCACCCTGCGAGAGACAGGAGGACTCATCAATACGTGGGGACTGTCGGCCAGGCGAGGGCAGAAGCAGAGGGGTCCTCCCCACCCAGTCCCGAGGACCCTGCGGAGCAGCGCTGGCTCCCACCGGCCTGTGCCCCTGCCTCGCCCCCCACGGCGCACAGCCCAGCCACGCTGCTCGTCTCACCGCCCCTCCTGGCACCCCCGGGACCTTCGCATCTGCCACTTCAGGAGGAAACCCCACGAAATGACCAAAACCACACAGAGGCAGCGGACGGCCTGTTTGGCTTCCATCAAGGAAGATGAATTGGCCCCAAAAGAAAAAGCACCTTGAAACAGCAGGACAGGAAGGAAAAAAAAGGACGGTATTTGGATGAACGGACAAGAAAGAGAAAACACAAGGGCCTGAGCAGGAGGAGCCTGCCCAGGGCAATGACTTTACAGCCCCCTAAAGGCCACAGCAGGCGGCAGCCCCAAACACGCCAGCAGCCCCGGGAGACGACACCAGTCACACATGGCACCGGTGAGGAAAAGCCGAGGCTCCCAGTGGCGTGGGGCCCGGCGCCCACCTAGAGGAGCATACTGCTCGGCAACCAGGCTGGTCTGTATCCTTTAGGTGTCCTCAAGCCTCCGTTAGAAACTGACTGGCTTTTAGTACACCCTCTAGGGGGAAAAGAATGGGGCTTGCTGTCATTTTACTTCTTCCCGTGCAGCGTTCCACAGAAGCCAAGCCACGCAGCTGTCTCTGCGAGACGATATCTAGCTCACAGTCGGATCCTGGGGGATCCCGTAATGGTTACTTTGATGTGTCGATGTGACCAGCCCTGAGTTAAGTTTGTTTCTGAGCCTGAGAGTAAAGGTGTTTCTGGAGGAGGGTGGCATGGGTGGGGTGCAGTAGATACCCTGCCCCCGTGCAGGGGAGGGGATAACCCCATCTCCCCCGGCCAGAGTGGAACCGAAGGTGGAGGAGGTAAGGATCAGCCTTGTCTGTCCTGCCTCACTCATCTGGATTTCTGCCCTTGAGCTGAGGTTCACACCATCAGCTCCCTAGGTGGCAGGCTTTGGATTGAATAAAAAACACTGGCTTTCCTGCAGTTCCAGCTTGCAACCCACAGATCTCGTAGCTTTGCAGCCTCCCCCATCTCATCGTAGATCTACATGAACTCCTATCTCCTGTTGGTTCTGTGCTGTTTCCCTGGAGAACCCTGACTAATATAGAGTCACCTGCCCTGGGCAAGCCTTCCAGACAAGGACCCGCTCACAGTGTCCCCAGGCAGGCTTCCTGTCTACAGCAGCGGCCAATGGTGACGCCGACGCTCAGCCCACAGCCCTGGCTGCAGCCTCTGGGGGTGGCCCCAGCCCACCTGATGGTCACCCTCTCTCCCTGCAGCCTTCCAGCTACTCGGGGCCATGCTTCCAGGAAGCGCAAGTCAGACCCGCCAGGGCCCGGACAGGGAGAGTCCAGACTGCCACTGGCCCTCAGCGCTTCAACCTTTCACGATTCCTCCACACCAGCTGAGCATCTGGTCTCTCACAGAACTGCCGATTTCTGGCTTCTTGTGAAGAACTGGGTCATCGGCCTGTGATGGCCTGGAGGTGAGTAGCATCCACCCCTTCAGGTACAGACTGGGGTCTGTCTGGTCCCCACCGGCCTGTCTCTCTCATTGACTGTCTCAGACTCCTGACCCCCTGCCTGAAAAACTGGCTCCTGCACTTTTGTTGTTTCCAATTATGTTCTCAGGATGCTGCCCAGCTGCGCCACAAAGATTGGGCACGCGACGCTTTGACCAGCAGGTGGGCAGGGTGCTGGGTCCGGGGGGTGGTTTCCCCAGGATTCATGGTGAGCTGGGACAACCCTCCCCCACCCCCCACCGGTCTCTCCCTCCAAGTCCATTCCACTGGCCCCACAAGAGGCAAAGCTCTAAAGAGGTGCTTGTCATAGGAAGGTCCAACCTCCCCAGGTGAGGAGGTGGGCTGGGCCGGCCTTTCCCACTAATTTGCTATAGAAGACAGAGCAGCAGGTCTGCGATCTCTGTTAAGCCGACGCGTCCCGAGCCCACGGCCCCCACGTGCGCCTCCCCACCGGCAGGGGCGCTCCTCCACGGGAAACCGAGGGCAGCCGGCACTCAGGGCCCCGGGGCCGTGCCCGGTTCTCCCCCGCCCTCCCTGCCCGGCCCGCGGCCGTGACGGGACAGCCCGCCCACCCCGCCCCGGACGCCGGCCGGGTCACCTCCTGGATGAAGTACTTGGGCCGCCAGGGCGCGCGGAGGTTCTCCCGCTTCCGCTCCTCCGCCCGCTGCTTCTCCTCAAGCCGCCGCTTCTGCTCGGTGGCCGCCTCCATGTCCCCTAGGCGCAGGCACTGGGTCACCTCCCGCCAGAGGTTCCTGGGGGGACACGGGGGCACAGTTAGCAGTCAGGCAGGGCCAGCAGCCCGAGGCTTCGGTCCCGGGCGAGGAGGGCCCGGAGCCCCATCTGCACCCAACTCTGAATCCCCTCTGCCCTCCCGGGCTCTGAGAGCCCAGGCACCAGCCTAGGGGTGACGGGAGGAATCCTGCTGCTCCTGCAGACAGAATCCACGCAGACCCTGCCACGTGGTGGGCACCTCGTTTATAGGCAGCTTACATTAACTCATCATCACAACACCCCAATGACACAGACGTGATGTTAGGACCCCATCCTAAAGCAGAGAAAACAAGACCCCCACCAAGGGCAGCCAGCTGCCAGAGGTTACCAAGTTGATGGATGTAAACAGTGGTGCTCCCGCAGGGGAACCCCATACTAGGAGTTACAGACACCGGAGGATCCACCACCTTCCCGTGTCTACATGCCAAGTTAGACTCATTCATTCGTTTACTGGAGAAGCCACTGGCTTCCCTCCTCAGAAAACACCTCCCCCCTAGTCCCACCCTGTGCTGGAGCTGAGTTGGCGGGGACCCGCATTTAGGTGAAGGGGACACTTCCTCACTTTCTCATATCAGGACCGGCCCAAATTCCGCACAAAGGAAACAGCAGACCTCTCCACAGTGAGCACGCCCTCTCTGGCCTGGGGGACTCAGATGCCCCTGCAGCAGGCTGAGCACAGGCGCCCTGTTAGCTCTTAGGCCAGGGAGTCAGCAGTGGAGCGGCCGAGCTGGCCAAGACGGCAGCCCTCCTGGGGATCCGAGTCCAGACGGGAGCTGGGCTCAGGCTACAGAGACCAGACTGCCGCCCCTGCCCCCGCCCCGGTCACTGCCCCACCCCACAAAGCGCTGAGGACAGTGGCGTCCCGGCTCCCAGCACACACAGGAGAAAGCTCTGGAGCGGGGCAGGAAGCCAGGTCCAAGCGGGCTCCCAGCCCCCGCTCTTTCTACCGCTCCCTGAGAGCTTAGAGGGGAAGAGGTGGGCTCAAGGAGGAAAGGGGGCTGGGAAGCAGACAGGGCGGGCTGGTCGCTGCCTCAAACTGGCTTTTCCATTGCCCCCACCTTCAACACACATCTCGTGCAGAGGGAACGACCGGGTGCCCGGACATCCAGGGTGGGGCTGCTCCCAGGGCAGGACTTCCCCTGACAAGTCCCATCATAGGATAGCAGCCTCAAAACTAGAGGGCAGAGAGCCCCCGCGGCTGGTGAGCAAGGAGCCAGCCCACACCAAGGGCTCAGCCCATTCATTCACAGGCTCCACCTGGAGCCCCTTGGACGGGCAAGCCAGGGCTCGCCGGGAAGGCGCTGCATTTCAGGCCAAAAGGAAGGGCAGAAAAGCCTCCAGGGCTGGGAGGGCAGGAGCAGGTGAGCATGAAAAGCAAAAAGGAAGCCCAGGGGAGTGCTCGCGGAGAGCAGGGAGGTCCTGGAGGCCAGGGGTGGTCAGCAGCACCCCGCAGAGCAGGCAGGCCAGGCTCGGGGCGTCGTGAGCACGCTGACGGGGGTGGCTGATGAAAAGCAGCTTCTCTTCCCACGACAGGGCAGGGGTTCCCTGCCACGGGGCAGGTGGGGGCCGGGCCCCTATGGGGCCGAGGCCACCAGGCAGGCCTTCCTTGGCCTCCGCAGGTGGGGCCTGGCTGGCCAGCGTGTAAGCGGGCTCAGGTGCTCCAAACGGCAGACACTGCACCTCTGGGCCATTCCCACCATGGGAAACAAGGTGGGCGGCTGGGTTTGCCGACGGCCCAACTCCAGGTGGCAGAGAGTCCACATGTGTGAGACAAGAAGCGTCAAACCCCGCCCCTCTCCCATTCCACACTCCATCCCCTCTCCACTCTGCTCCAGGCAGGGGCCTGAGCTCCCGGCTCCAAGAGACTTCCTAAGGACCAGTTAAGGCACGGACATCCTCGGAAGCTCAGCCCACAGGAATCACAGTTTGGTACTCAACAGCCACGCCAGAAACAAGTGGGGCTGTGACAGGGGGCCGCAGGGCTCCTGACTTGGGGGAGGCGTCATCGGAGGCCACGTGGGCGAGGGTCTCGTCCCATCACGGCTCACTGAGCTGGGTTCATGCCCTCCTAACACGGAGAAGGTTACTCTCTCATCAACGGGCACCAGTGGACGACTCCTAGCTCAAAGCCAGATTTCCAGGACACCGCAGCCCTCTTTCTAGCAAACTCGGTGACAACGTATGATTTATACACACTGGTATCCCTGGCTTCATTTACACATAATAAGCACTTTTCCAATTTGGTGGCAAACTCTTCTGGTCATGGCAAACCCTTTCACGAGATCATCTGTGATTTCATGTTAATCCCACGTCATCTTTCTATAGAGCAGCATGCTTTTCAATAAGAGCAGGAGCCAGTAAACGTT
The DNA here is from genome assembly GCF_023699985.2 of Odocoileus virginianus. Lineage (NCBI taxonomy): Eukaryota > Metazoa > Chordata > Mammalia > Artiodactyla > Cervidae > Odocoileus > Odocoileus virginianus. The sequence continues at coordinate 4,464,712 of NC_069699.1, forward strand.
CTCCTGTGAGGGCCAGCGAGCCAACATTTTAGGCTTTGCAGGCCATGTGGTCTTGGTCACTACTATTTCACTAGTATTGTCGTAAGACGGTGGCCGCAAACAAGATGCAAACAGGTGAACACGGTGGTGTTCCCACAAAATTTTACAAAAATTGTTTATAAGGTACGATCTGGTCTGTGGGGCAAACTTGGCTGAACTCCTGGATTAAAAATTTTTAATTGCACCTTTCCAGAAGATTCTGCTTCTATACCTGCATAAACATCACGTTAAGTGGCTGCAGAATATTCATGTGACAGAGTGGATTCTCCTTTACTCACTTAACCTGTTTTCTCCAAATCACTGCACTGTTAGGTGGTTTCTGTTTGTTGTTTAATGAAAAAAACATACCCAAATTTCATTTTTAAAACCTTTTGTGAATTGAAGGAGTCTCCCTTAGATGAGATTCCCAGAAGCAGACTATAAGATAAAGGAGAAGTCACGAATTTAAAGCTACTGGTCCCTGCAGCGAACCTGGCACCTTCCTGCACAAGATACAAAGTGTCCATTTATCACAGTTTTGCCAGCACATAATTTTTTAAAATTATTTTACTAATCTGGTAAGAAAAAAAGGTATCTCATTGCTTAATTGCATGGTTTTTAGATTACTAGCATCTCTCTGTACTTAACTTAGCAAGGCTGACAAATTCTTGTAAGACAGGCAGTAAAGTCCGGGCGGGCTGTCTTCACATTCTGCCCCATGATCGCAGAACAACTAAACTGAAAGCGACAACCAGTCTATTCCTAGGTGACACCCAGAGGAAGCTCTGAAGGAATCAGAGCATGATTCTGGCCCCGTCCCCTGGGACGTCCTCTCTGCCAGGGTCACGTGCTGAGACAGCAAAGCTTGGCCCCCACCTGGACTCCATGGGGCCCTGCTTCTCCAGGGGGCGGATCTTCTTGGGGTACACGGGCAGTGTGGTCGTGTCGATGACCTTGGTCTCCCCGTTGTTGTAGGTGAACTCCAGGGTCCCGTTCCACTCCCCGTGGGCTTTGCACACGATGGTGTTGGTGGGGGTATGCTTCACTTCTGCTGTGACCCTGAGTGGACGAAGAGTGCCATAAACACTTTGTGAGTCTATCAGAGCACAGACTGACTTCTAAAGGTGTGCTCACATCGGCAGATTTTTTTTTTTTAATGGGGCTGCTCTCTTGCTCAAAGACTAGCTCTTAAAATGTAATCTAACATCCTTGAGCTGATAAGGAAAAGCATCAGTGGGCAAACAGGTAGATCTGAATAAAGTCTAAGGATGCAGCAATGTTAACTGCTTAGTTTTTGTTAATTGAAGTATACTTGATTTACAATGTTGTGTTAGTTTCAAGAAAACAGTGGTTCATATAGTTACACACACATACATGAACATGTATATATATTTTTTCCAGATTCTTTCCACTTATAGGTTATAATAAGATACTGAGGCGAGTTCCCTGTGTTATACAGTAGGTCCTTGTTGTTTACCTGTTTTATATAAAGTAGGTATTTGTTAATCCCAAAGTCCTAATTTATCCCCTCCTCAGTTTTTTTGTTTTCAATTAATGTTGCTTTATTGATTTTTGACAATAAATTAGGCAGTTTAAAATTATACATGCTTCATTGCTCTTTATTGGGAGTTCAGTTGAATCTCATCAATTTCTTAGTTTTAATAAACATGCAAAGGTTTTGCAATATGTTATTATTGGGGTGGAAATCACCCTTCTTCCTCAAGTCACACCTAACAGTGTACATTCTGGGACCTCTCTGGCGGTCCAGTGGTTAAAATTCCGCACTTCAAGGGCAAGGTGGTGGGTTCAACCCCGGTGGAACTATGGTCACTGGTCAGGGAACTAGATCCTGCATGCTGTGGGGTGCAGCCAAAAGTTCTTTTTTTTTGTAGTAATAATAATAATAGTGTACATCTCAACCACCAAAAGAATGTAAGAGTCTCAGGAGAACTTTTCAATCACTAAACGAGGGCGACTCCCTGCAGCCTGATTTACAAGGGTTCCGGTGGAGGAGTGCAGCCTCTCACCTCGCCCACCCAGCCCAGGGATCAGGGGCTCAGCTCTCAGGGAAGGCAGAGCCCACTCCCTCTCCCTAGGAGCCTGCTGTAGGCAGAATAACACAGCAGGAATGGGAGGTGGAGGAGCCCGGGTCCGCTTTTCCTAAAGCCACACTCCGGATGAACGTGGAGTTTCTGAACACAGACCTGGAAGCATTCCTCCTGAGCCTGGACACAGCGGGGGCCCAGGGCGCACCCAGGACCCTCTGGCAGATCCTTCGGGAAGGGCATCTGTGCTGTGCTAGTCACGCTTTAACAATGGGCTCGCCACAGGGGAAACACCCGGTTTGCAGCCCTTCCGTGAATTCCTTCCCTGCCCCAACCTTGGCGGATCTCAAGCCACCAGGTGGGATGAGGGGCCGCAGAGCTGGGGAGAGACACACACAGTTGGCTCTTAGGAGCCGGTGTGTCCAACCCAAAATGGCCAGGAGGGGATCCACTGTCCGGGGGACACTCCAACACCCCTAGGGGAACGCCACCCAGGACAGCTTTCCAAGGGGCTTGCTTATCCGGTGATCTGCTCCAAAGGGGGAGAGTCTTAAAGCCAGAACCATGAAAACGAGGTGACGCTCCGCTCCAGCAGCGGCTGTCTCCTTCCACGTCTTAAGGCATGCTTCCTAGCTTCCCAAAGGAGAGAAACAGTCGTGCTCTCAAAGACACAGGACTCAGGGTGTTGCGTGGAGCTCCTGGACTGACTGTGTCAGGACAGATCAGGCAGAGGCCTGGGGAGTGAGAGGTGACAGTGACCCCAGAAGCCCTGATCTCTGCACCTCGCCAGTCTGGAAAGGGGTCAGAACTCTGCCCCGGAGACCCGTCATCTGAAAAGGATGCGTTAATTGGAGTTTGATCATCAACGCATCTCCCGGCTGGAACCCACGCTTTGGATGGAGAGAAGGGACGGGGGGCCTCGTGATCAGATGGACCCGGGGCCGGCCCCGGCCGCCGCCTACCTGTGGACCTTGCCCCCGTAGAAAGGCTTCGTGTGGAAGGTGACAGTGGCCGAGTAGCCGGTCTTGGCGCAGGTGATGCTGACTTTGCCTCCGAGCTCCACCCATGGGATGGTGAGGATGGACCGGGCGTAGGCGCTGGGCAGGGTGAACACATACTCCTCCCCGTGCTCCAGGAGCCGCAGCACACCTGGGGGGCAAACGGCGCGTCAGGCTCACCATGCCGCAAGGAAGGCGGCTGCTGAGACCCAGCGGGACCCTGCGGGGCTCCATGGCCCCCGCTCCTCATCAGCAAGACTCCAGCCCCCCAGACCTTCCCGGAGGTCCAAAGGGCAAATCCGAACAGCTGCTAACCAAGAAAGGAGCAGCCGCACTACTGACTACAGCCAGGACCCGCAACCTCGACGGATGGACGGACTACGGAGATGTGGTACACGTATACAGTGGAGTATCGGCCATAAAAAAGAGTGAAACTGAGTCATTCAGAGAGATGTGGACAGACCTAGTCTGTTGTACGGAGTGAAGTCAGTCAGAAAGAGAACAACAAATACCATATATTAAGACATATACATGGAATCTAGAAAAATAGTGCAGACAGACCTAGTTCCAGGGCAGGAGTAGAGCCACAGACGTAGAGAGGAGACATGTGGACCCTGCACACAGCCTCATCTTGTTAGCAAGCCCACCCTTGAACTACTGAACTCCTCATCCCATCCTCCTGGGTTGGGACACACCGTTTGGAGGCCAGGAACCCACCGTGTCCTCCTTTGCTGGGCAAAGCAATAAAGCTATTCTATTCTACCTCACCCAGAACTTGGCCTCTGAGATTTGATTTGGCACCAGGGCATAGAAGCTGAGCGTGCAGCGTCACTGGGGCCCAGAAGGTGCAAAGATGAGAAACCAAACCTGCTCCCGCCACGGACGTCACACCTCCCGCCTCCACAAAGGCCAGCTGCCTACCTGCCGCTCCTCTGCGTACCATCCTCTGCTGCGTGTCAGGCACCCAGAACACACAGCGAATCAGACTGACTCATTCTCTGCCCTCAAGAAGGTGAAAAAAAAGGTGGGTGTGACTGAAGTGCCAGCAAAACCATGACTGTGATGAGGAGGCAAGGGCAGGAGCTGACCTGGCAGGACAGACTTCCCTGGGGAAGGGACACAGGAGCTGGGCTAAGGGCAGAGTGGGGGAGGGTGGGAGGGGCAAGTCTCAGGTCGAGGAAGGCATGTGCAAAGGCCCTGTGGTGGGAAGCAGCCAGGTGAGCACGGGGTGGGGGTGATGGTGGCTGAGAAAAGGCCCCTGGGGGAGAAAGGGAGGCTGCTCGGTCTACAGGGGCCAGACTGCATCTTTAAACTTCGAAAAAGCCTGCTAAAGAGTTCTGCCTTTATCCTGAGGGCAACAGAGACAACCTCAAAGGTTCTCAGGAAGTTAGCAATCAGAGTACGTTGCTTCTGCCACCACCTAGGGGAGCCCACCCTGGAAGCCAAGCACTAGACTTGGAGAGCTCTGATCCTCTTGCAGATGATGTGGGGTTCTCTCTTTTTCTAGGGAAAAGAATGATAGTTTGGATCAAGTTCTCAAAGGCCGCTGTGACCACGGCTGCACACACCATCTCCCCAGGCTGCTAGATGGCGGGTGCATCAGTGTCCAGCTCCTGTCTGCTACGCTCCCCCACCGAGGCCCAGCACCTCCCTGCCTGGCAGAGGCCTGGGAACATGAGGTTCGCTCCGTGTGAGAGCCTTCCCGGCCTCCCACCCCACCCTGGGGCTCTACTTCCTATAGAAGTGCCCTCCGAGCTCCACTCCTGTCCACGCTGGTCTGGCAATGGGCAAGGGCATCGAGAGCCTCAGGAAAGCCAGTGTGTGCTTCGGCTGGATCCACGCAACCAGAAGCATCAGTGATGTCCCCTCCCTGGGCCTCTGGTTCCTCCACTGGGAGGAATAAGGAAGCTCAATGTGCCCTGGGGCCTTCACAACTACTCACTGAGCATTCCTTGGTGAGAATGAAGAAATGAAAACTCAGCTGGCACTTCTCTCTGAGGCTAGATAAGCATCTAAGTCAACAGGCCTAGGTTCTACTCAGCCATGAAAAGAACAAAATCACATTTTCAGCAACACGGATAAAACTAGAGATGATCATACCACGTGAAGTAGGCCAAAAAGAGAAAGACAAATACCACATGGTACCACTGATATGTGGGGTCTAAACTACGACACAAATGAACCTATCTACCAAACAGAACTTATCTGTGAAACACTCTGCTTATTTAACTTATATGCAGAATACACTGTGCAAAATGCCAGACTAGATGGACCACAAGTTGGAATCAAGATTGCTGGGAGAAATATCAACAATCTCAGATGACACCACTCTAAAGGCAGAAAGCAAAGAGGAACTAAAGAGCCTCTTGATGACGGTGAAAGAGGAGAGTGAAAAGCTGGCTTAAAACTCGACATTCAAAAAACTAAGATCATGGCATCTGGTCCTATCACTTCATGGCAAACAGATGGAGAAACAATGGAAATGATGAGAAACTATTTTCTTGGGCTCCAAAATCACTGCAGATAGTGACTGCAGCCATGGAATTAAAAGATGCTTGTGGCGTGGAAGAAAAGCATTGACAAACCTAGACAGCGTATTAACAAGCAGAGGCATCACTTTGCAGACAAAGGTCCATATAGTCAGAGCTATGGTTTTTCCAGTAGTCATGTACAGATGTGAGAGTTGGACCATAAAGAAGTCTGAGTGCTGAAAAATTGATGCTTTCAAATTGTGGTGCTGGAGAAGATTCTCGAGAGTTCCTTGAACAACAAGGAGATCAAACCAGTCAATCCTAAAGGAAATCAACCCTGGCTATTCATTGGACGGACTGATGCTGAAGTTGAAGACCCAATATTTTGGCCACCTGATGCGAAGAGCCGACTCACTGGAAAAGACCCTGATGCTGGGAAAGACTGAGGGCAAGAGGAGAAGGGGACGACAGAGGATGAGATGGGTGGATGGCATCACCGACTCAATGGACATGAATTTGAGAAAACTCCAGGAGATGGTGAAGGATAGGGAAGCCTGGCATGCTGCAGTCCATGGGACCCCAAAGAATTGGACAGAACTTAGTGATTGAACAACAACAACAGCAACGAAACATTAGAAGACTCACAGATACGGAGAACAGAATTGTGGTCGCCAAGGGAGAGGGAGCTGAGGGAGGGCTGGGGTGGGAAGCTGGGGTTAGTGGATGCAAACTAATATCTATAATACAAGGTCCTACTGTATAGCACAGGGAACTACATCCAGTAAGTATCCTGTGATAAACCATAATGGAAAAGGATATGAAAAAGAATGTGTGTATATGTATATACATAGAACTGAGTCACTTTGCGTATAGCCGACAATAAAATTAAAATAAAGAAAATCAATCAATCAATCGAGCTAGAATTTGCCCAGCAGAGAGACACTGTGGGTGTGTCTGTGCCCCTTTCAGCCCGGGGGAGCTCGCCAGGAGAGTCTGAAGGTACAGAGGGGTCACGAGTGCCGAGTTTCCAAAGCCCACATAAAGATGGGCTGGAAGAGTCACTCCGTTTACTCTTGGAAACTCCTTGAATCGCCCATGAGCCACAGTTGATGGAACAGACCAGGCTTGTACAGAACCCTCACCCTCACCCCGGGTGAAGTCCGGTCAAGTCAGACCTGATGACGCACAGACAGCAGGCTGGGTGAGCCCAGGAGCAGCTGCGTGTGGCTGGGGGTCAGTCTCCCCCAGCGGGGCAGGGTGCTCACTGGAGGCACATGGAGAAGTGAGGATCCCTGAGAAAAGCAGGCTTACGGGCCACTCAGGATCACAGGTGCAGGACACTGAAGAGATCACAGCAACACTGAAATCTCTCCCTCTCACCCTCTTACATTACATTAATCCCTGTAACATAAACACACAGGCCACACGGCTCCACTCCACCGAAATTCAGAGCACGCTGACCTCTGCACCATCTTAAATTACAGCATCTTCCCCAAAGCCACGCCTCAGGCCCCTCCCTCCTCACTGTCCCTCCTCCCACAGCCCAGGGGGCCGAGATGCCCCAGGCGACCCCTGGGGCCCTGTCCTGAGACGCAGGCGAGGGTGGACCTGTGCCTGCCAGGAGGACCTGACCCTTGTCCCTGCTCACAGCTCCTGCTCAGGACCCTGGGGGATTATGGGCGGGCCTGAGTTTCATTTTCAAGGCTATCTGCGCCCTTCCTAGAATTAAGCTACTGAAGATAGAGGCAGGTGGCAAGTTTCAGCTCATGCGGAACAGATCTGACACCAACAAGTCAACAGGGACCGGAAGTGGAAGCTGGGGAGAATGAGGCCCCCGCTGACTCCCCCACGCCCCGGTTCTGCTCAGAAGCCTCTGGTTCCCCGAGCACCGCCACACCCTCGAGGTCTCAGGGCCTGCGGCAGTGAGGAGGGGCCCCGAGACCCGGAGGAGGAGGCTGTGGGTGTCCCCGTCACCTGCCTTCAAGGGCCCAGAGAAGGCGGCTCTGTGTCCCCCATCCCTGCCCTCCTCGCTGACGGACTACGTGGCAGTCCAGTCCTCCCAGGGGACTCAGGTGTCCCCAAGAGCACCACCCCACCCCTGCCATCCACACTGCCCCCCAGCGTGGTCAGCCCTCCCAGCCTTGGGGACCCCAGCCCATTAGCACATCCTGCGGTGGCCTCTCTGCAGAGCAGGAGCGTGCGGCAGCCGTGAGCGCCACATGCTGGGTCTTCCTGCTCTCCTTCACGGGTACAAACTTGGTGAGCTAGGATCAGACAAGTGATAGCTTCTTTAGAACGTATTTACCTGGAGCATATGCCTGGAGATGGTTAGATAGCATCACCAACTCAATGGACATGAACTTGGGCAAACTTCGGGAGATAGTGAAGGACAGGGAGGCCTGGCGTGCTGCAGTCCACGGGGTCACAAAGAGTCAGAAGCAACTAACCAATAACAACATTATGTCACCATTTAAAAAAAAAAAAGTCTTAGATGAGACCTTCCCAGGTGGCTCAGGGGGTAAAGAATCTACCTGCAAAGCAGGAGACACAGGTTCAATCCCTGGGTCGGAAAGATCCTCTAGATGAGGAAATGGCAACCTGCTACAGTATTCTTGCCTGGTGAATCCTATGGACGGATGAGCCTGCATTTGGAGTCCCTGGGGTCGCAAAGAATCAGGCATGACTGAGCACAGATGAGACCTTAGGTCAGTAATCCCCAACATTTTTGGCACTGCACCAGGGACCGGTTTCATGGAAGATAATCTTTTCACTGATGGGAGTTGGGGTGGTGGTTTGGGGATGATTCAAGCACATTACATTTACCGTGCTCCTTATTTATATTTACATCATCTCCATCTCAGATTGAGGCGTTAGATCCTGGAGGTTGGGGACCCCTGTATCATTCCAAGTCCTCCGCCCTTCACCAGCCTGGTGACCGTAACTCCTCTGCCCTTCAGCTGATGCAAGGGTAATGGTACCCACACCTCACAGGGATGTGAAAAGGTGACCCCTGAAACTCAGCTAAGAGCACACAGCTACGATGCCAGGATACTGATCACTCCCCACTCTCTGGGCAGGTGAATTCTTAGCAGTACTTCTTCCACTCGGGAATGAAGAAGAACTCACAAAGTCAAGTGATGGGTGATGCTCGTGGGGGAAGGGAGCCAGGTGGGAGGCAGCCTCCACCTGTCCAAACTAAGGTGAAATTTCCTGCAAATCCCTCCAAACCAAGGTGAAATTTCCCTCAAGTTCACTGAAATCAGAGGAGCGAGCCCCAAATATACTGCACTGGTGAGACCACCTTCCTGGGCTCTTTTCTGAAAACGCATAAATGTGTTCTCACTCATTAAATCACCAGCAATTATGCCTTCTCAAGACTCTGTTTTCAAGACTGCATACAAAAATCTGTCCCTAATAACGAATAAAAGACTATATTAAAAGTAGACTTGCACACGGGCTCACAAATGAAAGCTCCTTTTTAATTGGCCTAAGAGCTGAGAGAAGCTGAAAAACAGCAAATAATCCAGCTTTCTGGGCCACAGCTAGTCCTCAAGCTGGGATGTTTCTGCTTCAAATCCCACCCATTGATTTATCAATAAACATAAGGCCAAGCATGAAGACTTTGAAACTGATATCCCTAAAATAATTTTGAGGAACCAAAATATTCCAACAGGACGTTGACTCTGGAAAGAAAGCACAGAAGCATGGAAAATGACTCCAGGGAACTAGTCTGCAGGCCCTGTGGTGCAAGCCTTCATGGGCAAACCAGCCCCGGCCTGCCCCCACGGACCCGTGCATTGGGCGCTGGTCTGGAGTTCTGGGGGGCAGGGGTTTGCAGACTGGCTGGATGGGCATGACCCAGCAATCTGGGGGATGCCAAGCAGAGGGACCTGTGCCTTTCACAGAGCGCTGTCACCTCGGGGAGGGCTGAACAACGTCACCCTCTCAGTGTTGGAGCTGAGGGGCCGTGCAGGGAGGTCTCCGAGGAGCGACTAGGAAAACTCAGGGCACATGAAGCACTTGACAATAGCGTGTTATCACAGCCAAACATGCCGCAGCCTAAAGGCAACCATTCAAAGCTTCTCTGGGACTTCCCTACTGAGCCAGTGGCTAAGACTTCATGCTCACAATGCAGGGGGCCCAGGTTTGATCCCCGGTTGGGGAACTAGATCCAACATGCTGCAACAAAGATCCGACACAGCAAAATAAACTTTAAAAACTATTAAAAAAAAAATAAGATTAGCACATATAGTTAAGTACAAAATTTCAAGTGGACCCATCTCATTTTTAGAATGAAGGCTGAAAAATGTCACTTCAAGCCCAAACAATAAATTCAAGGAATGTCCTTGATCAGTGCAAAGAAGTCAGTGAGGCAAAGAAAAACAACCCACAACCCACCCCCCAAAGGAGCCTAGAGCACAATACCCAGAATCTTGGAAGTCTGGTATTCTTAGAAGCATTTTCCTGATGGTTGAGACTGACTGAGGGGAAACTGGGTCTTGTTCTGATGGGCAGGACCATGCTCAGTAAATCTTTGATCCAATTTTCTATTGAAGGGAGGGGCTGTGTTCCCTCCCTATTATTAGGTAATGAAGATAATGACAACCTCCTTCAAAAGGCCCCAGGCACGCACTGCCACACTCAGTGACCCTGATCATGCGGCAGGCCACCATCTACCCATGCCTCCGCCAGAGACTCCTGGACACTCACGGGCAAGTCTGGGTCAGTCTCTTGTGAGGTCACTGCTCCTTTCTCCTGGGTCCTGGTGGGCACAAGGTTCTTTCTGTTTGTGCCCTCCAAGAGTCTGTTTCCACAGTCCTGTGAACAGGTCATGGTGGAGAGTTCTGACAAAACATGGCCCACTGGAAAAGGGAATGGCAAACCACTTCAGTGTTCTTGCCTTGAGAACCCCATGAACAGTATGAAAAGGCAAAAAGATAGGACACTGAAAGATGACTCCCCAGGTCGGTAGGTGGCTGATATGCTACTAGAGACAGTGAAGAACTAACTCCAGAAAGAATGAAGAGACAGACCCAAAGCAAAAACAACACCCAGTTGTGGATGTGACTGGTGATGAAAGTAAAGTCCGATGATGTAAGAGCAGTATTGCATAGGAATCTGGAATGTTAGGTCCATGAATCAAGGCAAATTGGAAGTGGTCAAGCAGGAGATGGCAAGAGTGAATGTTGACATTTTAGGAATCAGCAAACTAAAACGGACTGGAAGGGGTGAATTTAACTCAGATAACCATTATATCTACTACTATGGGCAGCAATCCCTTAGAAGAAATGGAGTAGCCATCATAGTCAACAAAAGAGTCTGAAATGCAGTACTTGGATGCAATCTCAAAAATGAGAGAATGATCTCTGCTCGTTTCCAAGGCAAACCATACAATATCATGGTAATCCAAGTCTATGCCCCGACCAGTAATGCTGGAGAAGCTGAACAGTTCTATGAAGACCTACAAGACCTTCTAGAACTAACACCCAAAAAAGAGGTCCTTTTGTTATAGGGGACTGGAATGCAAAAGTAGGAAGTCAAGAGATACCTGGAGTAACAGGCAAATTTGGCCTTAGAGTACAGAATGAAGCAGGGCAAAGGCTAATAGAGTTTTGCCAAGAGAACACACTGGTCATAGCAAACACCCTCTTCCAACAACACAAGAGAAGACTACACATGGACATCACCAGATGGTCAACACTGAAATCAGATTGATTATATTCTATACAGTCAGCAAAAACAAGACCAGGAGCTGACTGAGGCTCAGATCATGAACTCCTTATTGCCAATTCAGACTTAAATTGAAGAAAGTAGGGACAACCACTAGACCATTCAGGTATGACCTAAATCAATCCCTTACAATTATACAGTGGAAGTGACAAACAGATTCAAGGGATTAGATCTCATAGACAGAGTGCCTGAAGAACTATGGACGGAAGTTCGTGACATTGTACAGGAGGCAGTGATCAAGACCATCCCCAAGAAAAAGAAAAGAAAAATAGTTGTCTGAGGAGGCCTTACAAACATCTATGAAAAGAAAAGAAGTGAAAGGCAAAGGAGAAAGGAAAAGATATTCCCATTTGAATGCAGAGTTCCAAAGAATAGCAAGGAGAGATAAGAAAGGCTTCCTCAGTGATCAATGCAAAGAAATAGAGGAAAACAATAGGATGGGAAAGACTAGAAATCTCTTCAAGAAAACTAGAAATATGAAGGGAACTTTTCATGCAAAGATGGGCACAATAAAGGACAGAAACGGTATGGAAGAAGCAGAAGATATTAAGAAGAGGAGGCAAGAATACACAGACGAACTGTACAAAAAAGATCTTCAGGACCCAGATCATCATGATGGTGTGATCACTCACACTCACCTAGAGCCAGACATCCTGGAATGTGAAGTCAGGTGGGCCTTAGGAAGCATCACTCTGAACAAAGCTAGTGGAGGTGATGGAATCCCAGTTGAGCTATTTCAAATCCTAAAAGATGATGCTGTGAAAGTGCTGCACTCAATATGCCAGCAAATTTGGAAAACTCAGCAGTGGCCATAGGACTGGAAAAGGTCAGTTTCCATTCCAATCCCAAAGAAAGGCAATGCCAAAGAATGCTCAAACTACCACACAATTGCACTCATCTCACACACTAGCAAAGTAATGCTTAAAATTCTCCAAGCCAGGCTTCAACAGTATGTGAACCGTGAACACTGGATTTAGTTCAAGTGGATTTAGAAAAGCCAGAGGAACCAGAGATCAAAATGCCAACATCCACTGGATCATCGAAAAAGCAAGAGAGTTCCAGAAAAACATCTATTTCTGCTTTATTGACTATGCCAAAGCCTTTGACTGTATGGATCACCAACAAACTGTGGAAAATTCTTCAAGAGATGGGAATACCAGACCACCTGACCTGCCTTGAGAAATCTGTATGGAGATCAAGAAGCAACAGTGAGAACTGGACATGGAACAACAGACTAGTTCCAAATTGGGAAAGGAGTACGTCAAGGCTGTATATTGTCACCCCACTTATTGTACTTTATTGTACTCCTACTTATGATGTGGAGTACATCATGAGAAATGCTGGACTGGATGAACCACAAGCTGGAATCAAGATTGCCGGGAGCAATATCAATAACCTCAGATATGCAGATGATACCACGTTTATGGCAGAAAACAAAAAAGAACTAAAGAGCCTCTTGATGAAAGTGAAAGAGGACAGTGAAAAAGTTGGCTTAAGATTCAACATTCAAAAACTAATATCAAGGCATCGGGTCCCATCACTTCATGGCAAATAGATGGGGAAACAGAGCGGGGGGTGGTGTTATTTGGGGGGGTTGGTTCCAAAATCACTGCAGATGGTGATTGTAGCCATGAAATTAAAAGACACTTGCTCTTTGGAAGAAATAAAAATTATGACCAACCAAGACAGCTTATTAAAAAGGAGAGACATTACCTTGCCATCCAAGATCTGTCTAGTCAAAGCTATGGTTTTTCCAGTAGCCATGTATGGATGTGAGAGTTGGGACTATAAAGAAAGCTGAACGCCAAAGAATTGATGCTTTTGAACTGTGGTGTTGGAAAGACTCTTGAGAGTCCCTTGGACAGCAAGGAGATCAAATCAGTCCATCCTAAAGGAAATCAGTCCCGAATATTCATTAGAAGGACTGATGCTGAAGTTGAAACTCCAATACTTTGGCTACCTGATGTGAAGAATTGACTCACTGGAAAGGACCCTGATGCTGGGAAAGATTGAAGGCAGGAGGAGAAGGGGACAACCGAGGATGAGATGGCTGGATGGCATCACCAATTCGATGGACATGAGTTTGCATAAACTCCGGGAGTTGGCGATGGACAGGGAGGCCTGGCGTGTCACAATCCATGGGATCGCAAAGAGTCAGACACAACTGAGCCTCTGAACTGAACGGAACTAAGAAGCATTTTCTGTGAAAAGTCAGAAAACCGGTGGGTTACAGAGCCCACACTTAATTAATATGAACGAAAGGGCTGAAAGGACTGAGACAGACTGAAATCCCCACCAGAATGAGAGGCAAGCCTCCCCGGGCCCGTCCATGGCAGGAGGACACGGGGTGGGGGTCCAGAGGGGGCCTTGCAGAGTCTCTCTCCAGACTCTTCCTTCTCATTCAGCACTCCACTGAGATGTCTGAGGGAGAATTTTCAGGCACAGAGGAAACATGAGAGCAGAAAATCCCAGCTCTGCTCCAGAGATGCTACAGCAAGGGTGTGACACGGTTTCCAACACACGTCATTAAGAGCTTTGTCCCAGGCTGTGCAGGTGAATGAAGGCCGCAGCCCCTACCAGCTGCCCGTAAGAACAGGGGAGCCCAGATCCTGAACATCAGAGGCTGACCCTACACTCAGCAGACACGCGACACCGACCAGTCTCCAGGTCCTAAGGATAAGTTTTAACCTCAGCTGGGCCCGCCCCACAGAACCCCAGCCTGCAGAGTCACTGTCTGTTCAAGTCTCCCCTCGAATATCAAAACCCTAACATAACCCACCTGGACTCCTGCACACTCCTTCCAAACCAGCACCTGCGCCGGTCCTCCTCACCTCAGCGAAGGGCTATTCCATCCTTCTAAGCAGCTCAGGCCAAAAGCCTGGTGTCATCTGTCTCTCATAGCTCACATCTGAGACCCAGATGTGTCTGATGAGGGGTTACTATTCCAAACAAAGAACGCATACATCTCAACTTTAAAAAACCAAACAACTGAAAACCAGGTAGAGGATCTACCAGACACACAGCAGTCTGCTCTGCTTAACGGCCCACAGGCACATGAAAAGATGCTCAACGTCTCAAATCATCAGGGAAACACAAATCGAAACCACAGTGAGCTATCACCTCACACCTGTCAGAACGGCCATCATGAAGAAGATCAGAGATAAGAAATGCCAGCGGGGATGTGGAGCAAAGGGAACCCTTGGACCCTGGTGGTGCGAATATCACTTGGTGCAGCCACTATGGAGAACAGTATAGAGATTCCCCCAAAACTAAGGATAGCACCACCATGCAATCTGGCAACCACACTTCTGGGTATTTACCCAAAGAAAACGAAAACACTAACTGGAAGAGATACATACACCCCTATGTTCATAGCAGCATCATTTACAATAACCAAGATATGGAAGCAACGTAAGTGCCCATCAACAGACAAATGGGTAAAGAAATCGTGGTATAAATACACAATGAAATAGTAATGATAAAAACTAATGAAATTTTGCCCTTTTTGACAAAAGGGATAGACCTAGAGGGTATTAAGCTAAGTGAAACAAGTCAGACAGAGAAAGATAAATACTGTATGATATATTTATGGGTGGAATCTAAAAAAACAAAATGAACAAAGCAAATGAACAAACATAACACAGCAGAAGCATAGATTCAGAGAACAAACAGGTGGCTGCCAGAGGGGAGGAAAAAAATAGATGAGGGAGATTAGGAGGTACAGACTTCCAGCTGAAAAAATAAATGAGTCACGGGTATGAAGTGTATAGTGCTGGAAACAGCATCAACAATTATGTAGTATTTTAGGTGGCACTAGTGTTAAAGAATCCCAGCAGACACAAGAGACACGGGTTCGATCCCTGGGTTGGGAAGATCCCCTGGAGGAGGGCGTGTGGCAGTATTCTCGCCTGGAAACTGCCATGAACAGAGGAGCCTGGTGGGCTACAGTCCATGGAATCACAAAGAGCTGGACATGACGGAGTGACCAAGCAAAAACCCTCAGCATCACCTTCCGCTCACACCCCACATCTGATCTCTCCACTTCAGAATTCATCCAGATTCCCGCCCCATGTCACCACCCCCACCATCTCTACCCTGGCCCAAGCTACCACCATCTCCTGCCTGGATTCGCATCATAATCTCCTTGTGCCCTTTTCCCCTCTTATGATCTAGTTGTAACAAGCAGCTGGGACAATCTTGCTAAAATGCAAGTCAGTTCACATAATCTTCTACTCAAAGCCCTCATCTTTGCAGCTCACTTAGCATCAGTGACAGCGAATACCCCAGGGGATGCCCCAGGGTCCCACATGCCCTGGCCACAGTTACCTCTCTAACCACATCTTCTCCCCCACTCCCTTCTCCAGCCACACGACTTCCTGCCTCAGTCCAGCATGCAGGGGCCCCCCTGCCCCTGGTCCCCAGGACGTATTTCTCTTTGCCAGACACACTTAGCAGGTCATTGACAACGCCTGTTCTTCATCACCCCCTGGGGTCCTTCATCACCCCCTGGGGTCCTTCATCACCCCCTGAGGTCTTTGCTCAGTTGTTTCCTTCTTAGGGAGGTCTATCCAGCTGCCACTCCAGCCCATCCCCTAGCTCCACCACCCTGTCCCCCCCATTCCCAGGTCTGCCTTCCCTGCTTTATTTTTCTCTACAGAACTTAACAACTTCTAAAGCACCCCACTATTGTATTTCCCCAGCAGAAGACAGCTTCATGAGGAAACATTTTCTTCTGTGTGTTTTGTTCACTCAAGTATTCATGGCTCCCAAGACAATGGCTGGCATACATTAGGTGCTCAATAAAGCCTGCTAAGTCAATGAGAGGTACTCTAATCTCCTGGAATTCTGGAAGGGCCTCTGAGGAGCCATGTATACCCTGAAGCCGACAGCCAAATTTTGTGTTGGATTTCTTTTTTCTCATAGTCTTTGGCCAGAATCTTAAAGGACCTGATGACTAGAAAGAAGTTGAAGAAACAGTTATATAGGCACCTGAATTTAACAAGATGATTATAGTTTTCCTCCAACAATGAATAAACTGCATTCACAGCTATCTGCTAAGAGGGGAATGTGTGATCCACGCATGGTCTGATTACACTGGGTTCTCGATTCAGAATTGCAAGCCCAGCATCCCGAGATTTGCCTTGGGAATCGTTTATGAGCAGATAGTAATTAGGCAGCTTTATGATGCTCAGGGTGTCCCTGGGGGCTCAGACGGTAAACAATCTGCCTGCCATGCAGGAGACCCGGGTTCGATCCCTTGGTCGGGAAGATCCTCTGGAGAAGGGAATGGCAACCCATTCCAGTATTCTTGCCTGGAGAATTTAATGGATAGAGGAGCCTCATGGTCTACAGTCCATGGGGGTCACAAAGAGTCGGACACGACTGAGCAACTACATTGTTTGTGAGCCAGAACACCGTTGAGAATGAGTGAAGATGTGTTTTCACAGACTTGAAGCCAACTCTAACATTCACACGGAGCTGGAAATAAAAGGATCTGTTTGGTGGCCCGCACATGAGGAGCAGCTGAAGAATCCAGGTGGGCGGCCTAACAGGCAAAGAGCTGCACCCTGCCTACTCCATCACCTCGGCCCCACCGGGAAAGGGCCGGGACCTGGTCCCCAAAGAGGAAACCCCAAGCCTAGTTCCCACCCGTCCACTTACCCCCAGCTCTGTGACGAAGTGAAAACAAAGGACTCCGCATGCACACCCTCAAGCACCCACCAGATACACAAATGTCCCTCCATCGGAGCCCAGCTCCACCCCTCGGCATGGCTTACCTTCCCCGATCATCGAGACCCCCACGGACATGCCCATGAACTTGCTTTTGGTCCACACGTGAGTGTTGACACACAGTCTCTTCTCCTTGCACTCACAGTAGAAGCAGGAGATGGGCGGGTGGTGAGACACCTGCTCGGCCACAAACCGCAGCTTGTAGTTCTTGGAAGAGTTGTCGGCCATCGGGTGCTCGTGGCCCACGGGGGCAGGGGGGGCAGTCCTCCTGGCCTTGACCTTGTCCTTGGGAACCTCCCAGGAGCAGTGGAACGTCTCGCCAATGATGGGGTTGTAGGGCTTCTTGGCCAGGGCGCCCTTGCGGCCCTCGTGGAAGGCGGTGAGGTAATACTCCACGAAGCCAATGACCCGGTCCTGGGGCGTGGCCCCCGCGGTGACGGCCAGCAGCAGGTCGGGGTGCGCCAGGAAGTCAGCGTACATCTCCAGCAAGGACCGCTTCTCCAGAATGAAGGTGGGGAGCACCACCTGCGCCCAGAGGAGGCAAGGTCAGACCACAAGCCCTGCGCTTACAGGGGAAAGCTGAGGCTGCCACCCCCCTCAGGCACGGTCCCCAGGGCCGGCGCCAAGGCTGGTTCCTCGGATGTTCACACACATGACAGATCAGACAGCAGAACATCTGAGGACCTGGAAAGGGCTGTGGCGGCCCCCGTGATGCCCACCCAGCTTCGTGGACGAGACTGTCCTGAGCCGTCTTCCTCTCTGCTCATCCGGGCTGAAACCACAGCCTCTCTCTCCCCCCACAACCGGGGCCTTGCTAACATGCAGCCCTCTGTCAACAGCCAGCTCTCCAGCATTTAGAGACGTGAGGAAAACAGCTCCAAAGGGCTTTTTTGTATTCTTCCTGCCCTTGGGCCCTGCCAAGGGAGATGCTCAGTGTATTACCACAAATCCAGATCCTGGGGCTCACGACTGCCGTGTCAAAGGGGGTCCAGACAGACCAACACCCACTGAGAGTATCTGTTTGGAAATCACTATAGGAAGAGCAGTACAGAAACCCTATCAGGATCGGGGCAGAAAATAAGCAGAGAAGGGGTCTGGCCCACGTCTCTGGAGGCGAGGCCAGCCAGCAGGCAGTGTCCACTGGGCTCCCACGCACTGGGGCCACGGGTGGAGGCTGCCCACGGGCTGGGGCAGGAGAAACGAGCTCTGAAGAAGCAGACTGGGCTGACAGCAAACGCTTCCGGTAAATAAACTGCCTGGCAGAGGGTCACCCCGCCGTGTCAGTCGCCCCAGGACGGAAGACAGCGAGGCGCCTGGAGGGTCCATCAGAGGCCACGGCACTGCGAAGTGGTCCAGAGTGGGTCTGAGTGGCCCCTCATGTGCCAGACCACCCAAACGCCCAGAACCCAGGGACCAGGCCTCCTAAAGCAGGTGAGCGGCCTTCTGGAAACAGGTGACCCCTCACACACCCGACCTGCTGCCGCCCCTCGTGACCCCTCTGCAAGGCGGCCGCGGGCCAGGAAGCGCGCCCGCCCGGCTGCGAGGGAAGCCTGTGCTGACCTGGGACGCCAGCCCACTCGGCTCCTCCTCTCGCCAGGGTCACCGGAAGACCAGTCCTGACCCTTGCACTGCCCGGGTGACAGGAGGGGTTGGCCAAGGTCACACGGCTGGCTTCTGCTCCTCCCTGTGTGG
Organism: Odocoileus virginianus; assembly: GCF_023699985.2. Classification (NCBI taxonomy): domain Eukaryota; kingdom Metazoa; phylum Chordata; class Mammalia; order Artiodactyla; family Cervidae; genus Odocoileus; species Odocoileus virginianus. Next base: position 4,483,396 of record NC_069699.1, read on the forward strand.
CTGAGTCTGTCCGTCTGTCACATCCGAGGCCCCAGTCCATTCAAAAGCATCGCCGACCGGGAATATCACACACAGCCCTGGGACTGGGTCCCCAACTTGGCCCTCGCTGGGACCATTCCTCTCGAAAGGTGGAGACACAGTGGAAGCGAGGTGTCCTGACAGACAGGCGGACACGAGACAGCCTCGAGAACAGTGAAGCACAGAAACCTCAGAGTAAGCTGGGGAAAGGCCAGCCCACCGGAAAGGAGAGGTCGGTGTCCCTTAATGCTTTTCTATCTTTCACCTGAAAATGATGTCAGAGGACAGTCGAGCTGTGATGAGTCAAAAGGAGCCAGACGTAGAATGAACATGTGATACAGCCCACAGGCCACAGAAGGACCCCAAGTTCCACATGTCTCTCGTGGTGACAGAAGTGTCCTTACATTTCTTATGAGTATCTTTCTGCTTCTTTTTTAATAAACTGCAAGAGGAAACATCTAAACCACAACCATACAAACTAACGGAGACCTTCTAACTTTCTTTTGAGCCATGGCTTGACAGATTTGAGCATCTCGGTGCCCGAGGACTCGAGCTGACCAGGAAAAATGCATCCTGGCTCAGACGGGCCTTCAGACCCCACTGATCTCGCCTCCTACGGCTCCAGTGGGAGAAGGTCAAGTTCAGCCGCCCCCACCTCCCCATGCTCCGTGGGGGACCAGCTATGCCTCTCATGTCCTCCCCCATCAGAGCCACTCGAGGTCCCCCCAGGGACGCCTCCCACACAGGCTGTGCCAGTTGGGAGCTGTGGATTTAAGCAGCCTTGGAACTCCCCCTCCTTCCAGCCAATAAAGTTAAATTAATTTAAAAAGTAAAGAAAGGGACTTCCCTGGTGGTCCAGTGCCTACGACTCTACACTCCCAATGCAGGGGGCTTGGATTCCATCCCTGGTCAGGGAACTAGATCCCACATGAGAACTAAAGATCCTATGTGCCACAACTGAGACCTGGTACAGCCAAATACAAACGTACATAAAAAAAGAAATAAAGGGAGAAAAGAATGCCGCTCAGAACCCCAAACCGCTGATGATTGAAGCCCGAAAGCCTCTTTGGGAAGCTGTGGCCAGCCCTCTGCTTTCACACGTGAGGGGACAGATGGGGGAGGGGGCAGGGAAGGCATGTGGAGGGAACCTCCAGGCCCCTGACTGCTCCCCAAGGTGGGTCCATCACCCCCACACCACGATTCTCTGCTTCTGGCCCATGAGAGCATCTTCCTTCCCTCAGTGACGAGCGAGGTGAGTGTTCCCTGGACATCAGAATGGATGGCTGGGCCACTCCCCCCTCCTGCCCCTGATTATGGCAAGGGGGTCAGGAAGCGGCCCAGGGGAAAGGGTGGGACGAGAGCCCCACTTTCCAGTCCATTTGACTCTTTCCAGGACGACAAGGCAATCCACCAGCCCCAAGCTGTCGTTAACTTGCAGACAGGTGCCTTCCCTGCTGGTCCAGTGTTTGAGAATCTGCTTTCCAACGCCAGGGACTTGGGTTCAACCCCTGGTCTAGGAACGAAGATCCCACCTTCTGCGGAGCAACTGAACCCACGAGCTGTAACTAGAGGAGCCCACACACCTCAGGAGAGACCCAGCACAGCCGGAAGAACAAAACCCAAGCCGGCATTAATATGCAGATGGGAGGAGACCCTGGTGACCAAGGACGGACACCCCCGGCGCCCCTTCTCTGGGGGGGCATAGCTGACACCCGCTCACCCCAGCTGTCACGCCCACCACTTCTTCTCCTGCACACCACAGCTGGGCTCATCTTTCCAAACTCTCTGTGGGAGACAAAGTCCCTCACCTTCTCCAGTCTCACACTATCCCTCATTTTCTGCCTCCAGCCTTCCCCTCACTAGCGTGCATGCACACGTGCGCACGCACACACACACGTTCAGTCCTGTCTCCTTTGCCTGCCCTCCCTCCTGCCTCGTCTAAATGAGAAACAGCTCAAGGGTAACCTCCTCTAGGAGATCTCTCCTCTCAGCTCCTGCTCCCAGGCGAACGCACCCACCGGCTCCTTGACTGTTCCCGTCAGACACCGCCATTGGAGTGTCTCCAGGGCTCTCTCGCTTTGATCCATGCTAAAAAGAGCGTTATTGGAACAACTGGGGGACATTTACTATGGGTGTGTTAGGGGAAGCATACTGAAACCGCAGACTCTGGCCAGGCACCATAATAACCATTTGTGTGAGTTATTTTACAACAGGAAGTCCTGGTAAGGAACACGGAACTAAGTCACCAGCAACCGGAAGAGCTCGGGAAAGGTCAAAAGGAGACACCACGTGTCCGTCCACTTCCCACCTCCTTCTCGCTGGCGTCCATCTTGACGGAGCAACGCATGCACCACCAGAGACAACCTGGAAACTAATCCCATCACCACAAAACCCGAGTCTGCGGAGCCACGTGGCGGGGCGGCCCTGGGTTCCCAGACCCTGCTGCTCTCCGCCTGGCGCCCCTGCCCAGTGAAGTCTCTTGCTTTGTCAGCATGTGTGTCTCGTCCGACGATTCATTTCCGAGTGGTAGACAAGAGCCCACTCTCGGGCGCTGGAAGGGGTTCCCCTTCCTGCAACAGGAGTGGAGGAAACAGCACGGCATCGCTGTTAAACCTTCCCAGGGTGACAAGTGAGTCGTGCAGGAGAAGGTCCTTGTCAGGGAACTGATGATCTGCCCGGCTCCACTCTCTGAGGGACATCGGGGGGGGGGAGCGCCGCGTCTGCGACCTACTCTGAAATGGCTCATCAGAAAACTAACACGGACACGCGCCTGTGTTCTTATGATGGACCGCGAGAAGAAGCAGGGAGAGACTGGGAGAGGAGGAGGAAGAGAGAAAAACGCAAAATGGCAACATGTTAACAACTAGCTGATAAAGCTGAAGAATGTATGTGCAAGTTCATTGTTCTCTTCCTGCAACTCTGCTGGAGACGGGAAAATGCGCAAAACAGTTGAAAGGAAAAGAAAAAAAGGCTCTACTAGGGATGCAACATCTGGGAATTGACTAGTTGTCCCAGACAATGCTCCTGAATGAAAAGATGCAGGGAATGTGGTCTCGCAGCCAACCGCGGGTCCCACCCACTGGGCGTGTGTTCTGCACTTGGTGATGCTGTGTTGCTGTCAGCTCTGGGAAAAGCAGAATTCCCGGAGAGCTGGAGGAGAACGGGGCAGCCGTGGGGTGACTGTCTCCCCGTTTATCTCTTGCTGCTGTTTGTGCAGAATATCCAACCCACGTCTTTCAAACCAGCACCGTGGCCATCCTGGGCAAAGACGTCACCCTGCCCTCTAAAGTCGATTCTCTCTCGCCTATGGTCCCTCCCTGACATTCTTTTTTTTCGTCCCTTTGCAGATCAGTCACTTAATCATCTGTGTCTTGGGCGGTGGACACTGTAGACACGAGAGCCCAGAAGTGGGGAGGACTCATCGGGCTGCCTGTCTCCAGCAGAGAAGAGCGCGACGGCCCAGCTGCTCAGAATGACGGCCGCCAAAGGGCTGAAAGCCCTACTGCAGGTTCATCAAGCCATCCGTCAGGGCTGCCTTTTCTGTCATTAACATAATTAAGACCATGTACTACTTTGGGGAAAAGGAAAAAAGATCTGCACTTGGGAATCAGAGAAAAATTAATTACAGTTAAAGTGGCAGCAGTCTAGAAGTAAAGAACTACCCTTTGGGTTGGGCTCCGAGAACCTGGAAACAATTGACTGCCCACTGAGAAGGCCAAAGGGTCCCGGAAAGAGTGATGGCCCGCCCCTTCCCCACAAAGGGCAGCACCGTGGGCCTCCTCTAAGGAAGGGCGGGGCGGGAGCAACTTCGCCAAAGAAACTTCAGTTAACTTGGTAACTGGGATACTCTGCCAGTAAGACTGGCAAATCCACCCGGAGCAAACAGCAAGGAGAGGAGACCAAGCTCAGCCCCCGAGATGGATGTATGCAACCCTTTAAGGCAGCCAGAGGAAGTACACTAAAGTCCAGCCTTCCAAAGCCCACAGGAGGGGATCCGCACTGCCAAGGGGTCTCTTCACTTAGCCGACAGGATTCTCCTGCGTCTCCTTAAAGGGCCAGCTCCCTTCATGCCTAGTTCATGGTGCTTGGGACATCACAGAAGGTATTCAGTAAAACTGTTGTTGGGGGGGGGAGAAAAAACTGATGTTGGATGCAAAGAGTTTCAAATAAAATTTTACTTTTTCTGAGAAGATATTTACTACATATAGAGATTTGGAATTTGTTGGAATCCGGTCCCACATAGCCTCAGGGCTCAAGGCCACAGCTCCTAGGAGAGTCAGATCCTGGGTCAAGGTTCACCTCTCGGCCGCGAGAGCCGTGAGGACCTGGGCAAACTTCCCCCTGAGAAGAAGGAGCATAAGCACCGCAGTGTGGTTAATCTGTGCATGTTGTGACTGTGCCTGGAAATGTGGCCTAATAAAACACTGTGGCCAAAGGAAAAAGCCGTGCGTTTAGGATGTCCGCGGTATCATCAAGTCACCATTTGAGGAGGTCATGCAAGACAACACAGTGGTCTGCTGGGAGGCTACCCATCCGTGAACACAAATGCAGGCCATGAGAACGTTTTCGTGCAGGCATGCAGGTGTCTGTCCTAATGCGATTCTCTATCCAGGGGGTCCACGAACCACAGCCACAAACAAAATTTCCTCTTGGTTTTACAAACAGCAATTCTGGAATAATTTAAATAATTCTTTAAGAATCAGAGAAAATTAAGACAAACGAGAATAAAAATTATTTTTAAAGAAATTAAAAAAAAAAGAATCAGAGAAACTTCACAATGTTCTCAGCAAGTTTCTCTCTCAATGTACAAAATCTTGGCTAGCATCCTGATGGACAGGATATGCATGGGGCACTCAAGGAGAGTTCTGACCACAGTTATCCCAAATTTACAGAGAAGGAAATGGAGACACTCGGAGGTGAGGTGACTCAGTTGGGATGCATCCAGGCTCAGAGCCATGGGCATGAACACAGGGCTCTCCTGCAAGTCGCTGGGGTCTGCACACTTCTACTCCACTGCCTGCCTCCTGCTCCAACGATGAATGGTACTAGCTATGGGCAAGCCCTCTGCCCCTTCACAGGATCCCAGCCCCCTCCCCTTTCAAGTTCCCACAGGCATCTCCACCCTCTCTCCCAACGGCTCCCATCAGCATTCAAACAGCTTCAGAAACCACACTTGTCAATTGCAGACCTTCCTTCTAATTTTCTGCTCCCCCTGGCATCAAAACTCCTTGAAACTTTCCTGCCTGTCTGCACTTTTTCTCCCCATCCTCCCTTGAAGCCACCCAATCATACCTTGACCAAAAGAAAGGTAATGGTCCCTCTGCAAGCATGCTTCTTCCTCACCCTCAGCAGGAAGGCCATGCATGGAGACTCCCTTCTCTCTGAAACACTGCGTGACCTCACTCTCATGCTCCTCTGCTTCCCGTCCTCTCTCTCCGCTGACCCCTCAGTCTCCTTTTTGGACCCTCTCCATCTCTCTAGACTCTACATACTGGAGATTCTCTGGAATTTCCTCCTATTGCCTCTATTCACTCCCTTTCAGGAGTCAATGAATCTCTCAGACCCAACAGACTCAAGGTTGAACCTGGGGTATCCCCAGGGTATCCCCCTGACCTCCCCATTCTATACCTTCTCTCCCTTGTTAAGCGGGGGTGGTGGTCAGCCCCACTGTGGCCCCCAGTGAACCTGAGCCCCTGGAGATCACGTGCCTGCACAGCCCCCCTGTAATACGTTAATCAATAGAGTAGAACTGACATGGTGTCAGTTTGGGGTCTAAGGTTTATCAGTGTCCACTTTTGCCCTCCTGGGAGCTTTGAGCTGGCTACCCAGCTGGACAGACCATGAGGGAAGGATTCATGGAGAGAGAAGGTCCTAGAACTTCATGGTGAGAGGAAGGCCCAGGTGTTCCAACCGAGTCCAGCCCACAGTCAGCCCAACAGCTGAAGACAGGCACACAGGCAGTGACCACAGGCAAGGCCAGCAGGAGAACTGCTCAGCTGAGCCCAGCCTAGATGGCATAACCATGAACAAGTAAAATGGTCATTTTAGGTCATTTGGTTTAGGGTGGTCAATTCCTCCAGTAAGAGATCTTTGAAACAAACAACAGTTCTAATTGTTATTATCCCAGTGGCTTGGGTCAGAGCCATTCTTTATTCCTCTTTAGCTCATATCCTACATCCGATCTACATGCAGAACAGGACAGTCACAGCCCACTGGCACACCTTCTAGGCACACCTAGGATCAGCCACCACCCTTCCCACTGACTGGCACCGCCTCTGTTTCCACCATGACCTTGCTGCCTGCACCCCACTAGCCTCATCTCAGTCCACTTTCCACACAAGAGTCAAAATAAACCTTTAAAAATATAAGGAAGGGAATTTCCCTGGTGGTCCAGGGCTTAAGAATCCGCCTTGCAATGCAAGGGATGTGGGTTGATCCCCGGTTGGGGAACTAAGATCCCACATGTCACAGAGCAAGATAAGCCATGTATTGAAGCTACTGAAACCTGTGCACTCTGGAGCCCGCGTGCCTCAACCAGAGTCCATGCATTGTGACCGGAGGTCCCACAAGGCGCAACGAAGACCCTGTGTGCCGCCACTAAGACCCCAGACAGCCAGACACAAAAATAAACGTTAAAGCCATACAAGGAAGGCCCTGCATCCCTCCACTGGACACTCCTCAGTGGCACCCATGCCACCCAGAATGATACCCAAGTGCTGAATGTCCGACTAGGTTCTCTGATCCAGCCCCTGCCAACCCATACAAGTCACTCTCATCCTGGCCAAGCAAGATCCACCCTGGGCCTTGCCCACTCACCGTCCCCTCTGGCCTGAATGCCCTTCCACTATGAGGTCACCTGCCTGACTTCTGCCAGACTTCATCTGGGGTCTGCACTCCAGTGACACCTGGGGAATCCTGCTCTGAGCAGTTGATCTAGGAGGCCCGCCCTGCCCCCGTCACCTTTAACCCTGGCCCGCCATGCTCTCTGTCTACATTGCGTTTCTACCCCTACATCCTTCTGGCCCTCTTGCTTCCTGTCTGTCTCCTTCCACTATCACACAGGCTCCACGAGGGCGTGGATTCTGAATGTTGGGTTCACTGCTGGGAGACTCCCAGCGTGTAGAACAGCACGTGGCAGTGTGGAGCCCAATACACACATACTCGATGAGAGAGCACACGAGTTAGTAAAAGCTGCCTTTCATAGCCCTGGAAACAAGGGGAAAATCATCATAAACCTCCAAGCTCAACCTTGCACTCTGGGGCCTGCCTCCCTGGAGCCCATGATTTGGCAGGGCAGTGGCTCTGAACACATTTTCCAGCTGCTCCAAGCCCTCCAGAGGTTCCCCATCGCCCCCAGGATCAAGTCCACCCTCCTTCAACAGCCCACAAGCCTCTGCAGATGTGACCCCTCCGGACTTGAGGCTCCTCCGGGCCCCCTAGTACACACTCCGCACACCCCACCACTGTACGCTCTCTGGGTTTGCCCATGCTGTTCCCTCCACCGGGAACACCCTTCCTCTCGTTCCTCCCACTCCTGTCCACTTGTTCTTCAGGCTCCACCAACATGACCCTTTGTCAAAATGCCCTTCTGTGACCTCCACCTTCTCTGGCTCCTCCTTTTCCTGTATTTTCCTTCCGGGCTACCCACAGTTTGTGGAAGGGCAGCAGACTACCCAGTGGAGCAATTTACCAGCAACTTAGGCTTCTGCAATCACAATCGAGGAAGGGGGGCAGACAAGGGTGCTTTTCGAAGCAGGACTAGAGACCTGTGCTGAGGGGCCTGGTGAAAAATGAAAATGCAAGTCCTCCTGTTCAAAATGAATTTCAAGTCAGCAACAGCAGAGCGGTAACCCAGCCTGGGATGCTTCTGAGCATGGGGTACGACCCCACCAGTCACATGTCCAGGAAACCGCAAAATGCAGCCCTAAAGGCCTGGTGAGGCCGCTGACCTGAGTGTGGCAGAGCTGGCCATCTCTGCAAAGACAGAGCCGTGCACTTATTTCATGGAGAGACCAGAGCTTCATTCTTGAGTGGAGGCATCTTCCCTCTCCAGGGTGCCTGCTCCCTGGACCAAGCACCATTCCAGCCAAGTTCATCCACTGACAGTTTAGCACAAACTTCGCTGAATGACAGTCAAGAGCCGAGAAGAGGAGAGGAGACAATAGGAAAGAGATGACCTACAAACAGGAAATGCTGGAGAGGGTGTGGAGAAAAGGGAACACTCATACGCTGCTGGTGGGAATGCAATTTCATGTAGCCACTGTGAAAGACAAACTGAAGATTCCTCAAAAAAAAAAAAAAAAAAAACCTAAAAATAGAACTACCACATGATCCAGGAACCCCAGTACTGTGCATATACCCTGACAAAACTGCAATGTGAAAAGATACACGCATCCCAGTGTTCACAGCAGCACTACTGACAACAGCCAAGACATGCAAACAACCTAAACGTCCATCAGCAGATGAATGGATCAAGAAAATGAGGGGCATGTGTAAAACGGAATATCACACAGCCATTAACAAGGGAAGAACTAATGCCATTTGCAGGAACATGGATGCACACAGAGACGGTCACACTTAGTGACGCAGCTCAGACAGAGACGGACAAACACCACGTGACATCACATACAGGCGGAATCTTCATTACGACACAAATGAGCACATCTGCAAAACCAGAACAGAATCCAAGACCCGGAGGACAGAAGTGTGGTGGCCAAGGGAGAGGGAGACTGGGGAAGGGATAGAGGGTGAGTTCTGAAACAAAAGGGAAGCGGGGAGGGCACAACCTTTAAAAGAATGAGACAGCCACAGGACGTGATGACTGGTTAGAACAAGCTAGTTCAAGGTGGTGGGTGAGGCGACTTCCGCCAGACCTCGAGCCTCAGGATATGCTCGGTGCAACACAGCCAACGAAACGGCACACCCACCAGTGCCAGGAGAGTCCTGAGGCTGCCCGTCAAACATCAAGAAGCGGGTAGTGGCCCGAGCCCTGGGAATTCCCGCCCCTTCCTCAACATAGTGGTAGCGATTCTCCTGCTCATTAGCCTATAAAATTACCTAGCCTATAAAAACTAAAGATGCCATATCTGGGGGCCTCTCTCACATTCTGAGAGGGCCCACACTCTGTCAGTAGACTGTACTTCTCTCTAAATTAATCCACTTCTTACCTATCACTTTGTCTCTCACTGAATTCTTTCTGTAATAAGACACCAAGAACCTGAGTTTCATTAAATCCTGAGACCAGGTGTGCGATCTCAATGAAAAGACCTTGGGTTCAAGTCCTAAACTGGGTTGCCATTTCAGTTTGGGATTAGCAGGTGCAAATTATTATACAGAAGATGGATAAACAACATTATATACAAGATGGATAAACAAATGTAAGATGGATCCACCCCCGTTCTAGGGAAGATCGCCTGGGCCAGACTAAAGGAGTGCAGGCCCTGCACACGCCCCGCGCCTCAGCAGCAGCTCCGCGCTTGGACCACTGTTCTACATACAACTCCTCACCAGACCCTCCTGGGTCGGGACGCACACACTTGAGGACATTAGGCCGCTGGGTCCCCCTTTGCCTGACAAAGCAATAAAGCTATTCTTCTCTGCATCACCCAAAACTCTGAGATTCCTTTCGGCACTGGTGCACAGAGGCTGAATTTCCAGCATCAGAATCTGGCCAAGGCAAGGGAACCCAAGGTAGGTTAGACCGTCAAGTCCAGGCACCTCCCCCAACCCACATGGCCACTGATGCCCACCCTCACCTCTCAGCTGCAGGTACAGTGGCCTTTTCTCTCGCCTCCAGGACAAAGACACTGCCCAGAGTGGGGCGAGGCGCCACGAGGGCCATGTCCTGGACATCACCATGAGGATGCTGAGTCCTCTCACACAGTTTCCCAGGATGAGCGCATAGCAGCAGGAGTTACTGCATGTCCACCAACCAGCAGGCACACAGCTCCCCACGTGGGCACTGAGGCCTGGTCACCAGCAGGGTGAAAGCCAGTGACAAGAGGCAGCAGCAGGTGGCCAGATGCCTGGGAGGAGATGCCAGGAGGCAGGCTCACTCCCACCCCCATCATCTCCTTCCTCCTGTTTTCTGTGGCTAATGTGCCACATGCATCTCTTGAGGTCACCTTTCATCCTCTCGAGGACACAGTGGGAGACAAATCCCACCTGGAATTGTCCTCATCATCTCGTGTGTTCTCCCCGCCCTTGGAGCATCTCAAGTCCTCCAGAGACGCAAATGCCAGGCTCTCACTCTTGGGATGGGTGGCCACATGAAATATGCTTTCCAGGGACTTTCCGGGTGGATCCAGGGGTTAAGCTCCATGCTTCCACTGAGGGGCTCAGCTTCAATCCTTCCCTAGTCAGGGAACTAAGATCCCACAAGTTGTGTGACACAGTCGGGGGGTGGGGGTGGGGAACCTTTCCAATCACCCCTGGGGCATTCATGCTTGACAGGGAAGCCTGGGAGGGAAACACAGCACCCAGACGACCGGCCACAAGGCCCTGGGGACACGCACTCCTACCTTGGTCAGATCCATCCCAAGTTTGAGCTGAGAAATGAGGTGAAGGATCACACTGCGCTGGTCTCCATGACGCCCAGTTCTGTCTCTTCCTGATCTTCAGTGTCGCTTTTCTCATCTTCGGACAAGACCAATTCAGGGCCTGAATTTGGCTAAAACAAGATCATCAATAAAAATCACCAGCTGGTCCTGAGAGGCTCAGCACCGCACCCATGTTCTTTGGCAAAAGGGCAGAGAGCCCAGGCTCGCTCAGAAAGAACTTCTCCACCAGCTGGTGCTCCCGGCCGTGGGGCGAAGATGAGCTTTGGGGTGCAGGCCCCGCCTGCAAGCACTGCAGGAGCTCACTCATCTTTCCCCCCCCATCAGTGAGTGAACATTCTGACCTAAGCACCTCCCCTGACAAAGAGCTTCCTGCCCTCCAAGAAACTATGAATAACTGTAATATACAGGCATGAATCCCTTCATCTCCACTATTCCCAAATGATGTTCTCCTGTTGTACAACCCACTACAGCTAATGTAAATTTACACTATAAGTAATGCAAATTTCTGTTTATAAGCAAAGATCAGACACCTCTGAAACTGACATTACCTTATTTATGTGAAAATTGACTCTGAAATTATTTCTACTCCCATTAGTTAACATCAAGATGGCAAGTGTGACCCAAAAAGGCTCAGTGCTGGCATTCATTTAGGCAGGGAAACAAAAATGAAAACGGAAAGAAAAGGTCTGAAATAGTACAACAATGCTAAACTTCAATCTACCAACAGACCCTGTGCTTTCCCTGATGCAAGTTTTATTCATTCAGTTGCTTGATTCCCATTTTCCAAATTACACAGAAAGCAGGCAAGTTAATAAAATGTGCCAGGGGAGTTGCCGAGAGCAAAATTTTCTGATACCTAAGTACCAAAGAACTCTTCTCTTGACAGAAATCACCATTTTATTCACCATTCCTCATTTATGTTCTCATAGTACGTGTTTCTCTTGTCAGCAAAAGCATTCCACACAAAACATGCCATAATTGTTCCTAATTACTGTTGACAGGTCAGACACAGTGAACTTAAAATACAGAAACACAGGAGCTTGAACATTTCCATGTAAAAGGATACAGGCTTGTCCAAATATCCACACAGAAACTAATGACTTTCAACCTCAGGAGACAGAACCATCACATCTATTTCCGGTACACAAAAGTCACTTAGCTATCACGCTGTTGATAATTGTGCGGCTTCACACACACATGCTGGCCGCCCCCCCCCCCAACACTCCAGAGGAAATAGGGATTTTTCCCACCGGGGTAGAAGTTTTAAAAATTTCAATTGAGGGACTTCCCTGATGGTCCACTGGTTATGAACCCACAACACAAAAGAGTTATGGGTTCGATCCCTGGTGGGGGAACTAAGATCCCATATGTTGTGCAGCAACTAAGCCCATGGGCCACAACTGCTGAAGCCCAGGACACGAGTGGAGAGGGCATGCGCCGCAAAGATCTCGATGATGCTGCCAAATACACACGTGAATATGCCATTGAAAAGTGATTGTAAGACTTCAACTGGAATAGACGTTTTCCTTAGACACATTTCTCAAATTACTCCCAAGTCCATGGGGCTGTCCTCCAGCCAAGAGTCGAGCTTCCATCGTCTGCCTGGTTCCCCAGACTCATGCCACGTGTCTTATGTGACAGCACTGGAAAGGTGCTTTGCCGGATATACTGAAATAACTGAGGGCCTCTGTCCCCCCACCGTGATCCAGAGGACGGACCTGAGGGACGTCTGGGGCCATGCTGGGAAATCCGGGACAGGGGGACAGGAACCCAGACCTTTCTGTCAGTGCCCGGAAGCCCTGTCTCTCCTCCAGCTTCAGCGCCCATGGCGATCAAGGCTGCTGCAGTTATGAGCCCGCCGGGCTGAGGCAGGGCCACCCTCCCACACACCTGTCCTCCTGACTCTCCTCGCTCCTCTCCTCTGCATTTTAGGGGAATTTTAAAGGGTGGCTGCCTCCGTGCTCTGTGAGTTTGCATCTCCAGTCAGGTGCCACTGAAGCCAGAAAGCTCAGACACCCACCCTTCAATGCGAAGGTGAAACGTGTTAGTCTCTCAGTTCTGTCTGACATGTTGCAACCCCACAGGCTGTATAGCCTGCCAGCCTCCTCTGTCCACAGCATTCTCTAGGCAAGAATACTGGAGTGGGTGGCCATTCCCTCCTCCACGGGGATCTTCCCGACCCAGGGACTGAATCCACATCTCCTGCGTTGCAGGCAGATTCTTTACCACTGAGCCACCAGCAAAGCCCATGCCTAGGTGATGCGGCTGCTACCACCTCTGCAGAGATCTGACAGGCAGGAAGTACCAGCAGACTCCCCTCCACCTGGGCATCTTGTGTCAGGAGGTGAAAGCACAATCGGAAGCAATCATGGGCCTTCCCTGGTGGTCCAGTGGCTATTTTCTGCAATCCTCATGCAGGGGCCCAGGTTTGGTCCCTGGTCAAGGAACCAGACCCACACCCTGCAGCTGAGAGCCCACACACCCCAAGTCAAGACCTCACACAACTAAGACCCAGCACGACCAAATACCTTTAAATAACATTTTAAAGAAGAAAGCAAATCAGGTTACCAGCCTGCGCTGGAGGAGGCAGGCATGGCTTTCAAGGTCCCTGCACATCTCAACAAGAAAGGGAGCACCGTGGGAAAAGACCCTGAAGAAGAACAGATACCTGTAAGTGTACAACCGCATCGCTGCTGGACTCCAGAAAGGAACACAACATTGCTCATCAACTGTTCTCCAGAACAGAAATTCAGAAAGAAAGGGAGCTCCATTTGGAGTGCAATTGTTCCTGCCTGAAATGAGTTGCTCTCACAAAGTACTGAGTGTGAGGTAAAACAAATCAATAGCTCAAGTCAGCTTCGCGAAGTGAAGAAGGCTTCTTTTTCCCGAAACTGTGATTTTTCCATCTGCCTGTAGGCCAGTGAGTGGGGAACTCTCCACCCCTCCCATCCACAGTCACTCTCAGGGAGATGCTTAAAGACCATCCAGACCACACGTCTCCTGCTGTCTGCCTTCCTTGAAAACTAAACCCAGACGGTCCCTGATTTCCAGAAGCCAAGAAGCCTTCTGCGAGATCCTGCCACAGCAAACAAACATTACCGTGCACACAAGCCTCTCCAGCTCGTCCCACTCCCATCAGCGTCACATTTCCCGTGTCTCATGATACCACCAGGCACACTGGCTCCAGCAAAGAGAAAGCAGGCCGGCACACAGGCCCCAGAAGCTGACTCACTCCAGGGTGACTGGCGGCCAGGACTCCGGGGGCCCTGAAGTCCCGTCAAGGGAAGAAAGGCCACAGGGAGTCTGATACACATCCCCTTACTGGCGCAGATCCTTAGCAAACTGTGCCCTGAGCTTAAACAAGGGTCCAGTAATATTCCTGTCTCTCCCAGCTTCTGAGAACCTGCGAAAACTCTCCTACCAAACCTCGAATAAATAATCGTGTTTTTTTTTTTTTAAAGCTGGTTTCATTCATCACTTTGTCAGTGAACATATTAGAGAACCACCCCTCCTCCAATTCCATCCAAACTGGAACTCAATTCATATGCAGGTGAGCCCACCTTTTTGTGTGGGTCTAAAAATGGGGAGGTGTGGGATTCCCTGGTGGTCCAGTGGATAAGAATCTGCCTGCCAATACAGGGGACATGGGTTCAATCCCTGGTCCAGGAAGATCCCACATGCATCAAGTCAGTTAAACTCATGTGCCACAACTACTGAAGCCTGCATGCTTGGAGCCTGCGTCCACCACAAGGGAAGCCACAGCAATGAGAGGCCTATGCACTGCACAGGTTTGCTGCAACTAGAGAAAGCCCACTCACAGCCACAAAGACCCAGAACAGCCAAAAATAAATAAAAGTGAATAAAAAAGTAGTAATTATTAAAAAAAAAAAAATAATACAGGCATGCATGGATGGAGGGTAGACGTCTCCAACAGGGCACATCAGGCTGAAGGTCAACTGGCCGTATGAACACCAATTTGTGGGCATCTGCAAAGCACCCACAGTTAGCAGGGTCTCTGAAAAACGGAGAATTCAAAGAACCAGCTTTGATGGAGTTTTAAAGGCAGAAAACCTCCCCTTTCAAGGTCAAGGGCTTGCAGATTCTGCTGCTCTGACATGAAATCCACAACAGCGGTAACGGTCAGTGGATCCAATCTCCTTTCCACCGTCAGGCCCACGTGCTGGTCGCATCCTCCCCCTCCCACTCATGGAGGTCTGCTCCTCTCCCCAGGGGACCAGAGGTGGCTGAACAGTGTTTCTCTGCCTCAGAAGAAAACTGAAAGGAAAAAACGGCTTTATAACACTGCGAAAATTCCTAAGACCTGATCAAGAAGCATCTTCAGATCCCCCTCCCCCATCCCCTGGAGAGCTCTGCAAATGAGCCAGCTGGGCAGTAAAAAGGTCTGCAAACTTGAAGATATAATGGAATTAGGATATGTTGTAAAGAAAAGCAGACTTTGGAAAAATGAAGCTTTTAGTAAAAACAAAAATTATGACTCAGGATTTCTACCACATGAGCACCGCAGAGTGTGTGTGGTGCTACAACAAGCCAGTGACTCCTGCGTTGCTGGCAAGACGGAGGGCAGAAAAGCAAGCGCAGGGCCAGGAAAAGGCCGACAGGCAGCTGGCACCCCCTGGCGGCCCAGCAGTGACCCGGCCCCCAGGGCAAGGGTTCCTAACCTGGGTCCCAGGGACACTCAGTGAGATATCTACTGCTAGGGGACTTTCCTGGCCGTCCAGTGGTTTAGACTCCCCCTTCCAGTGCAGGGGCCGAGGGTTCGATCCCTGGTTGGGGAGCTAAGACCTTGCAGCCAAAAACAAAACAAAACATAAAGCAGAAGCAGCATCGTAACAAATTCAATAAAGACTTTAAAAATGGTCCACATACAAAACAAAACAACAAAATCTTCAAAAAAAAAAAAAAAGCGGTATCTGTCACCCTTGACATTTCACACCCAAATTGGGGAGGGAGGGCGTTTTATAGAGTGGGTCCTGCCTAGACGGACCTCAGGCCTCTCAAGGTCTGAAGGGTCATGGAAGAGCGCTGGGCTCTCAGGCTGGGACGTGGCTGAACCAGAGGAGGTCCCAGCGCCAGATGCGCCCCTGCCTCATTACCGATCTCGACGCCTCATCTGAGAGGGAGAAGCTCATCCCCGCTTTGGGGTCCAAAGCCAGAAGCAACACCGCAACTCGTGTTAGATCCATGTGGGTCCTGCTGTCCTGTCAAGGGGGACACCGGGGTCGCAGAGACACTGGACTTGGCTGGTGTCTCATCCTTTTCACAAAAATCCTCATTCCTTCATACAAATGCAAATTCCAAGCAAGACTGAAATTCCAATCTCTTTTATTCAATACACACATGTGACGTAATTACAGTTGGAGTCAGTTCCAGGGGAGAAACCAACCAGGAAACAGACATTTATCTTCAGAGTCCATGCAGGTCCCTATCAGAGGCCTCACTCCACGCCATGCTCCCCAAACCCACCCTCTTTCCGGGCCTTTCCTATTTTCCCTTCCTCAGACAGCGTCCGTCTCTCTTCACAGTGATCTCCCCTGCTGTCTGGACTGGGGCCTGGGGCCAATACAAACAGTTGGATCTACTAATGTCTTCTTTAACCCAGTGACTTAAATCAAAGGGCTGAACCTTCGCCTCAAGGCCTTAGAGAGAGGCCTGTGCCCTTCCCAGTCTTCCAAGAAGTCCCTTCACTGTTGGGCAGGGAGCGGCTCCCCATGGCGCCCTGAAATGCAGCCCTGCGGGTCTGAGGCTTTCCTCCAACAGGGATCAGACGGGTGTCGGCAGCCAGCTTTTTGCCAGGAAAACACGCATCCTGGCAAGAGGTATTTTTAACTGACTACATCTTCAACAGAACAACAGAACCCACTGAGCTCTACTGAGCTGCACCTTTCCCCAAAGTCTACCTGATCAAGACAGAAAGCCAGCCAGAGAATGAACATCAACTTCTCTTCCAGTGGTGAACAGGCTGCAGCTCAATGGTTTTTTAAAGTCTGGCATCTCTCCCTGCCTGCTGGTACCTCAGCACAGAGGTATGGGTGGGCTGAGTCAATCCAAAAACCCTGGCATTGGATGCAAGAACTGGACGTAGCCCAGATACTGTCTTTACAGAAAAAGGGGGACCCAGCCATGCCAAGAACACTGTCTGGTATTCTGAGGGCCACTGAGAGGTGGGTGGCGGGGAAGACCCCAAGCATCACCACCCTTAGATGCCCTCAATGTCATGACCATGGCAGTGGGCGGAGGAGTAACTGGGAAGTGACGTGGCCTCATATGCCACGTGCTTCTCGAGGTCACAGCTACACAGAACATGCAACGACATGCACTCACAGCCACCAGGGTGAGTCGGCTTTTTGCTCACTAAGGGATACAAGTCAGGAGAAGCTGGTCTTCCCCAATATGAGAGGTTTTAGAAAAAACAGAAACATGAAGTTGAAACACGGATAGCACTGAGGGGGGCCAGAGAGCCTGGGAGGGCAGGTAAACGGAGACAGACTAAGAGAACAAAACAGGGAGCCCGGCGAATTCCAGAAGAGCAAGAGGGTCTGAGTGTCTAAGAGGTACAAGTGCCCAGGGACCAACCACCAAACCAACTGTTTTTTGGTTCTACTGATAATAGTGTTACCGTCGCTTCAGTCTCTGCTCATTTTTTCTCCATCTCGGTATTTACAGGGCATGTAACCAAGAGGTCACAACCATGATTCTATCCTCAGAGCACATCAACACAGCAGCGCCGTCTGGTACCCTAAGAAGCCCCATCTAACAGCCCGAGGTCACGAGGATTGGCACAGAGGGATCCAAAGTCCCAGTCCAACTTGGGGCTCCGATCAACAGCACTGGCAGAGCCTGGGTCCCCTGTGGCCGGCCGGCCGTGCAGCGAATTCCACTGGTCACGTCTGCGCTCCCCAGGGAGACCCATGAACCGCGGGACGATCGAGGGCATGGCCCTCGCCACCACGCGCCTGGAAGTTACTCCCCGAGGACAGACACGGAAGTGATGTTTATCCTCCGAACACGCGGCGGCTACCGCCGGGACCTACTGTTCTCCCCACGCTCAGCGCACGCGGGGTTTCTCCTCCAGAAGAATCTCTCTTGCGCCTGTCTCTAATTCCCCAAAAGGAGGCCATCCTGGCTGCGTGGGAGGGTTCTCGCTCGAAGGATGGATGCTCGTCTCCGCTCAGAAGTCATGACAGAGGGCTGCTGACAGGCGCAGGTCTCCGGGTGGTGTCGGGTCTGGCTGATGCCCCTCGGCCCAGACGCAGGGTGGCCGCCAGAGGCTCCTCACACGCACCGTCCTCCGTTGGCAGCCGCGGTGGCCTCAGGCGACCAACTGTGCCTCGGAGGCCAGCCCCGCAGTTCGGGGGCCTTATCGGTCCATTTGGAGGTCAGTAGGACGAGGCCACGGTCAGGGAAGACCTGACGGAGGAGTCGGCTCCTAGCTCGGACAGGGGCGAGTCCAAGCCTGTCCACACCCGGGGGGAGGCTGAGCTGGCTGCCGCTGACGTCACAATCCTTCTCTGCTGCCTCCCAGCGGCCGCGATGGCTGGCTCTCTGGCGCTACCCACACATACACACACACTTCCCACACTTGGCTCTCATAGACTGGAAGGACAGATGCTCGTCCTGAGCAAAGGGGCCGACCTGCAGAAAGGTTAATTGTACATCAAACACACCCCGGAAGATAAGAGGAGCTCGCTGCCGGGGAGAGGGAGCTGGAGAGGCGGGGCGGGCATTCGTCATCAGGAGCATCACACCGGGAGGACTGTGAAGGCATTCCTTTCAAGACACACGAGGGAGGCGTTCAGGGGAGGAGCATGGCCGAGCCCGTTTCCGTGTCTGTGTGTCTGCTCCGAAACCATCTTAAAAGAGAGGAATCGCGAAGGAGCAGAGGAAGCCTGGAGAAAGGGCAGCAGGGGCAGCAGCCAAGGAAGCGGGAGGTGACTGTGCTGCGGCTGAGGCGGGGGAAGCAGATCAGCAGGGCCCGGCCCAGGCATGCGGGCACCGGGAAGTGAGATGAGGGCGCAAACGCAGTGCATCAGGCTGAGGGCCAGGGCTGTGTCCGGGGCTTCGACCTTTTCTGCATCAGCAAAAGTCCAGCCCTTTGCAGCCTGAATTCACAGCTGAGCAAGGGCCCCGCGAAGTTCTGCAGGGTGAGGACGTGCCTACCACGCCCTGGTCCTGGACGGTGCTGGCGGCATGGGTCACGCTTCCCAACTCACAGGAAGCCCCTGAAGATGGGCTAAAGGTCACAAGGAGGAAAGAGGACACATCATCGCAGCTCTGCGGGGCAGCCAGGCATCCAGGGAGAACTCAGCGGTGGCTGCAGACCCGGCCCTGGGCGTGAATCCTGAATCTGCCGCCCTCCACCTGCCAGGCCATCTCCTCACCTGTGAGATGGAGAGGGTACCACCCAGCCCTGGGGAGGGGGACGCCGCTGAGAGGCTCAGAGAAGACGAGGCACGGGTGCAGAGGGAACAGTGAGCAAAAGCCCACTGCTCTCCTGAGGCTGAGGCACCCTCACCGGGGACGTGGGGACCCCTGGGCGTGGGGACCTGGAAGCCGCGGCTGAAGCGCCCGCCACCCCCACCTGGGCTTGTCCCCATCTTGGCAGCACCCTTCTGGAAGCTGCAGGATGCCGCCCACACAGCCAAGGACACTGAGGGCTCTGGAGCCACAAAGATCCCAGCCCTCTGAACAGTCCCTGGCCCTGACCACCAGAGGCAGCATCAGTTCCCAGACCTGGGGCCGCAGCAGGAAGGGATGCATAGAAGTCCCCCTCGCAAACCTCAGCCTAGGATCCCGAGCAGATCCAGGCATCGCACAGGACAAACAGCACGGCAGCCAGGACAGAGACTCGGAGCGCGAAGGCCAGCCCGGGCCCCAGGAGTCCAGCTGTGGTCTGCGGGGAGTGACAGGAGTGGGCGGCTGCTGTCCAATGCTACCCAGAAAAGGTGGGGAAGAAACTCCCTGAGGTCCATCCTAGCCTTTCTGGACTCTGGTAAAAGAAAAAGTGGTGGTTTAAGAAACAAAAGACCTCCCACCCTCAGGGGAGCTGAGGGATAAGCAGGTACCAGACTTGGATGAGCTACCACACCAGCCTCCTCAAATGCTCGTGATCAGCAAAGCATCTCCTGAGATACTGAAGACAGAAGGATGCTCAAGGGACAGTCCATGCATCCTACAAGTGGGGGTCTGCAGGAACCCTGGGTGGGAGTGGTACGTTTCAACTCATCATTCGAGACCATAGTTCAGCTGCGCTTCATGGGGGTGGAGACAATGCCTCTATCCTAACCAGGACTCCATAAGCACCCTGTCTGTGCCCAATTTGGCACTTCCCCAATTGCATTTTTTAAAAATACTTACGAGCACCATAATTTCTAAGTACCATGGGAGGCTCGATTGCTGTGCTTCTTTTTTTTTTTTTTTTTAAAGGATGATATATATTAATAGTTTGTTATCAGAAAGATTATTTATCTCTTGGCCATGCCTTGGGGCATATGGGATCTTAGTCCCCTCACCAGGGCTTGAGCTCACGTCCCCTGCATTGGAAGTGTGGAGTCTTAACCACTGGACCACCCAGAAGTCCCTTCTCCTATCGTATTTATGGAACAACATATCCATCTGCTTCCCCATCAGAGCAGGACTGCCAGGACTCTTTTGGTACAAGGAATACTGATGATTCGGGCTGGCTGCTCAGGGCTCTGGGTCAATGTGAATTTGAAGCCTCCTCCAGGTTGCAGGAGGATGAAGGCCCTGATCCATCAGCAAAGTCAGCTAGGAGCTCAGGAGTGGACAGTGAGGCTCTCAGCTCAGCCCACTCAGAGCTCCATGATGACAGGAAACTGTACACCTTGGGTTTCCAATTCTAGAATCTCAACACAAAAGCTGGTTTTGTAATAGGTGCTCAGTTAAAAAAGAAACACCTGTAAGCACTGAATGAAGAAAATGAAAGAAAAATCAAAAAAAAGTAGAGCGTGCACAGACAAAATCCAGATTTAAATTGAAAAGGTCAGCCAACCACAGAAGATTACCAATGCTAGTCTTGCTCATGTGAGATGTAGAGAACGGGTCAGTCTATAGGGACAGGAAGTAGATTAGTGGTTGGTGGGGGCTGGGGTGATCTGGGGTGACAGCTAAGAGCTAAGGTCCTTTATGAGGTGATGGCAATATCCTAAAGCTGACTTCGGTGCTGGGAGCATCCTGAAACACACTTGAAATGGGTGGACTGACACGGCCTGTGAACGATCTCAGCAAAGGTGTCATTTTAAAATGACAATTAAAAAATTAAAAGACACGTGCTGCAAAGTCAGACAAGGCCAGGAGGAGGGTGACTTGTGTAGTGCCAGACTCTGGGCCGAGTCTCACCAAGAAGCAGCGTTTAGGGCAGCAGAGAAAGGAGGAGCCCTTCCAATGGGAGAGACACAACAGTTAGCGAGGTCTGGCTGAGCCCAGATGTTCCATGGCTTTGACCTTCCGCCTCGACTGGGAGAGCCCATGTGACTGACTGGCCTCAAAATCATTCGTACACTGACGGCTTCTAAATGTACATCTCAGATCAGCCTTCTCCGCTGACCTCCAGCCTCATGTGTCTGCCTGCCTGCCCACACCCGCCTGAGCAATGAGCCAGAACCATGGACTTCCAGACACGTCCAAGTCCTCATGCTGGAACCTGTGAATACGGTACTTCACATGAGAAAGAGCAACCAGTTTACACTGTTTTAAACCAATGAGCCTGTGCCAGTTTGTTACAGCAGCAATAGAGAACTAGCCCACTGGTAGGCATCTCAACGTATCACGTCCAAAACACACCTTTCAGCCTCCAAATCCAACCTGTGCCCCTGTGGCTCAGAACATGGCAACTTTGTTTCCCAGGCTCTCAGCCGCTCCGCAGCACGCCCGCGCCCACACTTACTCCTGTTCCCCCGACACCGCTCGCCCCAGCAAAGCCTACAAGCTGCATCTCTGCGCTGACTGCTCTCACAGCCTCCACGCCCTGCCATCGGCCGCCGCCAACCCTCACTTACTAACTGCACCCCCGTCCCGTTCGGTCTCTGGGCCCCTGCCCTGAAGGCTCCATCTCCTCTCAGCAGCCAGAGGCATCTTCCGTCATAAGGCAGATTCTCTGCTCCAGCGCTCAAAACCCTCCCCACTTCCTTCCGCATCAAAATCCTCCCTGAAGCCCACGAGGCCCACTGCTTCTCTCACCTTCCTTCCCAGGATGTCCCTCCCGCACCCTCCTCAGGCCCCACCATCCACTTCCTGCTCCTTGGGCACGTGAAGTGCACACCTACCTCAGGGCCTTTGCACCTGCTGTTACCAACCTCCACCCCACCCTCCCCGCCCCGGATTCCTGCCCGACTCCCTCCCTCCCTTCCCTCAGGTCTCACTCAAGAGCTAGCTGACCTGAGTGATGTCCTCGTGATCCTCTCTACCTCCTCCCGCCTCCTAGCTCTGCTGCTTCTCCCAGCATGGATCGTATCCCATAATGATAGCTCACATCTCCCCGCAGAGAAGGTCCACTCTCGGGAACCAGGCTGTTTTATCCACCACTGTCTATCAACAAAGACAAGACATACATACTGACACTGACATACTCTTTGAAGGAATAAATACACACTTGGCTTGCCCCTTTGGAAGTGAGCAACTACTGAGGGTCTCTAACAGGCTGATGAACACACCCCAGGCCCCGGGGAGATGGCCTGTTTAAGCAGCAGTGTGACTATCAGGGCCGATGGGCACTGAGAACCACTCTAGAAGCTTCCTGCAGCTGCAGCCCAGCGTGAGGGAGCATGGAGAGCGGGGGGTGCCGGAGGATGCCCCACCGCTTCCCTCATCCAGACAGACCACCAGGCTCCGTGGGAGGCACGGGAGAGGGGCAGATGGTCCAGGACACGGCCAGGGCTCCACGGCCCCACATGGACCCACGTGGACCGTGGCTGGTCTGCGCTCCCAGCTGTGGGGTCAACAGGAACTCCTGCCGGAGCCCGTGGGGAGCAGCAAGGCAGCGGCAGGCAGTTCAGAAGGAAGGGAGAGGCAGGCCCTGGAGGCAGCCGATGGAACCAGAGGCCACTCTGGCCCCAATGCCAGCAGGTGGCGTTATTTTAGTCAACGAGGGACTGCAGAGGAGCCCTTGAGAAATCAGACGTGGCATCACTCAGCTGGGAAAGAGCCGTGAGCATTTCTTCTCCCCTCTCAGGCCTGCACGCAGCTCAAGGGCCCCCAGCACCCCACCTTCCCTGCTTCGCTCACCACCCTCCTCGTCACCCAGGCTGGGCCTGCAGGCTCACGGACACCCCCCCAGCACCCAGCATCCCTGCTTATAACCCCCCCTGCCTCCCCCACCCCTGCCATCACACCCTGGGCACATCTCACAGAACCCCGGCCCCTCCCAGACTCTCGTCTGCTCCAGACCCCTCCTCTCACACTCGTCTGGCACCACGAGAAGGTTCTTTCCTGAACACCCGCTTCTCCGTTTAAGGTCTCCCACTGCCCAGAGACAATGACCTGCTCACTCAGCCCAGCATTTGGGGCCTTCCTCCCCCAGACCCCTTTCTCACACCCGCTCCTGCTGCTCACCTGACCCTCCTCCAGCCTAGACTTTGCCCTGCCTGACGTGGTAGCCATCACACCAAGTAGATGCGGGAATTCGTTAAAACGAAACACTTTACCCAGCCTCACTGTACGCACTTGGCAGCCACAGGTGGCTGGCGGCTGCCCTGCTGGTCAGTGAGCAAAGAAAACATTCATCACTGCAGCAGCTTTTCCCCTGGGAACCTCCTCCCAACTCACTTCCGGGGCGCCACCGTTTGCTATTTCTCTGCGGCAAGAGCACGCGTGTCCTGACAAAGGCTCTGATGATCCCCGGGGCCGGAGGAGTCCCTCTCTGCTCTAAAACCCCACATGGGAGCCTCCCCAGGGTCATCCACAGGCTACCGCCGTGCCTGTCTTTTCTTAACGTTTTCACAACAAAAAGTTCAGTGAGAACAGATCGTTTAAAAAAATCTAAAATGCCGAATGAAGCACAGAAGAACAATTTTACAAAGGCCTTCACCGCCAAAACAAAAAGGTGATGGAATGATGTATGGCATGGTGGCGGAGGTGATAGAAAATGGTTCTGTAACTACAAACATCAAGGAGTTCTACCCTCTATGATTTGCTTCTGTCGTAACCACAGATGCACATCGAGGAGAGTTCTGACTTTCTATATCCATAGTTGTTATTGATCTGTGCTGTATGATGGATTTCTCTGATTCGGCCGAGGGTAAGCAGCTCTAT
The DNA here is from genome assembly GCF_023699985.2 of Odocoileus virginianus. Taxonomy (NCBI): domain Eukaryota; kingdom Metazoa; phylum Chordata; class Mammalia; order Artiodactyla; family Cervidae; genus Odocoileus; species Odocoileus virginianus. Next base: position 4,507,260 of record NC_069699.1, read on the forward strand.
TCAGAAAGTGAACACAGGAGACAACGCGACGGCGCCCCCCAGGGTGGTTGTTTCAGACTTTACTCTTGATGCCTTAACTGCTGGACCACCTAGCTTTTTCTACAAATTATGCACAGCCATGGGCCCAGCCTCTTAAGGCAGGGATGGGGGAAAAAAGGCACAAAGCCAGGAGAAAATGCAGGATGGATCGGGGCGCGGGGAGCTCAGGAACTGGCCTGCCTAACACCCTGTCTCCAACCTGCAGCCTCAGCGCCACCGGGAACTTGATGGAAACACCAGGTCTGGGACTCCCCCGTGGTCCGATGGTTAAGAATCCAGCTACCAGTGCAGAGACACAGCTTCAGTCCCCGGCTCGGGGAGAGCCCACAGGCCCCGGGGCAACGAAGTAAGTGTGTGCCACAACTCCCAGAGCCTGAGCTCCCGGAGTCTGTGCTTTGCAATGAGATGCCCACACACTGCGACTAGGGAGCAGCCCCTGCTTGTTGCAACGAGAGAAAGCCCACATGTCGCAAAGAAGATCCAGCGCAGCCCCCTTCTCCCAAAAGATGCTTAATAAAAGAAAAAAAGAAAGAAATGCAAAGTCTGGGTCCTATCCCAGGTTTTCAGACCCAGGAACTCTGGGGACAGGTGCCCAGACTTGTGTTGTTTGCGTTTTGATGCCATTTTTGAATCGAAGCAGAATTTATATACAATGCAACGTACAGGCCTTAGTGCATAGTTATGACCAATCACTTTACATCTGACTGCTTGTTTGACATCTCAACTGTTATTAAGTGTACAGTTCAGTAGTATCAATTCTATTCAGGTTATTGGCCAATAAATTTCTGGAACTTCTTCATCTTGCGAAACTGAAACTCTATACCCCCTGAACACGCCCTACTTCCGCCCCTTCCCCTGCAGAGCCTGAGGGTTACGAGCCCCCATGTGATTTTGACACATGAGCACTTGAGGAAAGCACTGCTCCTAGGATGAACGGCCACAGGGACTCCAAGGACCAGCCCAGAAAAGCAGCAGGCGTGTTGGAGGGCTGGCCCCCAGCAAAGTCAGTAGCAGGAGGTGTGTCACGGTCTCTAATGCCTTTCCAAACTTAATCCTGAGAGCTCAGTGTGGACACAAGATCCAATCATGGACACATGGACAACTTTCCCCCAAATCTCAGGTAGGCACAAGTTGAAGAAGGAAATTACATTTCTCAACATTAGACCAGGTCCTGGAAATTTTTCTTAAGGACCCAAAAGCTGGATGAGAAAGTTATAAGCTTGGACTGGAAGAGCATGAGTGGCTACAGCAGGTGTTCATTTAATTCTGACTCAGGATTGCGTCTGTCCAATTTCATCATTTCTGTCTCTCACTTGAAAATTCCCAATTGATTCTCTCCAGGGAAAATTTCCCAGGTGGCTCAGTGGGTAAAGAATTTGCCTGCAATGGAGTAGACTGGGTTCAATCCCTGGGTCAGGAAGATCCCCTGGAGGAGGAAATGGCAACCCACTCCAGTACTCTTGCCTGGGAAAGCCCATGGACAGAGGAGCCTGGTGGGCTACGGTCCATGGCGTCAGCAAGAGTCAGACATGACTGAGTACACAGCATACTCAGTGAAAATTTGGGGAGGGGATGATAAGCCTAAGGAGATATCTAGTGGTCCCACAAACCACAGAGTAGCTTTGCCTTGCTTCTGAGTCATTAGAAGCAAGAGGCATTTATTGTTCTTTGCAGGTAAAATGGGATTGCATCATGAATAACGGGAGAGGCAAAGCCCATTAAATTGTTCTGAAGATAACACTCTGTCCAGGCCACCAGGGACACCATTCTCAGGGGAGCTAGAAATTGTAGAAACAATCCGAAGCTTGGGCAATTTTAGACTATTTACTTCTCTTAACAAGTTTCTAGGGGACTTCCCTGGGGGTCCAGGGGTTGAGAAAGCACAGAGGGCATAGGTTCAATCCTGGTTGGGGAACTAGGATCCCACATGCTGCATAGCAAGGCCAAATAAATAAATAAATAAAATCCATCCATTTTTTAAAAAGTCCCTGGTGTACGTCTATAATGTTCTGACTTCTATAAAAACTAACTAACTTAGGGAAAAGCATCTGGGAGAAAATAGGCTCTATCTAGGGTTTTGCAGCGAGGGGAAAGAAAAAGAATAAACCAGAAAGAAAACCACACAGCTCTTAACTCTACAGTGAGGAAGCACCAATAAGCCTCCAGTGATGCTCCAATCTCTAAATCCCACTCAATACACTTTGGCTCAGACAGCCGGCATTTTCTCTGCTTTTTAATTTGCATTTCGTACGACTATTTTTTTCTAGCCACTGTGATAGCAGATATTATTAAAGAAGGTTTCCTTGTATTTTTATCTGAATGGGAATTGATACTCGGGATCTAAGAGGGTAACTGCAACAATTCATTTTTTCAGATTATTCCACTGCCATAAAATCCCAATGAGGCTTACTATGTCTTCGACTTTAAAAACCATCACAGTATCATACTCTGCCTTGCCCCACTTTCAAATGCTTCATTCAATGAAAACTTCAAGGGGAAACGTGTGAGACAGTTGTAACCATCCCAGAGGAATGAGAAAACTGTGTGGTGAGAGTTACTCATGATCAGAACTGTGGGTTTAAAACCAGATTTCAAAAAGATACACGTACCCCAAAAGTTCACAGAAGCACTATTCACGAAAGCCAAGACATGGAAACAACCTCTGTCCAGAAGATGGATACGGAAGATGCTGTGTATTATATGTAACGGAATGTCACTCGGCCACAGAAAAGAATGAAATAATGCCACTTGAAGCAGCATGGAGGGACCTGGAGATTACCAAGTAAATCAGACAGAGAAGACAAAGTACCATATGATATCACTCACATGAGCAGCTTAAAATATGACACAACTGAATGTCTCTGTGAAACAGAAAGAGACTCCCAAGACACAAAAATAGACTCGTGGTCGCCAAAGGGCAGGGAGAGGAGGAAGGGCTGGGACTGTCTACAGAGGAAGGGCAGACAAGGCCTCTCTGCAGAGACGGGGGACTACATCCAACGCCCTGTGATAAGCCATGGCGGAAAGAATACGAGATAACACATGTGAGTGTGACCGAATCCCTTGGCTGCACAGAAGGTAACACGTTGTAGATCAGCCATACTTCAACAAAATACAATTTTTTAAAAGCTGGATGATATTTAGCACAAAAAAGACCACAGTCAATTTTAAGGTATGAATGTCTCAGGGAGCACCCACACTCTTTTAAACACTAATTCTTTTCTTTTTTAAGACCATTCTGAGGCACAGCATCTCCATTTCTCCAGCATAACACGGCCCTGCAGTGACTCTCGAAGCTAAGCTTCCTGGCACTTGGGTAGACGTTTGATAAACAGTCTATTCCTGAACGATAAATCTTCATCCCTTTCATAAAGCATGATCATGAAACACATCCCTCATGCAAGTTTAAAAATATCCTGTGGTAGATGATACCTTATTTGAAATTGATATTTAACTGAATATTTTATCATGCTACCATCAGATGTCTTTAGAACTAAAAAAAAAAAAGTTTAACTTCTGACATTATGTGCTTCATTTTCTGAGAAATAAAACTACTGTTGTTTTTTTTTAAAACTTGATAAGTATACTGCATAAAACTGTCTTAAGGGACTTCTTTGGGGGTCCAAGTGTCTAAGACCCTGTGTTTCCAACACAAGGGGTCAGGGTTCGATCCCTGGTCAGGGAACTAGATCACACATACTGCAGCTAAGAGTTGGAAATGTAGCAGCTGAAGATCCCGAGTGCAACGAAGATCTGGTACAGCCAAATAAATACATTTTTGAAAAAAGATCTTTAAAAAACTGCCTTAAAACCAGCAACAATCAGCCGTGGATAGGGACGGAGGGTCAAAGCCAGGACCACTTGCAGAATGATGGCTACGCATTTTGACTTCTGCCTCCGAGTAAGAAGGGGGCCTGGGGAGGTGGTCCGCGGGAAGGAGGACCAGTGCTCTCCATGACAGGATGCTTGATTCTTGCAGATGATGTTTCCAGAAAGGATGGGTATACACAGCAGCTCAAGTACATTCCCACAATGTCAAATGTCCCTGTGAAACCACCACCACAAACACAGCGAACCAGCGGCTCATCCCAGTCAGCGACCCTAGGACAGCAATACACAAAAGTCTTCTGAAATGAGCGCCGAGTTATGAAAGGATGTAAAGGGACTCTGACCCTCAAACTGACTCAAGGATGGGCTCCTCCACGGGGTAATATGTTTTGCAGGCCACTGTAACGATGACTGTGGTCCTCATGTCTTAGCACTCAACGTATACCCAACAGGAGGACAAAACATTTTTCCCACACAATGAAGGATTGATTGGCTTAATATAAAAAGGATTCTTATGGAACACTGATTAGGAAGTCCAGCTGAACTGAAAAAAAAATACAAAGGCTGTGACTAAAACATTAAAAGCAAGAGAAATACAAAGGGCTAATAAATATGCGAAGCATATTCTTAACTTCATTTGTAATTATAAAAACAGAAATTAAACAAGAAACCATGTTTCTTCATAAAAAGCACTGGTAAGAAAGTAAGACCTTGCTACTCATCCTAATGGCAAAAGAACAGGACAGTAGCAGCCCTCACACATTGCCGAGAGGGTAAATTTGGCTGAGTCTTGGAGAGCAATTTGGTAACACTTGGCAAAATTTTCAATTCCCACATATGCTGGCTGAATTCCACTTAAATTCCACTACTAGAAAGTTTCCCTATATAAGACATCTGTGCATTCGTGTGCCAAATATGTGTCAAGCATTATTTGTAAAAGAAACTGGACAATCTGAAAGTCTCTCGTGGAGCCTGGTTAAACAAATTAGTGGTTAAATATTGATAAATTACGGTATGTGATTCCATGAATTATGAGACACAGACTTGAATGCTTTGTGGCTGTTAAAAGGAATGCTAACAATACACCTATGGTCTATTGTTAAATTAAAAATGAAAGAGCCACATTATCTATAGTGTGATTCCACTGCTGTAAAAACTGTTTAAAGTATGTATGTTTGCTCTGCAAACAGACTCCCCAGAAGAGAGACAGCAGCTCCTTGTAGGTGGTCACGTTGGAAGGAAGAAATAGTGGGCATTTCCAACTTCCTACAAATCCTATGCTATATTTATGGAACAATTATGTTGTTTCACAGCAATTTTCCAAGTCCTCCTGCTCCTCCTCCCACTGACAAGCTCTGAACTGTGTGAACTGTCAAAGATGACCTCATGGGTCGCATCTGACCTAATTCTGAGGCTCCTGGGAGCAGTGGGAGTGGGGGATGGGGAGCAGGGACAGGCTGGGAAAAGCCACTTTGGAAAAGCTTCACTGTGTACAGAAAGCAAAGCCAGTCACTTCTCTCCTGATAACGCATCCAGCTGAGCTAACTGCTTTCTTAAAGGGAGCAATTTAACCACTGGTTCTACTGCAAGCCAGAGGTCGATCCCAGTTTTCTTTCTTTGGTTTGTCTAATATATTTGGTGACTGCCAACCAACCTGCTTGCTGTGTAGACTGAATAATGGCCCATAAATGTTCCGTTCTAATAATCAGGACTTGACTGTGTTAGGTTATTAACTGTGTTAGGTTATTATTGTTAGGCAGCAGGGAATGAAAGAGTGCTCATCCGCTGATCTTAAAGTAGGGAGACTGTTCTACATTATCTGGGTGGGTCCAATGTCACCACAAGGATCCTTAAAAGTGGAAGAGTCAGATAGGAGTGTGGAAGCAGAGTCACAGAGATGTAAGATGAAGACAGAGGAAGGGGGATTTCCCTGGCGGTACAGTGGATAAGAATCCACCTGCCAATACAGGGAAAACGGGTTTGATCTCCAGTCTGGGAAAATTCCACATGCCACTGGGCAACAAAACCCAAGTGCCACAACTACTGTAGACCACGCACCACAACTAGAAAGTAGCCCCTGCTTGCCACAACGAGAGAAAAATCTGTGCAGCCAAAGAAAAAAATCATTTTTAAAAAAGACGGGAGAAAGAGGCCATAAGCCAAGGAATGCAGGTGGCCTCTAGAAACTGGAAAAGCCAAGGGAAACAGATTCACCCCTAGAGCCTCCCTCCAGAAAGGAATGCCATCCTGCTGACACTTGGATCTTAGTCCACCAAGACCTGTGTAAGACTTCTAACCTACAGAACTCTAAGATGATATATTTGTGCTTTACAAGCTGTTAAGTTCGTGGCCATGTGTTACAGCAGCAATACAAAACAAATACAGTCTACGAAATATTTCCTTTATTTCTCTACACTCCAGACTTCCTCTGCTGAGCAAGGCTGGGGTGTGAAAGTCAGCATGCCTTCCAGATGCCCAGGGAGCTGGGACCACTCTGCAACTGGATGGATGGTTTTAGGACTTCCTCAGCGAGGAGCCTGGCAAGATGCCTGCCTTGCAACAGAAGTGCCTTTATCATTTCTTCAATCAGCCGGAGAAGCCATATTTGAATAAGTGGAAGACCTTTGTAAATCGGGGTCACCATATAAATAGATACATTTGTCATCATTTACACCCAGACTATTCTTTAGGAAAACAACATAAGAGAAATGAATCTCGTGGCAGGAACTCAAACTTGCTTAACAACACATGCTCGGAGGGGTTTCTCAACTTCACTTGTATCTAAAGATAAGATACTACAAGATAAGAGAGGCAGGTCAAAGACAATCTGAACAAGGACTGACTTAGACAAGTGAGTACCTACTATGTGCGACGCAGAGAGCTGAACACTGACAAGGCACTGTCTCAACTGGTCCTCGTGACATTTCCATCAGGAAACTACTACGATCATTACCACTGATCATTTACCCACCCACGTTCTCAAAAACAGTAAATAAACGGACTGGGGTCCAATCGACTCTGCCAGCCTCCACAGAGGGGACCTTAAAGACACATCATGCTAACACCTGCCCCTCCACATCAAGGCATGGCTCAACAGGACATCAACCCTAGACCAGAATGCCCAAGAGAAGACAGAGTACCAGCTTCGTTCCAATGATCTAGGCATGCAAACATCTAACCTCACCTCTCCAACATACTCCTGCAGCTTTGAAACACTTTTCATTCATCTCAACAGCCAGACTATCAAAAAGAGGATCTCCCCTTCTCAGTTATTCTTTTGTCTCTTATGTTCTACTGATTGTTTCTTCCAGGAATTTGTGTTCTAAAAAAAATAAATAAAGAGCCTGCTTCTATGAGATGGGCATGCTGCTGCTTTATAAAGGGGATCTGTTAAGGCTCAGGAAGAAGCCATTATTACATGTAACCTCACTTCTCCCCTCTTCTGGTGAAGACCCACTGATTTCACAAAACAGCATCTAACATGGGTGGGTATTTTCTCATTCTGGGAATTTCTACGTAAGATTTCATTCTAAATAAAGTTCTTAGCTCTAAAACTGCACCATAATGAAATAAAAAAGCAGGTAAATCTAAGAGGAGTCCCTTTCTCTTGCTTGCATTTCTCACTTCAGTACAGGAAACTGGTTTCAGTCACTCTAAGAAAACCTCATGTTCCCCAAAGGGGTTGTTTTCTCCCCCAGTTATATAATTTTTTAAAACAAAACTGCAAGCTCGCCCTGCATTTTAGTCCACAAGCCAGTGAAAAGAAGATATCTGGGGTCTGAAACACATTTTCCAAAAAACAATGTCATTCATGGTGGGGCCCATTTCCAGAATGACCCACAAAACTCTTCCAAACTCAGAGTGTGGATTAAATACTATACATCGGCTGTAAGATCTGATGCCTTGCAGCATTACTTAAAGGCAGTCAAGTTCTATACATTGCTTATTCTCTCTCAAGGAAAGCAATTCTGATAAGATCGAGGAAAACAGATTTGGGGGCAATCTGAAAGACAGTTTTGGGCTTTAACAATTGATACAGTGTTCTCACTCAGGTTTAACTTCACTTCCAAAAAAGTCATGGTTTCTTTTTCCTCCAAATGGCTGTGTATCTGCCTCTCTTCTTATGCTTATTAGTGATGAGGTCATTGGCTGGGATTACTGTAGCCGACAGACAGAGCCACATGTGACGGAGGACAGTCCAGTGTCTAACGAGCCAGCTGCAGGTGGAGAATGGCAGAGAAGCGGGGTCAGGGTTTTGGGTAAGCGATGACTACGGACTGTTCCCAGAGGAGAAAGAAGATGGTGGTGGCCAGGTGTCACCTGTCACCTCACAAAGCCCACCTGCTTGACCCCTGCTGCTCTAATATCTGCAGGGACAGGAGAGCTTTGGGAACAGGACGGACAGCCAAACAGCTGCCGCTAAAGTAGGATCAAGTGTCAGAGTGGCGGTCGTTGGAGTCCTACATCCGCAGGGAGAGAATTAACTACCAGGACTTAGACAATTTCAATCGCATACACACACATCATCTCTGCTCTGGTGAGCTGCTCATCTTTCATCATTACCAAAAAATTTAGGATTTAGAATTACAATACAGCACAGAGGCAGCCCCTATGCCTCATGGCCCCATAATCCATCTACAAAACTCAATTTCATATCGCAAAAGGGATCCAAGAACTCATTGATTAATTCAGGCAGAGCTCAAAGTGGATGTGAGAAAAGACTTTCTTCATTTCTTCCATAACATTGTTTTCCCAAGATCATAAATCTCTGAGCATCGACTTCCCATCTCTGGCAAGTGAACATCATCAGAGGGGACATATAAATCACCCTGGGAAGAGTTATTCATCGTGGGCAAATAAAAATGTAAGCCGGGCAGATGGCGAAGAGCTTGTTGCTGCTGGTAGCACTTCACAGGGCAAGGCGGGCCAGGGGAAAGCGGAGGGAGTTGTGAAATTTGGGGCCACCTGGCTAGGAAGAGAATAAATAAACCCGAAACAACAGCACACTAAAAATAATCCTACCACCTGCATGCACTCTTCCACTCTTCACGTCTGGTTCAGGTCGGGCTTTCCCTCTCTGTGGCCACAGGACTGGCAGGAAGGCAAAGAGAAGGAGGGAGGGGAGAAGGGGGGGATGAGGAGGGGGGAGTGGAGAGGAGGAGATGAGGGGTGGGGAGAGGGAGAAGCGGGGAGGGGAGAAGGGGGGAAACCCATAAGGAACACTGCATAATTTTAAGCCCTTTTCATTCACCAGTTTCAAAGCGCTTAATCCTTTGGGGGCTGTTGCAGGACAGAAGAGATTATACCACTTGGTGCTGATTTTTTTCATATAGCTCCAGCTCACAACTGGCAAATCCTCAGTGGATGCATCCCCAACACTCTGGTGGGTGTTTCTGTCACAAAGCCACAGTGGCCTGGGGGGAGGGGAGGGGAGGGGAGCAAGGCTAGCCACAGACCAGCTTGTTGCAGGGCTGCACCCGCTGGTTCAAGCCCCAGACACACCCTACCAGCTCCTAAGAAGGTGTGGCTGGGGACCTCCCAGTGTATTCCACCTGCTCTTATGAAAGCAACATCAGCCAAGAAAACAAAACTTTATTATCACCTACTAGAAGGGAGGAGGAGAAAAAAGTAAAAAGGAATGAAGGGAGGAACAAATCCTTGAAAAAGTAACCAAAAACCCCCCAAAGCTGCCCAGGAAATGACACCGCTGTATCTTGTAGCCTCTGAGAGCTCATCAGTGCAGCCAGAATCCAGGTTCAAGAAGCCCTTGAAAGATGCACACAGCGCTTAGGTTTGTGTGTGATGGTTATGTCTGCTGTTGATTTGTTAAGAGGACAGAAAAACTTTTTTTTTTTTTTTTTTTTAAACAGGAGCTCTCAGCCACAAGAGGAACAACAATCGGATCCTATGAGAGCACCACCAACTGCCATGCATCTCACACATGGTCATTTTAACTGCCACGGGCCACAGGCAGACCACAGCCCCAGACCACCAGAGCCCCCACAGGGTTGGCAAGCTAACCTGGAAGCATCACTGAGCTAAAAACCATCTCTCCTGCTTCTAATATCAAGCAAGGTATAAAAAAAATAATTGTGACTACTGTGAAAAAAGCATGGAGTTAATAAGCTGAGTGTCTTAGCTTGGGCAAACAAAAGTCCATAGACTGGGTTGGGTTCAACAATAGGAGTTTATTTTCTCACAGTTCTAGATGCTGAAAGTCCAAGATCAGGGGGCCAGCACGGCTGGGTTCTGATGAGGGCTCTCTTCTCGGCTTGCAGACGGCTGCCTTCTGCCACGTCCTCCCAGGGTGGAGAGTCAGAGAGCGTCCTCGTGGATTAGGGCCTCGCCCACACGACCTCACTTAACCTCAGCTGCTTCCTGAGGGCTCTCAGATACAGTCCTATGAGGGGTTAGGTCTTCAACATATAAACTTGTCGGGAAGGTGGTATATGATTTAGCTCATGCGCACTAAGTCACTTCAGTCACGTCTGGCTCTTTGCAACCCTATGGATTGTAGCACACCAGGCTTCTCTGACCGTGGGATTGTCCAGGCAAGAATATTGGAGTGGGTTGCCATGCCTTCCTCCAGGGGATCTTCCCAACCCAAGGATCGAACTCGTACCTCTTAAGTCTCGTGCACCGGCCACCTGGGTATGATTTAGCTCACAGTACTGAGCTATGAAATCTGCTAAACTAAGGAGTCTCCCATTCAATGTCCACCACATAGTAGCTCAATTAGTGTTTGATGAACAAACAATCAAGAAGATGAATAATTACTACCTTACTATATTGGGACACAGAGCAAACTTATGAGGGAAGGATCTATTTTCAACAGAAGCAACAGCCTGGATCCTTCTGATTTCTAAGTCCTGAGGGTCTGGTAACTAGGAGGCGTATCTTCTACATTTGCAGAGTGGATGGACTGCTGTCTCTGCAGACCTACAGCCAGAAGAGGAGAAGAAAAAATCCAGATGATTAAAACCCACTGCTCATTCCTATAGTGTCAGGATCCAAATTGGAATGCCCTGCATGGATCTTCTGAAGAGGTCATAATAAGAGTTCCACATATCACCACCACCATCTAGTATGTGCAGGACAGGTCAAGGCCAATCAGGAGAAATGGACTAATTAGTAGGAGAGCCTTCTGTTTCGGGAGGCCAGGACACTGGTCATTAATGAATCTCTCATTACAGCAGCATTCATAACTCACGTGCCACCCAGCAGGTTAGACTTACTGTTTTTTATTTTTTAGGTTTTGGGCCATGCTGCATGGCACATGAGATCTCAGTTGCACGGCCAGGGATGGAACCCGTGCCCCCTGCATTGGGAGCACAAAGTTTCAACCACTGGACAACCAGGGAAGTCCCTAGACTTACTTCTATTGGGGCATCCAGACTCCTAGAAAGAGCAAAAGACAGGGATGAGGACAGGGAGAAGATGCCCTCAAGATATGAACAGTACAGATGGACCTTTTGTTCATATTCACTCATCAAAGAATTTGGCCTATGAGATGAAATGGTAGGGCTAGAAAAGTCTTATGGAAGCTGAAGATGAGTGCTGCAGGAAGAAAACCTGCTTGGGGCAGGTCTGGGGGTCCAGTCACACTATCTCCACACCCCAAGGCTATCCCACCTTCCCCCCTGCTAATGGGGACCCAATGTGGGGCCACCTAGGACTCAAGATTCACTGTGATTCAGCACCCTCCTCCATGCCCATGGAGGGTGACTGATTAGTCTAAAGCAGTCGTGGAAACCCAGTTGGCCAGGCTCGAGTTATAGGTCTTGGGTGGGGCCCCGGGGGATCTAGTTCTGGTTGGGACATACAGGAAAAGTGTGCTGGGGCCTTCCCTTCCCACATGGGGCATCCTGGGAAAGCCTTCATCTCACCCCACATTCTAAAGGAAGGCCATGAGTTTCTGGTGCTTGGGACTGTAGCTGGCACACCGCCACCATGACAAGCGTGGGGATGAAAAACCAACTCAAGAATAATGAAAGAAACCTTTTTTTTTTTTTTTTAAAGAGAGGTAACCGATGTGTTGCATCACAAAGGACTCACAAGATCTACTCTCATAAATGCTGAAGTGTGCGGTAGGGTCGGTGTCAGTCACACGCACACGGCTGCAGAGTGGACCTCCACCCCTTCGTCTCGTACAACTGGGACTCTCCACTCACGGAGAGCAAGCTCTTCATCCCCCGCTACCCCAGCCACCATCATCCCACTTCCTGTTTCTATGAGTCTGATAACTTCAGAGACTTCCTATGAGTGGAATCCTGTATTTGTCCTTCTGTGACTGGCGCATTTCACTTAGCATAATGTCCTGAAGGCTCACCCTTTTTAAGGTTAACAATCCATCGTATCCATATACCACACTGTCTTTGTTCATTCATCCATTTGGGTTGTTTCCACCTTGTGGCTATTCAAGAACAAAGCTGAAATAAATGAACACTGGAGTGTAAACATCTCCAGATCCTGACTGCAATGCTTCTGGATAAAGACACACAGTGGGATTGCTGGATCAGACAGTAGTTCCGGTTTTAGTTTTTTGTTTCTGAGGAACCTGCATACCAATTTCTAACAGCCTGTATCTTCAAGGGCATCAGGAGTGACTCCAACAAACCTATGACCACTATTGGCAGAAGTCCAATTGTGTGAGAAAATTAAACGGTGTTATTGCTTAAGCTTCTAATTGTTGGGTTCTCTGTTATTTGCAGTTGAAGATTCCTTCTGGACACAGGAAATGGTGTGGTCTATAGGAAAGGGCATTGGCTCAGGATAAAGAAGTCCAGACTTTCACCTCACCTTTACTGTTCATCAGTCCTGTGACTCTTGGCAAGCCAGTCAGTCACTGCAGTCTGTGGAGTAGCCACTGGACCCCTAAAGACTATTCTAATATTTAGTGATTCAAAGGCATGATTCACAGAGGAAAAAAGTATTCCACAGGATCTGGAAAGTTTGACGCAATTAAACTCTCTGACTAAGGAAGGGGAGTGGGGTAGAAAACAGGTAATCATGTCACCCATGAACTTTCTCGCTACAAAGTCTGGACATGATTGACAACATCTCCTACAGAGCAACCATTAAACTTTGTGGACCTATCACGGAAATCACAAAAGCATTTTCCACCATTATAACGATGGGTAAGCTGTCTCACTCCGTGGTCAAGCAGTTGATAACGAACGTGTATCAAATATTTTGAACAAATCTTCAAGGTTGAAAATGTGGGCTAAAAGAATTACGCAGGACTTCCCTGATGGCCCGGTGGTTAAGAATCTGTGTACTAATGCAGGGGACACAGGTTTGATCCTTGATCTGGGAACATCCCACACGCCACGAGGCAGCTGAGCCCGTGAGCCACAACCACTGAAGCCTGCACTCTAGAACCCATGCTCCGCAACGAGAGAAGCTACTGCGATGAGAAGCTCACACACCCCACTGCATCCAAGCGCAGTCCCCAATTACCACCACTAGAGAAAGCCTGAGGACAGCAACAAAGACCAGCATGGCCACAAATAATAAAATTTTAAAAAAATCACCCAAAGGATCAAAATAGCACACCACCTTATCCTGAAAAAGCTATCACCATCCCAAGCCTTATACTTATGCTCAAATCTACACATACCTATACCCTGATGTACTGTGGAGGTGAGGAGTAAACCGTCATCAAAATGGCTTGAGATTAGACTGGCCAGGCTTCAACTTGAATTTCAGAGTATTTCAAAACTGACAGCCTTCTATGTTAACTGAGTGGTTGAAAAGTTCTGGGCTAAAAATGACAATTCAACCAAGGACATGAAAATTCTTCTTGAGGCAACATTCAGCTCAATCTTTTACATCTGTCTCTTCCCCTCATTGGTAAGACAATACCCTCCCCATTGGAGAAGCAGGGATTATGACATAGCACTTGAAAATGCAATCTGCCATTTTCTAACCAAAGCCCATTTAGCTAATGTATATGCTGATCCAGTCCTTAGTACTAGGGACATTAGAAGTCTTTCTGAACATGCTAGACTGGGGGATGCAGGGCATATGGTCTCTTGATGGCAACGCTGCCATCATGCAGATGATTCACCAAGCAAAGTGTTCTAATGAAACACTCAACCCAGGGTTGATAGGAGCTGGCAGCATGATCCTGAGACACGGCATCAAGACTTCCTGCTGAAGGTACCCATGCGTGCGTGCTAAGCTGCGTCAGTTGTATTCGACTCTTTGCGACCCCATGGACTGTAGCCCGCCAGGCTCCTCTGTCCATGGGGTTCTCCAGGGAAGAACACTGGAGTGGGTTGCCGTGCCCTCCTCCAGGGGATTGTCCCGACCCAGAGACTGAACCCAAGTCTTTTACGTCCCCTGCACTGGCAGGTGGGTTCTTTCCCACTAGCACCACCTGGGAAGCCACAGCAGAGGGATTAATGAGATGACTCTCCAATTTCTCTCCAGGCCAGAGGCAGGTATCTGGGCACCAAATAAACACTTCCAGTGACTAACACAACACACGTTATGCCCAACAAAGGGAGCCAGACTCATGAATACAGACTGCATGGCTCCATTTAGATGGAGTCTGAAAAAGGCAAAACTACGTGGAAGACGACCGATGAGTGCTCACCAGGGACAGAGGAGAAGTTAAATAAACAGGAACCCAAGGGAATCTTGCAAAGTGATGGAACTGCCGTAACAAATCAAAGGACAGAAGTGATAAAACTGCATTTTTAAAGGGATGAGTTTTATTATTTATGAATTATACCTCTATAAACCTGACTTTCATGACAAATGAGGGGTTCTACCCCTCAGATACATTGTCTAGAACAGCGGTCCCCAATCTTTTTGGCACCAGGGGCCAGATCCATGAAAGGCAATTCTTCCATGGACCGGGGCTTGGGGTGGAAGTGGGAGATGGTTTCAGGATGATTCCAGAGCACTCCATCTATTGTGCCCTGCATTTCTATTATTATTAAATCAGCTCCACCTCAGATCATCAGGCATTAGATCCCAGAGGCTGGGGACCCCTGCTCTAGAAAGATGGGTATACATCCAGGAATGCTCCCATGCCATCCTCTGCTTCCCTATCTCAGCAACAGCCCGACCAGTCCCGATCCAGGGCTGGGAACGGAAACCACTTCAGGTATTTTGATCAGGAAGGGATGTGATACAGGAATTAGGTATGTACAGTATCGATGGTCTGAAGTGAAAGTGAAAGTCAGTCAGTCGTGTCTGACTCTTTGTGATCCCATGGACTATACAGCCCATGGAATTCTCCGGGCCAGAATACTGGAGTGGCTAGCCTTTACCTTCTCCAGGGGATCTTCCCAACCCAGGGATCAAACCCAGGTCTCCCAAATTGCAGGCAGATTCTTTACCAGCTGAGCCACCAGGGAAGCCCCCTTAGGCTTTTTAACTCAAGAGACAGCACTGCAGGTAGCCCTGATCCCAGTATCTGCATGCTGCTGCGGCGGCGGCTTCAACAGCCTCTCCCACAAGCGCAGGGGGACTGAACAGAATCCTGACCAGTGCACCTGCCTCTGAACACATCCCTTCATGACCCTGTCCACCAGTCACACCAGCAGAAGGAATACGGTCCCCATCTCAGCTTCCAACTCCCACACAGATACACTGAGGAAACCGTCATGCTTTAGAGGCCTCACTGTGAAAAAGCGAGGCACCTGGGGACCTGGATTTGGGCTGGGGAGTTTTCGGTCCAGAGGGTGGATGAAGGTCAAGAGCATCAGGCCCAATATCTCCCCTCCTCCTGTCCTAAAACAAGGTGTACTTCGACAAAGAAAGCACAACCAAAACCTTTTTCTGTCTAAACTTAACATTTCAAACATGTTAAGAGAGTTGAATTGTCGTTCTACTAACAGGGGAAACCAAGATCCTAACTCGCTTCATTATGTGAGAATATTTCATTTTCACATTTAGTTAGTTCCAGCCCCAGCAGAATAGAATTTTGAGATCTCTGCATTTGATAACAGGGCTAACCACGACTTTCTTGTAACTCACGTTATTAAATACACACTGCTCTCTGAGTTCTGTGCTGTTGAGAATGAAACAGACTGAGCTTGAAAATGCATTCATTTTCCAGATACGTGTAAGTTGTTTTATCGTAAGCCAGAGCCAGGGGAGGGGAGTGTGAAATTGTGATTTATGATGAGAAACGTACATTTGCTTTTTGTACCTATTTCTGGCACAGAGTTCCTAAAACCCTCAGAATTTCCTAAGAGATGAGAGCTTTAAATGTGTCATTTGTTATGTGAGTGAGTGACTTTTGTAAGCCCCTGGTCACCTAAGGATGGGAGATGGTTGTCCGTGGGGCTGACCCCTGTGATGAGAGGGTTGGAGCTTTCAGTCCCACTCCCTTGTCTCCAGGGAAGGGAGAGGAGCTGGAAGTGATTTAATCACTGGAGAATCATCAGTGGCCAAGAATTTCTTTACTCTTGCCTATGCAATGAGACCTCCATAAAACCCCTAAAGAACAGGGTGCAGAGAACATCCTGGTTAGTGACTAGGTGGGGTGCAGGGAGGCGGAGGTATGCTCAAGGGGGCAGCGAAGCTCCAAGCTCCTCCCCACAAGACCTTGCTCTGGGCTTTTCTTTCTTCCGTTCCTGAAAGGCATCCTTCTGTAGGAAACTGCTACGTGTTTCTCTGAGTTCTGTGAGCTGCTCTAGCAAGTTAATCACACCTGAGAGGAAGACAGGCCTCTCCAACCCAGAGCCAGCTGGTCAGAAGCGCAGGGGACGGCCTGGACTTGTGACTGGATCGGACGTGGAAGGCGGGCTCAGTCTTGCAGGCCTGAGCCCTTCCCCTGTGCGATCTGGCGCCCCCTCCGGGTGGACAGCATCAGAATTGAGCTGAACTGGAGGACGCCCAGTTTGTGTCTGATGGGAATTGGATTGAGTTAATTGGGCCACCTCAGGCAAAGAGTTCACTCACTGGAAAAGACCCTGATGGCTGGGAGGGAATGGGGGCAGGAGGAGAAGGGGATGACAGGGTAAGAGATGGCTGGATGGCATCACCGACTCGATGGGCATGAGTTTGAGTAAACTCTGAGAGTTGGTGATGGACAGGGAGGCCTGGCGTGCTGCGATTCATGGAGTCACAAAGAGTCAGACACAACTAAGCGACTGAACTGAACTGATTGAATTGCTTGATGGCATAAAAAGACACAAACAGGGACTTTCCTGCCAGTCCAGAGATCCCACACTTCCACTGCAGAGGGCATGGGTTCAATCCCTGGTTGGGGAATAAAGATTCCAAGTGCCATACTATATGGCAAAAAAATAATAAAACAAACACCATAAATAACACATTGGAGTGTTTATATCCTAATTTACGCTCCTAAAGACCTAACGTGATCACAACAATAAGCCAGAAGAACATATTTCTAAAGCATCACAATAGCTACCATTCCTAGTCTTCCAATGACCACCCAGTTAGTAACTATATTCTCAATATCAAAAGGGATAAGGAACATTCTCATAAGAAACTTTTTAGCCTTCAGGAATTTCACTTCACTTCTTCTGGGGTTGTTTCTCTGAAATTATACAAAAGGGAGACAATGAAAACATTCTCCTTTTTCTGACAAGAAAACTATTGGGTGGCTGATGCTAGCTTCTTCAATTCTTAGGACCAAAAAAAAAGCACAATGGCCTAAAATAAAAATAGCATCCAATCAACACTAGCTGTTTGGGTTGCAAAAATCATCTACTAGAGGTGTCAATGGAAAAAATGAGGGAAGGCTTTGCAAAAGAACTCTTAATCCTTTCTTCTCAGAAAACCATCACACCCACATCACAACCCATAAGTCTTGCCTGCTGTAAGGGATTACCAGACAATATCTCCTATTGAGCCCACAAAAGGAATAAGGGCAAAAATGACAAGAAGAAATTAATGACTGTCCCTAACTTCAGGGGGAAAAACTCTCCTTAGTGCTTCTCCTTCAAGGTATTTTTTTTTAAGCTGAACCTCGGAGCTCGTTAATTCATACGGATAATGATATACTATCTTCTGCCTCTGCTACTGACCGGAAAGCAAAGTGGGCAATAATTTTATGTTTTAAAAAAAACCCAGATCTCTCAAACTTTGGAGTTACAGGAAGCACCCATGGGAAATAGCACACATACATGAAGAACTCAGAATGCGGAATACCAGCAGCCCTGATAACCGGCTTGTTAGGTTACTGAACAGACATTTCTCCTAGAACACAGAGATGGCCAACAGGAACGTGAGGAGATGCTCAAGGTCACTAGTTTTTCAGTTCAGTCACTCAGTTGTGTCTGACTCTTGGAGACCCCGTGGACGCCAGGCCTCCCTGTCCATCACCAACTCCCGGAGTCCACCCAAATCCATGTCCATTGAGTCGGTGATGCCATCCAGCCATCTCATCCTCTGTCATCCCCTTCTCCTCCTGCCCCCAATCCCTCCCAGCATCAGGGTCTTTCCAAATGAGTCAACTCTTTGCATCAGGTGGCCAAAGTATTGGAGTTTCAGCTTCAGCATCAGTCCTTCCAGTGAACACCCAGGTCTGATCTTCTTTAGGATGGACTGGTTGGATCTCCTTGCAGTCCAAGGGACTCTCAAGAGTCTTCTCCAACACCACAGTTCAAAAGCATCAATTTTTTGGTGCTCAGCTTTCTTTATAGTCCAACTCTCACATCCACACATGGCTACTGGAAAAACCATAGCCTTGACTAGACAGACCTTTGTTGGCAAAGTAATGTTTCTGCTTTTTAATATGCTATCTAGGTTGGTCATAACTTTCCTTCCAAGGAGTAAGCTAATTATTAAAGAAATGCAAATCAAAATTACCACGAAGTACTACCTCACACTGGTCAGAATGGCCATCTTTAAAAAGTCTACAAACAACAAATGCTAGAGAAGGTGTGGAGAAAAGGGAACCCTCTTACACTGTTGTTTGGAATGTGAATTGGTGCAGTCACAGTGGAAAACACTGCAGAAGTTCCTCAAAAAAAGCTAAAAACAGAATTACCATAAGATCCAGCTCTCTCACTCCTGGGCATATATCTAGACACAGCTCTAATTCAAATACACGCACCCCAGTGTTCATGGAAACAACCTAAATACCCACTGACAGATGAATGCATAAAGAACACACAGACACACACATACACACATATATATACACATATATATGTGTGTGTGTGTAATAATCTCTAGCTGCATCCATGTTGCTCATTCTTAAGGCTGAGTAGTATTCCATTATATATATATATATATATATAATTATAATTTTTAAAATATGTATATAATTATAATTATATATATATACACACACACACACACACACACAACTAGAGATTATTACATTAGATGAAGTCAGAAGGAGAAAGACAAATACCATATGATATCACCTACCTGTGGAATCTAAAATATAATACAAATGAACCTATCACAGACTCATGGACATAGAGAACAGACTTGTAGTTGGCAAGGCGGTGGGGACTGGGGACTGATAGATTGGGAGGTTGGGGTTAGCAGATGCAAACTCTTTTATGGAATGGATAACCAACAAGGTCCTATTGTATATAGCACAAGGGACTACTGATATATTCAATATCCTGTGATAAACCATAATGGAAAAGAATATTTTAAAAAAGAATTATGTATAACTGAATCACTTTGCTGTACAGTCCAAACTAACACACTATAAATCAACTAGACTTCAATAAGTAAACAAACAAAATCATTTATTTTTTTAAGCTTATTAGGTGATAGTCTCTGCTAGGGTTTCCGTGATGCTGCTGTGCATAGGATTTGTTTCTGAAGATCTAAGAATTTCTCTCTTCATGTCCTTCTAGAGCAAGTTTTAAGTACGTGTATTATGGTGTGAAGTCCCAAAGCTTCTTTCCCAATGGAATGGAAGGGACTGGAGTCCTCAGCCCCTCAGCAGTGAAGCACCCCTCCTCAAACGTCACCCGCCCAAGGCTCTCAACAGAGCTACCTGATCCCAAGCTCCGATCATCCTCTCAGTTTCCAACTTACCTTGCAAGGCAACGACATGTCAGCTGCAAATGTTTCCCACCTGAAACTCAGTGCATGGCCAGAGGCAAAGGCCTCTCAAAACCTCACATCCCCTATCATTTCATACTCTGTGACGTCACCTTACAGATGCCGACGAAATACTTGTGGGCAGGCTGACCCTGCCTCTGGAAGATCTAGGCCCTTCAGTCACCCTCAGAGAAAAAAAACCACGTGAAGCTGGGAGAAAAATGCCAGTGGAGAACCAAGACCATTTGATCCAAGACGCTGCTCTGGGGCTTGCACCCTTACAAAATAGATCCTGTTCTATAATCTTCTAGCCAAAGTGATTTCAATTCCAACAAAGAACCACCTCTAACATATGGTTACAATAGGTCCCAGCCCGGTTCACAAGATCATGTCAACAGGAAACGTGCATCCAAAGAAACAAGAGAAAACAGACATTCACTCGTGACACGGGAGAGATGAATACAAGGCAGGCTGCATTGGCTTCTCTCCAGCTGCCACTCAGAGGCGCCGTTGGTCAAGGAGCATCGTGCAGGCAGATGGCAGGGCCCAGCGAGCCTGTGGCAGGGTCTGGCTGGCCACTAAGGTCGACAGAGCTGCTCGTCCCTGGACCCGGGCTGCAGCGCAGTGCCCGGAAGAGCCCCAGCCACTGCCCTTGGGCTCGCCTGGTTCTGCAGCATGCGGGGAGTGCGCGTGGGAGGCAGGAGCTCACAGTATCAGCACAACCAACACAAAGAAGCCACTATTTTTAGGGGAGTGATAGAGTATATTGTAACTGCTCCCATCATGTCAACAGGCGTCACGTCATCGAGTGTGTTCGAATCTCTCCTGCTCAATATGAAAATAACTTCCGTTTCAGTGAAAATAGGAGATTCCCCATCGGTTGCATCATAATTCGCCCACAGCAGCTGCCAGGCAGGAGAACAGGCATGCTCAGGGGTGATTCTGTCTCCCCAGGTGATGCTTCCATTTTATCACTGGTCTCCTCTTAAAATCCAGAGATGAGCAAGTTACAAATATAATTACTCTCTTTCCCAGCAAGCACTAACACAAAGCCACACACGGTGCTAGAGAGGACAGCAGGCTTACCTCTGGCTCTGGCTCTGGCGGGAAGGTTTGCTCGTCCTCCGTGGAGTTGGGTAAAATGGCCCAGGTGATGCTGGCGCTGGCTGATGGCAAGGAGCCAAGTGTCCCATTTTTCAGCTGCTCCGTGGAGTGTGACTTGGGCCCATGCCATCCCAGGATACTTTCTGAAATAAAGACTGAGGATGATGCCAAGCATTTTCCAAATCCAACGTTTAGAGCTCAAGAGGTATCACACTAGATAAGGAGCCCAACATGAAGCGGGCCCAGTTTTAAGTGGATGGTGGTGGATTTCGGTTGGTTCAGTGGACTGAAGTGTAGATTCAGATCATCTATTCATAAACGGGTTTCTGCATAATGGCCATATCAGAATCACCATAGGCTGTGTCTCTCCCCATTCTTGGACTAAAACAATTCATGTTTGCCATATTTCCTTAAGGGTGTTTATTATTTTTTTTTTTACCTGTTTAAAAATACTTTAAAATAGTTACAATAAAAAACCAAAAGTCGAAGACTTCCCTAATGATCCTGTAGTTCCCAAGGCAGGGGGCATAAGTTCAATCCCTGGTCAGGAAAGATTCCGCACGATGTGGCCAAAAAAATAAAAATAAACAAAGTAGAATTTTATCAGACACAGGCTGCTCAAAATGCAGTTTGAGTGCAATCTGATGACCAGAGCTGAGAAAAGACATCTGCAGTGTGATGACATTCACAAGCCCATAGCCATTGGATGCAGCCAGCGTGGCAGAAGTCAAGAAGCCACATCACTGAAGACAGATGTGGTCATGCCATTATAGCAAAAACTCTTTGGGGTTACCAGATTGGTGTTTATAAATCATTTCTTTTCTTCTCTATTTGGTCATGCCACGTGTCTTGCAGGATCTTAATGCCATGATCAGGGATTGAACCCAGGCCTCCAGCAGTGGAATCAAGAGTCCTAACCACTGGACTGCCAGGGAATTCCCTATAAAGCATTTTTCTAATCCTCCCTAAATCCTTGAGAACAACAAGAAAACTTTTCTAACTCTAATACTAACCTTTGTAAGCATGCATGCTCAGCTGTGCCTGACTCTGCGACCCCATAAACTGTAGCCCACCAGGATCCTCTGTCCATGGGATTCTCCAGGCAAGAATACTGGAGTGGGTCGCCATGCCCTCCTCCAGGGGATCTTCCTGACCCAGGGATCGAACCCTGGTTTCCTGTGGCTCCTGCATTGGCAGGTGGGTTCTTTAAGCACTGTGCCCCCGGGGCATCCCCGACCTTTCTGAGTCACGGGTCACTGTAGAATAGTTGCATGTGCTTCCTAAGGTGACAGGAAGTACCTGGGGGTAGATTTCTATACCCCACAGCAGTCCCGCCATTAGAAAAAGAACTGGCCTCACACTCAGCTGAACCTGGGGATTCCGTCCTCAGCCCGAGAGCAGGAGTGAGTGAGTGAGGGAAGGCTGGCTCATGCAGACTGCCTCTCACGAACTAGAACTCCGTGGCCCTCCAGTGCCTCAGACGCTGCCCGCCACCTGCTCGTTCTCCCCCTGCTGCTCACAATGCCCAAGCAAGGCTATGCTGTTTCAAACTCTTCAAAGTAGTGAGAGTCTTTGTGGGCACTATTTCCCTGCTAAGACTGACATCCTTCATTCATCTACCTGGTGGAGGAGGTCTCCCACATAAATCCAGGGATCGACTCAACCATCACTCACTCAGAGAGGCCCCCTGCCCAGGACCACACTGGCCAAGGGAGCATGCTGCAGGCTCCCCTCCGTCCCAATAGTTGTTATACTGTCTCCCAGCTCTTAGTGCTATCTGAACTCACTCTCCAATCCTTTGACCACCTGATGCAAAAAACTGACTCACTGGAAAAGACCCTGATGCTGGGAGAGACTGAAGGCAGGAGGAGAAGGGGACGACAGAGGATGAGATGGTCGAACAGCATCACCAACTCGATGGACATGAGTTTGAGCAAGTTCCAGGAGATGGCCGGGCATGCTGCAGTCCATGGGGTCACAAAGAGTTGGACACAACTGAGCAACTGAACTGAACTCACTCTGTTCATTCGTTTATTGTCTGCCTTCCTCTTCTCCCTAAAAACTCAGCTTCTTAAAAACAGAGATCATACTGCTCTTGTTCAGTGCTGATTTCCCAGAACCTACGACAGGGTCTGGCAAGGAGTGTGTGCTCATTAAAACTGTGCCAAATGAACGAAGGACCATTAAGACTTTCGGATATCTTTAATTTCAAAATGGGTGTATGTAGAATGTTGACGAAAAGGGTCTGGGGACACAGCAGGGAAGGGAGCGAGGGAGGAGGGTTATTGCTTACTGGGTACAGAGGTTCAGCTCTGCAAGACGAAAAGGGTTCGAGAGTTTGGTCATACAATAATATGAATATATTTAACACTACTGAGTTGAATACTTAAAAATGCTTAGGAAGTCAAATTTTCTGATATGTATATTTTATCACTCTTTTTTAATGACAAAATAGTCATCCATATGCCAGTCTTTGATGTTATTTTTTAAAAAGGCAAAAACTCATAACACTAAAATCAAAGGCTGAAGGGTGAGCTAAGGACAGGTTTGGGAAGAAGCCCCATAAATAGAAGGTGGATGGGGCTGGACTGAAAAAAACAATCCAGGGTTCCAAGGCCCAGAATCTGCCCTCAGGAAGGTGGAAAGGTACTTCTTACCTGTTATGCTGACCACCTCCTGCTCAGAGACCAAAAGTTAGATTCAGATCTTAAATACTGGGCAGCTGTCTCATAAATACAGAGATACTACTTGTTTCACATTTTATTTTATTATATAAGTAGAAAATGTCCTCCAGAGTAATTAGGAAAACTTGAAAGGCACTAGGGGAAAGAAATCTGCTTTCATTCTGGTGGCTCAGATGATAAAGGACCTGCCTGCAGTGCAAGAGTCCTGGGTTTGATTCCCGGGTGGGGAAGAACCCCAACCCACTCCAGTATTCTTGCCTGGAGAATTCCATGGACAGAGGAGCCTGGTGGGCTACAGTCTATGGGGTCACAGAGTCAGACATGACTGAGTGACTAACACTCACTTTTCACAGGCAATCAGGACAGTGTTCCATTACTCTCAAACCTCAACTCCGCCCCTTGCTCCCCTCCATGCCACCATCAGTCAGAGGTGATAACCAGGAGAGAGACAATGGGGCAGGAAGTAGAGTCTGGCCTGGCCTTGAAACACAGCATCCTGAGACAAGGACCAAGACAGGAAGGGGAGGAGGCAATGCATGCTGGGAAATGTAGTTTTTGTACATTCTACAGATTCCGAGCATGAAAGCCCAGTGAGTGAGGACAGGAGACCAGTCCAGCTGCTCTGATCCCCAGTCACTGGTTTGGGAGTCTGGATAGAGGGGGAAAATTCTAACAGAGTGAATGAAAAAGGCTGTATAAATTGATCAATTCTGTACTGAAGCTCGGTAGTGGGTGCCCCTGCACCCTCATTTTCCTTCAGCCCCAGCCCTTCCCAAAGCGGAAGCCAAAGCAAAGACCTTGAAGGCCAAGAAAGCAGTGTTGAAAGACGTTCACGGCCATAAAACAAAAAAAGATGATCCATACGTCACTCGCCGTCCAATGGCCTAAAGCACTGTGGCTCAGGAGGGAGCCCAAATATCCTCAGAAGAGTGCCCCTGGGGAACAAGTGTGACCACTAAGCCATCAAGTTCCCCCTCAACCAGCAAGTCAGCCATGAAGACAGGAGACACAACACACCTGGTGTTCACTGTGGATGTCAAGGCCAGCACCACCAGATTAACAGGCTGTGAAGGCATTCTGTGACATCAACACGGCCAAGGTCAACACCCTGATCAGGCCCGATGGAGGGAAGAAGGCCTATGTCCAACTGGCTCCTGACTATGATGCTTTGGATGTTGCCAGTGAAATTGGGATCATCTAAACTGAGTGCAGCTGGCTAATTCTAAAAGTTTCCACTGTTTTTTTGTTTTTAAAGGACTCCTTTTTAGAGTCCTGTTTAGAGTCCTTTTTAAAGGACTCTACAGTGCTTGAGGAAAAAAAAAAAAAATAGCATCCTGAGAAGGATACTCAGAAGGCTGAGAGGAACAACATCTCTCTGAAATTTACTCTAATCGTAAGGTGTCAGAGAAAACATCAGGAGAGGTGTATCCTTGAAACAATACAAAATAAAGTAACCACTATGGAACAAGAACACAAGACAGGAGAAGAAAACGGGCTGAGGTGAAGAAAGAGATGGAGGCAGGAAGGACTTATTATGAGGAAACGAAGCCAACATTAGTAGAATTAAGGTTAATACTGAAACAAGGGGAAAACAGGATCAACACTGTAGAAAGTCAAGTAAGTAGTGTGTCAAGATGAAGTTCTATCAGCAGCTGCCAAGGGCACAAGGGTCAGCAATGAGACAGAAGATTCAGGACTTCCATTGGTGGTCCAGAGATTAAGAAGCCATCTACCAATGTAGGGGCCATGTGTTCGATCCCTAGTCCAGGAAGATTCCACATGCCACGGAGCACCTAAGACCATGCCCCGCAATGACTGAGCCAGTGCTCTAGAGACCGTACTCGGCAACAGGAGAAGCTGTCACAATGAGAAGCCCGCAAACCATAACTAGAGACTGGCCCCCTACTCACTGCAACCAGACAAAGCCCGTACACAGAGATGAAGACCTATGCAGACAAAAATAAATAATAAAAAAACTTTTTAAAGACAGAAGATACATGGCAGAGACCTTTAAGTTAAAAGAGATCAGTGGAACAAATGGAACAAAAACAATAACAGAAGTAAAGAAACACACAGCCGGAGCTGAAGAGTGGGTTGCGGGTCCTGTGAAAACAGCCCACCACAGTCCAGCAAAACCAATGGGAAAAGACTCATATCTAGAGAGTTTTGATATTTTCTTAGGTTTTTTTTCTTACTGAAATGTCAAACACACACAAAAATAGAATAGTTTAATGAATGCCTGGCTCATTAAGTTTGGCAACACTTTTTAATTAAAAAAAAAATCAAGAGGGAAAATTTTACAACCATTTAGGCAGAACAGACTTGCCTTAAAGCGGTAAAAAAAAAAAAAAAAAAATCAAGCTAGTCTTGGCTTTTGCTACAACACTAAATGCCAAAAGACGACAGATGAAGAGAAGAATGTAAATGAATATCTACATAGTTCCCTGTGGATGCGGGGCTGGAAAGACAATGCTTGTCTTCAGACAAATTATCTTTCCTCTGCTGAAAAGAGTCAGCATTTGTTGAGCTCTTGCTCGGTGCCAAGGACTACTACACAAAAAATTTCTTTTTAAAATTATTATTTAATATTTATTTGGCTGGGCCAGTCTTAGTTGTGGCACACAGGATCTTCTTCTTCTTCCTTTTGTGTTTGCAGCATCTTTAGTTGTGGCATTAAAACTCCCAGCTGCAGCATACTGAATCTAGCTCCCCAATCAGGGATCACACCTGGGCCCCCACACTTGGAGTGAAGAGTCTTAACCACTGGGCCACCAGGCAAGTCCCTATCATATGAAATTTTTGTGCGTTAGCTCATCTAATTCTAATGACAACCCATGAGGTAAGTCCTAGGACTTACTTCTTGACAGATAAACAAAAAGGCACACAGAGCCAGTAAGCGTCAGGGGTAAATGGCAGATGAACACCGAGGCCACCTGTCCCCAGAGCCCAGACTCTCAACCTCTACGCTCTGTGCCTTCCGAGCACCACTGCAGGGACTCAGAAAATATCCCACTTTCTGGGGAAAAAATGACTTGAGGTCATATCCCAACACATGAAGAAAAGCAGCAGGATACAGAACTCAAGACTGGAGAAGCTGTGGAAAAGGAGAGGCAGTGAGCAATGAACCCAGCTGAACATAAGGCTGAGCAGGGCTGGGACTCAGGGCAGGGAAAAGGCACTTGCCTCTGGGTAAAATTTAAAGAGGCACCAAGACACTCGGTAATCAAGATAAATGGCATGTTCATGCAATACTGTTTAAATCAACATTAGCGTCAGAACAAAAAAATGTCTTAAGGGACTCAGTCTCAGTTGCCTCACCCAGTCAAGTCCTATCTTTTAAGATTTTGATATTTTGTTACCCAGTCAAGTCCTATCTTTTAAGATTTTGATATTTTGTTCATCCTGGATTTTTTTGAGTTAATTTTGCTTTCAAGATATTGCATTAAAACATCATTTATCTTAATGACTTTGGTACCGTTAAATTTGTGTTCACAGTAGGTATTCCACTCATACCCCGTGTCCCAGCCCTGGAACTGAATTTAAATACTTCTTGAAAACATGATAACATCACTGACTATTAAGTCAAAATTCTTTTAAAGAGATCTAATCATTATTACATGTTATTAAGTATTAAATTAATATTAAAATATTGATAATATCTCCCACATTATATTTTAATCAAAAACTGGGACGTCTACTAAGAAAAAAAGGAAATTAAAGTATTCTGAGTCTTCATCACCCTATAGTGTGCCATTCTTGATTTTGACAGTTAGAATAATACAAGTCAATGAATCCTTACGAAGACTGCAATGAATCCACTACTGTAATTTGTATACATATTTTTCCCCAAAACAACCTGTGTGGCAAAATGAGAGGAAACAAGAAAAGCAGCACAAATACAGAAACAAAAAGCGTAACGGAGACCAAGAGAAACAAGCAGCGCTGTAAGGGAAAAAAATAAATAACTGGATTGCATTATGTGTTTGAAAGATAAATTCTCAAGACGGTGTCATAAAACAAAACACAAGTCTCAACCAGATTTCATTAATCCAAAGACACGCCAATTTTCACATTTTAACATCTCTGAAATCGGAGTTCATCTTATGCTCAACGATGTGTCACAGTTTAATTGGCAGCTTTTTCTTAGTGGCACGAAGGCTCACGGTGTGTTTTACTACGGATGTGTTGGACAGGTGAGAAAACATGCCTCACCTATAGAAAGTGACTCAGAAGGTCTATGATGGAGAGACAATCAGAGACATACCAGCAAGGACAAATGCAAAGAAAACCAGGATCTAACATGACCACGTGGCTGCTGACCGTAGCCTACTGGCTGTATGTCAATTGCCTTTCACTTTCGAGTCCACCCTAAAGCTCCTGAGTAGCAGACCATCGGAGATGATCCAATGGGAGAGAGGAGGAAGGCAATGGGTCAGGTGTTCACCAATTTGCAAACTAGTGCTTGCACCAGATTTTGATGCATGCCTGACACAACACGCCTTAGTAGACACAAGAAGCCCAAGAAAAAGGGGGGGAAAAAAACTTTCTGGTTCTCTTAACCAACCAGAAGCAGAAGGAAAGCTACAGAAGATTTCACCACGGGCTTAAAGCTTTGACAGTGGGACTGTCTGACTCTGCCCTTGGCCTCAGCTTACCCCTTGCTGGAGCGTTGGAGGCAGCACTGGAGGCCAGCGCTGCGATGTCTCTGCCCACAGAAGCCAGTGACAGGGAAGGCACTGGAAGGCCCCCCACTCTTCCTGAAACACAGCGAACTCCCGCCTCCTAGGTGCAGTCAATCTGAGAGGGCTTTCCCCAGATGAGTAAGGCTGACATTTACAAACATGGGAAAAACATAGGGTGTATTTACAATGAAATGCTGGTATGGTAGGATCTGATGGCTTTCTTTATGGAGGAAGTGCCAATCAATCTGTTTTGACTGCTGTAAAAAAGTAAATAAATAAAACTACCCATCTGAAATATTCTGCAATGGTAGTGTTTCCCAATATGCTGCTTACTGAAGGGATCATCACATTTTTTTCCCCATTTATTTTTTATTAGTTGGAGGCTAATTACAATACTGTAGTGTGTTTTGTCATACATTGACATAAATCAGCCATGGATTTACATGTATTCCTCATCCCAATGCCCCCTCCCACCTCCCTCTGGGTCTTCCCAGTGCACATTTTTATCTTGACTTTTAATCACAAAATAAGGGAAGGTGACTTAAATAGGATGCACTGCCAACAAAAACACTGGGTGTCAGGAAAGAAGGATAGACAGAGGTTGAGAAAAGATAGACATTGTAGGGACAGAGGAAAAAATGGGTCTGAGTGGGGGAAAGGGATGAAAGTTGAGAATCTGAAGATGTTTCTGGGGAAAAATGAAGCAGAGCAGAAGGAAGAAGTCAACAAGTGGGAAAAGCCCAGAAAAGTCCCTACAATAGTCTCACCAGGACTTTCCTGATGGTCCAGTGGTTAAGACTCCACGCTTCCAATACAGGAGGCCTGAGTTCAATCCCTCATGAGGGAACTGGATCCCACATGCTGAGTGGTATGGCCAAAAGAAAAAAAAAGTCTCATCTATTTGACCCTTTTGGCCAAACCCCAAAATAGCAGGAACCAATGCAACTGGCTTATTAACTGACAATCCCTATAAAGCTTAAAAGAGAATGAAAAAGTTACTGGAAAGGCAAGTTAAGAAGTGCATATTAAATTCTGTCCCGGTTCCCCTCTCTTCAGTTACACGTGTCTTGGTCTCTGGCCCTGATTCATGTCCAAGGGCATGAACATCATCCCTGGGGGCTCCTCTGCCACCCCCACTCCAGCAGCTCGTCCCGCACCCACCATAACGTGGGAGCCAGCTCTCACAGCGCACTAGAACGTGCTGTCTGATCACAGGTGTCTGTGCTGCCTCTGAATCACGTTCCCTGGATCAGGTGAGGAACCCCCCACAAGCACAGGCAGCAGACTGCTCTGCCCCCGCAGACCACGTTAAGGTCTGGAATCCCCCTCCAGCACAGACTCCCAAGCAGCCCAGCCACCTCCAGCTCTGGTACAGCCCTGACTTGTCACACCACGGAAAATCAGAGGCACATATCTGGACTCGGGAAACCAGATGCCCACATGCCCCACCCCATCAAGCATCTGCCTTCATCAAAACGCTGGAGAAGATTCAGTCACCAGGACAGAGGAGAACCGGGGAACATAAGCCTGGACCAAGAAGCCAAGTTCCTTTATAAATTTTAGCTACAAACCTCTCCATAAACAGAAGTTAGATGAAGCATTTAAGCCCTGAATTATCTCACAGATAACATCGGAGACAGGACCCAAGCCTGAAATGTGTAGGTGGGCACAGATGAGAGCTCAAGTAATTCTCCAGCTTGTTCGAGTCGCTCTGTTTGAAATGAAATTGAGGTCGGGGAGCAACATTTGCAGACAAAGGCTCTAGAACCGCCAGCTTCCCCAGAAGATGCAACGAGAAGCTACAGAAGATGCTGGGAGATCACAGATTAGGTTTTGATTCCAAAG
Organism: Odocoileus virginianus; assembly: GCF_023699985.2. NCBI lineage: Eukaryota > Metazoa > Chordata > Mammalia > Artiodactyla > Cervidae > Odocoileus > Odocoileus virginianus. Next base: position 4,537,438 of record NC_069699.1, read on the forward strand.
AGGGGCAGAAGGAAAAAAAAAATCAGTGCAGGAGGGATCAGAAAGCAAACAGACTTCATGAACAGTGCCCACAGATATAAGCTGTGCTGAGCGATCTGTGCCCCACCCACCCATCGCCTGCCCCTTGAAACTCTAGAGCAAGGGTCCCCAACCTTTGAGCCACAGACTGGTACCTCCTGTCAGATCAGTGGTGGCATTAGATTAGAAATAAAGTGAGCAATAAATGAATTCGCTTGAATCATCTGGAAACCATCCCCCAGCTTCTGGTCCATGGAAACAGTGTCTTTCACAAAGCCAGTTCCTAGTGCCCAAAAGGCTAGGGACCGCTACTCTGGAGGAAACCCTGATGGAGGTTCACTTTAATGAGATTTTGATTTCCATCAACCCAGTCTGGCACTCCTTGGATATAACCATTAAGTTTTTATCAGCAGGAGTCAGGCTGCTACAGCCCCCATCAACCCCAAGAGCCCTAAGGTTCTTAACAAATGCATTTTGAGATGACACTCCTGGGGTCCCTAGGCTCTTCCATTCCATTAGCTTGAGATTCTGGAATTCTGTTTTAACTGCAGGCAACTATGATGCTTTGGATGAGGATGTAATTCCACCTTTTTTCCCCCAAATGTGTGGCACAGATTTAAAAGACATGTGCAGAAATGTTTTAAAATCCAAAGGGCTGTGTTATATGGAATGTAACTTTGGAAAGGGTTAGGAAGACAAAGAAACACAATAACTTTTATGATGCTTAATGCTCTATTCTCCAACCTTCAGCCAAGTGCCCCAGTAAAAACGGCTAAAAGGAAGGGTGGGTGGACAACAGAGTCAGGTCCAGGAAGGGACAGGACGACCACTCCCCGCAGAAGGCAGCAAGGTGGGTGCAGCAGTGTCCAGATACTGCGTGGTCTCCCGCCTCCCCCACAAATAGTCCCCATTTCAACCTCTCACCACATCTGACATTCTACCTCAAGCTTTGTCCCTCCAGCCCTTAAAAACCCCAGAGAAAGAATGAAAATCTGGAACGAAAATTAGAAATTTACTAGAAAGTCACCTGAAGAAAAAGGTAAGGCATGAATTTCAGGCACAAGAAAATGGTTCAAGTTTCTTATCCACTCCTTCTTGGAATGAGCCCAGTTGTTCGCAGAGCCTAGAAGCAGGTTCTGGTGCAAGAAGAATTCTAGGAACTTTGAGAAGCACCCAGTCTAATGCTGAGGTGTGCCCAACGCCTAAAGCAGTCACTGAGGCTCCATCCAGATCAGGAAAAGTCAGGGAGTCTCATTTTTCAATGAGACTTCTCAAGTAGAGAAGAAAAAGGCAAGGAAAAAAGCACATGGGGTGCCTTCACTCTGTACCTGGACACACACGCCTCTCCCAAGCCCAGATCAGGCAACTGAATGTTTTTTCTTTTGTTACAGAAGACACTGGTAGAGTCATAGGCAAAATTCAGAAAAGTCGGGACTTCCCTGGTGGTCAGCGGTTAAGAACCTGCCTGCCAACGCAGGGGATATGGGTTCAATCCTTGGTCAGGGGAGGTGACAATGTCATGGGGCAACTAAGTCCATGCAACACACCTACTGAGCCCACACTCCACAGAGTCCGAGAGCTACAACTGCTGAAGCCTGTGTGCCCTAGAGCCTGTTCTCCGTAACAAGAGAAGCCCCTGCAATGAGAAGCCCGTGCAACTGCGGCTAGAGAATAACCCCTGCTCATCACTAGAGAAGACCCACACGCAGCAGCGAAGACCCAGCGAGGCCAAAAATACAAATACAATTACAAATAACAAAGAACAATTACAAATAACAAAAGTACAAATACAAAAAAACAAATACAATTTTTAAAAAAATTTAGTAAGGTCTGCAAATTAGGAAAAGGATTGTATTTATGTTAATTTCTCGATTTGGACCACTGTATTGTTATTACAGAGAAGCGTGCCCTTTTTTTTTTAAGGAAATTCACACTGAGGCATAGAAAAGTAAAGATACATATCATCGGCAACTTACTTTTTAGTGGCTAGAATATTATAATAGGCTTATACATAGAGAGAAGATGGGGCAAACATCGTAACAGCATTTGGAGAATTTGGAGATAGATGAGAATTTTTCATACTATTCCTGTAACTTTTTTAGAAGTCTCAAACTATTTCCCAAACAATAAAGAAAAAAATACAAATACCTGCCCTGAGAAAATTAAGATGTGAGCAGGACAGTGTCAGAGAATTAAGGTGTGACCAGCCCTAGTCTGGGGAATCCAGAGTATACTGGGTGGTCCGTTCAGGTTTGAACAAAGGACCCCAGGCAGCTGCCACAGTGGGCAGAGCCCACCACTGGACCTTGTTCTGCGATACCAGGGTGGCTTCGGGCAGGTCATTTACCTGCTCTGAGCCTCAGCTCAGCTCACCCACATGAAGGGCATAATGATACCTACTTCGTGAAGATTTCAAAAAGCGGGTAGCAAAAGGTAGACACTGATAGAATCAGAGCAGAGTAATGACGGTGGGTACTACAGAAATAACTCAAGCCCCCTGCCCCTACAGCTGACTCTGGGAAACCAACATCACCCTTTAACCCTGGTGACAGGGGCGGGCAGTGGGGACCTGGAGGAAATGTGAAATACAGACCATTCATCATAACCTGGCCTGGCTTCCCATCACCTGAACTGCCTCATTCTTCGTTAATTAATTGAACCCTGGGCAACAAAGCTCAGTGAGGCATCAGTGCATCTCTTCTAATACTTTATAATTCCCTAAGACATGACCCATCTCAAGCCATTTTCACCTTTATCATTTAATTCAGTCTTCCCTAATATCTTTCTATCTGCTTATCGATGAAACCTTCCTTCAAAAGGACTGGAGCCTCTGCAGGGAGTTGATTATTATCTCGAACTTCTTGATAAACAACTAGAAATGCTTCTGCTATGTATCTCAGAGAAAATCTCACACTGGGCCCTGAGGAGACAGGAAAGAGGAGGGCATGGTGGCCCCGGGCAGAGAGCAGGAGGCAAGGCGGCTGTTCATCATGGGAGGAGGTGGGGATGCACACCACAGGCACAGTTAGAAACAGCGGACCAGACGCTACAGAGCAATAGATCTTGCAAACACAACATGGAGTGCAAAATTCACAAAACAGAAGGCAACGAGAACTGAATGCTAGCAAGTCTCAAAGGAGTTCCATAGTACTCACGAAAACATTAAATTGTTGATAGGAGGGCACACTGCTAATGGGTGAAATGAAAAAAACAGAGACTGCCCACGCGAGGTTGAGAAGGGGTGAACACAGAAGCGCACGGATAAAAGGCCAGATGGACAGATTTAAAGGAAGAAGGTCGCCGCGGTCAGACATGCACGTGCGCAGCGGCCAACGCACACTCGCAGACGCGCGCGCGCCGCCGGGGAGGTCTTACCCGAGGCCCCCGGCCTGCGGCTGGGCTGGCCGGCGTGGTGCAGGCTTTGCTGGAGCAGGCTCAGGCACTCCCCGAGGCAGCTGAGGGTGGCCGCAGAGGTAGCTTTCAGGAGCAGCAAGTCCTGGTCCAAGGCAGTGAGGGGACCAGACCCCGGCAGAGACTCGATGGCGTGCACCAGGTTCTTCTGCTGCCCCTCCACCTGGGTCATCATCTGCGGAAAAGGGAGGCAGCGAGGAGGTGAGTCGGAAGGCCTCGCTTCCACTGCCCGGGAGCCAGCGCTTAAACCATGGGGGTGGATCAAAGTGGGGTGCAACTGTTTACAATAGCTAGGACATGGAAGCAACCTAGATGCCCATCCGCAGACGAATGGATGAGGAAGCCGTGGTACATATACACCATGGAATATTACTCAGCCATTAAAAAGAATGCATTTGAATCAGTTCTAATGAGGTGGATGAAACTGGAGCCTATTATACAGAGTGAAGTACGTCAGAAAGATAAACACCAAAACAGTATGTTAATGCATATATATGGAACTTAGAAAGATGGTAACAATGACCCTATATGCGAGAGAGCAAAAGAGACACAGATGTAAAGAACAGATTTTTGGACTCTGTGGGAGAAGGCGAGGGTGGGATGATTTGAGAGAAGAGCATTGAAACCTGTATATTATCAAGTGTGAAACAGATCACCAGCCCAGGTTGCATGCATGAGACAGGGTGCTCAGGGCTAGTGCACTGGGACGACCCAGAGGGATGGGATGGGGAGGGAGGTGGGAGGGAGGGGTTCAGGATGGGGAACACATGTGCACCCATGGCTGATTCATGTCAAAGTACAGCAAAAACCACTACAATATTGTAAAGTAATGAGCCTCCAATTAAAATAAATTAATTAATTATAAGAAAAAAAAAGTGTGGTAAAAGACAGCATCGCCACCCAGACTACAGGCGGCGTGAAGATGCAGTCTGAGGATGCTTGGCACACACCCGTCCCGGGATGCCGCAGGCCTGGGATGAAATCCACCCGGGTTCATCTACCCAAAGACACTTGACGTCTGCAGCTCTGCACACAAGAGAATCTTAGAACTTTAGACCTGAAGGGGACCATCAGGCCATCCCAGGTGTATCTTTTACAGGTCTTTGAAAGGTAAAAATACACACACTAAAAGTAGAAGTCTTGTGATCAGCTTTAAGGTCCTTGGACCACAGGAAGGTTATCTGAGACAATGGGCACCCCTGGCTTTGTCTCAGAGCAAGGTTAATTCCTTGCTTTTCTTCTGTCTCCTGTCCATCCCTGATTCCTTGGTGGTCCTCCTTGAAGTTCAGGAAATAAAAGTGAAATCTGGGGCTAGCATTTGTGGGGGTGAGACCACACACAGCAAAACCAGTGCTGAGCACTCTGCCCCTAAAATGCTAGGAGAGCCCTCAACTTCCTTAACACCGTGTGTAGGGAGCCAAGAGGAGGAGAAAAACCCAGAGTTCGAGAGGCAGCCCTGCTCCACTGCTAACGCTGCGACAAACCAGTAACCCCATGGCGGCCTGGCTTCACTCCAAAAGCTACAGAAAAGCAGTGTTTCCTTGGATGAATCAAGGAGAAAGGAATTTAAGAACTAGAAAACGACTTGACTGGTGATCTTGTGAAGTGCATCCTCCTCCTGTTTTTATACCTTATCTTGCTAAACAACATGATGAGCATAAATTGCATGGCCAACCAACAAGCAGTTGAGCTGCTATGTGGAGGAGCAAAAGCAGTCCGCCCAAGGTCACAGGTCAGCATTAGAGGCAGGAACCAACTCCTGCTCCCTGGACTCCTTCCCTGTTCTTTAAGCACCTCCCACAAGAGCCATCCTTAATTTGAAGCAGTTGCTCCTGCTCTGTCACCATTATCCCCAGGAGGATCCTGTGACCATCACGATGCCACCAGCTGGAAAGAAGCAATACCTCTGCAACGACCGCTGGACCCAGACACAAAACCCATCCCACACTTGGGCTTCTATTTCTATTTTCCTTTGAAGACAAATATCTTCTATTTCCTATCACTCTGCATAGTCAACGCCTTAAAAATAAACAGTATGCCCACCGCAATCCTATCTAACCAAAATTGGTGCCATTACATCAAAAAGATTTTTTTTAATAGTAACGTTAAACGTATTACATGCCCATCCTCTGGCCATGTAAGTTATTTTCTGCTGATTACAGAGGTTATAGCTAGCCATTCTGGCTCCTAAAACAGTACCTAAAGGCATAATAGGGGCTCAGTAAGAATTCATTTCTTCTTCAGGTCTTTGCTGAAGGGCTGCCTTCTTGGGAAAGCGTCCTGCCCCACATAATTTAAAATCATCCGTACTAGCATGAAAGCAGGAACCATTCTATCTGTGTGATTCACTGACGGATCCCAAGCAACTATCTGCTGAATGAATGAAGGAACCCCCAGGGTCCCCTTCTTTTCACTGAGGTGCAAAAGGATCCATTTATGACACAGAGTCTACAAGAATCATTACAGTCAGTTAGGACAACATGGCTGAAGATTCAGGAAAAATAATACGTCTGTTATCAGTTTAAGTTTGCCAAGAAAATGGTTAAATTTAACATTAAAAAGATAAAATGTTTACATATTCATTGACAGTCAACTCTATGGAGAACTGCTAACGTTTAGAGAGAAGTTGACTTTGAGCTACTTGTTGTAGTCAGCATTTCTGTAAATTCCTACCATAACATCTTGTCTCAGAAAAATGATGTGTTGAAAGAGAAGAAGAAAAATATAACAGAATGTAAATCATATGTTCTTGACTATTACAGATGATGCCATAATGCTTGAGAGAAAAGGTAAATAAAATGAAGCCATTAACTAAGGAATCCACTCATTTTTTAATTTTTATTTTATCTTGGGATATAACTGATTTACAATATTGTGTTAGTCTTAGGTGTACTGCAAAGTGATTCACTTATGAGTCTACACATACATCCATTCTTTTTCAGATTCTTTTCCCATATAGGTCACCACACAACACTGAATAGGGTTCCCTGTGGTATACGGTAGGTCCTCGGGGATTATCTATTTTCTATACAGTAGTTGGAACATACTCATTTTTATTTATTTATTTTTTTATTAGTTGGAGGCTAATTACTTTACATCATTACAGTAGTTTTTGTTATACATTGAAATGAATTAGCCATGGATTTACATGTATTCCCCATCCCAGTCCCCCATCCCACCTCCCTCTCTACCCGATCCCTCTGGGTCTTCCCAGTGCACTAGGCCCGAGCACTTGTCTCATGTACCCAACCTGGGCTGGTGATCTGTTTCACCCTAGATAATATACATGTTTCAATGCTGTTCTCTTGAAACATCCCACCCTCGACTTCTCCCAGAGTCCACAAGTCTGTTCTATACATCTGAGTCTCTTTTTCTGTTTTGCATGTAGGGTTATCGTTACCATCTTTCTAAAGTCCATATACATGTGTTAGTATACTGTAATGGTCTTTATCTTTCTGGCTTACTTCGACATACTCATTTTTAAATCAACAAAAAGAACTATATCCCAATTATATAGCATAGGATAAATAATTATTTCACAAGCATAAAATATGATGCAAATCTCAGGTGAAAAAAAGACACAAAACTGGGATCCCCTCCCCCTGGTGGTTCAGTGATTAAGAATCCAACTGCCAACGCAGGGGACGCTGGTTCAATCCCTGGTCAGACGGGACTAAGATCCTACAGGCTGTGGAGCTGCTGACCTCAGGCTCCACAACTACCGAGTCCTCACTCGAGACCCTCTGAGCCGCAGTTACTGAGCCTGAGCATCTCGAGCTGGTGCTCTGCATCAAGAGAAACCACCGCGATGAGAAGCCTGCACGCCGCAACTAGAGAATATCCCTCTCGCTGCAACTAGAGAAAGCCCATGTGCAGCAACGAAAACCCAGTACAGCTAAAAATCAATGAACACAAAGCTGACTGCCCAAGTCTCCTACTCTATTACAACACAGGCATGCACCCAGAGATGGGTGGCACGTACCTGCTCCCTGGAAAATATCTGACAGTGTTTACTGAGAGCCTGTTGCCAGCGCCAGAGACAGCGTGGCCACCTAGAGGGGACAGCGGAACTGGCGGTGGATGGATTTGTCAGTTACAGTGACTGCAGAATGGGAGGGGGCGGGCGTGCCACATGCCCCACAAGCCCGGGCACAGTCCCACTCAGGTACTTTCCTGCTCAAAAATGCCAATAGCGCCCCCCTGAGTCACCCTGTGCTGAAGACAAGACAGTGACCAGGCACTGGATGGATTTCAGCATCCTTTGGTAAACGAAACACTGAAAGGAAAATGATCCCAGCACGGTGCTCGACATGTTAAGCAAACGCCTAGTGATTTATTTTCTCTCCCTTTTCCATGTGATGTGAAACAGAACTTTGGTCTTTACAGACACAACTGATGCCAACCTTCACTTTCTTTTAGCATCATCAGGCTCCAAAAGAAACTGAATGAACTCTGCAAGCAATGCAGGACTGGCAGCCTCACGCTGATGTATTATGGTTATTGCTGCCCAAACATTTCTCAGACTGGGAGGTCCTGAGGAGAACCTCCCATCAGACTCGGGAAGAACAAGTTTTAAGTGTTTTCATAT